>NC_056743.1:1245920464-1246275464 GCF_019279795.1 Protopterus annectens
GTTGAGGAACCATGGATTCTGGACCCAGTTCCAGGCCTGCTGACACATCCGTCGGGAAACCTCCATCCTTCTTTACAGTCTCAGCAGCTCACAGCTTGGCTGTTCCAGTTCCCCTCATAACCAGGGTTGATAATATTTCTCAGGACACAAGACACATCTTGTTGTCTTCCTAAAAGCCTTCCAACAGAAGATTATACCTCAGCAAATGGTAAAGATTTTCTTTATGGGCCTCCAAACAGAACATTGACCCTTACAAAGCATCCATGTCCTCCATCTTAGAATTCCTTACCATGATTTTCAACAAAGGTTCAGCAGCAGCTACAGTATGAGTTCAAATGGCTGTCATTGCTAACTTTCAGCTAGAAATAGACGGATTTAACATTATGACCCATAAGCTGTCTAGAGCCTTTCTCAAAGGGACCTTCTACATCAGACCCCCCGTGCAAGTTCCTTATGCACCGTGGAATCCATTGTCCCAGATTATTCTTCCTCCTTTTGCACCAGCATCATCCTGTGAAATGAAGTTTTTATGGAAAACTCTGTTTCTAGTGGTCATTACATCTACCCATAGATTGTCCGAGCTTCAAGCCTTATCTATCAGACCACCTTATTTGATTTTTCACCCTGATAGAGTATCACTCGGAACAAATCCTTCCTTTTTGCCTAAAGTTTGTTCCGAAACTAATATTAATCAAGTCATTGAGTTACCAGTCTTCTTTCCCAACCATTTTAGCAAAATGGAGTATATGCTACACAAACTTGATGTTCACAGACAGCTCAGATTTTATCTGCACAGAACTAAAGATATTAGGAAATCAGACCAACTCTTTTTATCCTTTTCAGAAACCAGAAAAGGTAAGCCAGTGGCTAAAACAACTCTATCTAAATGGTTATCAGATTGTATTGCCTTTGTTCATTCAGCTGCCAAATATGCTTTTGCCTTAAAAGATTAAAGCTCATTCGTCCAGAGCAGCTCATTCTTCCAGAGCAGTATCTACATCTGCTGCTTTTCAAGTCAAAGTGCCTTTAGATAATATTTGTGCGGCAGCCACTTGTTCTTAAACTTCATACCTTCATCACTCGTTACAAAGTGGATAAGGCCTCCAGGGACAGGGCCTTTTTTTGGGTCCACGGTCCTGAGAAATGTACTTCCGTGAGCCGCCCGAGATTTTGGGTGCTAGGGACACTACCCATCAGTGATGAATGAACAGATTGAACAACTTCATATAAAGAAGTTATGTACTCTCCATAACGTTCCATGTGAGTTGTTCTGTCTTGCCTTCATTCTCACGTCCCTCCCTCCATCCCCCACCTGGCTGACAGTTGACCTGGAATATAGCTTTGCCCTGGTTATGCATTCCTTTTTATTTTTTGTTGGAATGATAATTATCTGACAAAAGTAGTACACCTAGCAAACAAGATCTGAGGTATTCCAGGCAGTGCATCATGGGATAAGGGGCTAGGTCTCGAGCTTTTGGTAAATCTCGAGCTTGCTAACAGCCATGTCGGAGCCGTGGGATCGGCTCCAAACCCATCAGTGATGAATGAAGGCGAAATAGAACAACTCACATGGAACGTTATGGTGAAGTACATAACTTATTTTTTTCAAACATTACAGGCTCATTTAAGCCCTGCCTTATTTTAAACCTCATTCCCCCTGTGTATTGTTCCCACAGTTCTCATTTTTTTTCCTGTGTAGTTTGCCCCTACCCTTTTCTAAAGATCTCAATTCCAGCTGTTTTATTTCTGTTGCTACATTCACTGCTTTTAGTGTAATTGGTTTAGATTTTGTTTTCCATTTTGTAGTAATTGCTTTTTTTGGCAGCCATCGTAATTACGACACGGCGAGGCCTTAACATGTCTAGTTAGGGTTGCCAACTTTTCATGTCAAAAATTCTGGACATGTACATAAAAGCAAAATGCGGTACCCCCCCACACATGTGCCGCCCCCAACCCCCCCCCCCCCCACCCACACACACACACACGCAGCCATTCCAGTGTCCCATTACTTGGCTATCTCTCCATTTCTCCCCAGTTGCCATAAATACTGTTCAAAACGCTGTGTGCGTACTGTTTTCAGCTTTACTTCTACAGTGATTACAGATACTTGCATTTAATGTAAAACTTTTATTTCTAATTTTATAGCGCAAACACTTATAACCATTTGCTAAACAAGCAATACAGTCTCATAAACAGACATAGCTTTACTACTTTGCCTTTAAAACTCGCATTCACTGAAACAGCTTTGAGCCCTACGTTCAAAGAAAATGCATCTGGCCAGTGGTGGATTAAGTTTACCTTTGGGTTTTTTCAAATCATAGGCCCCTTGCACACATTTTTAAAGCCAAGCAAAAGTTCTTTTATTCACCTTCCTGATTGTATTAAATTTTAATACATAACAGCTAGCAGACATGAATTAGCAGCCATCACAACTGTGATTGGTACTGAAAACACATGAACCAATAATGACAGAACTGCCCAATTCAGAACATTTCAACCATAAATGGCCACTCATACTTATGTCATTAAAATCCACCAATATCAGTCAATATGCACAATCTCTGCAGAGTGCAGAAGTAAAACATCATCTAAATTCCACATTAAACAAAGAGATCTTCAACTAATGAAAAGTTGCTGCTAGCAAACAATTTTATATTTCAGTGGTTCTACAGCTCACTATCTTCACCATCTGCACCAATTCCCAAATAAAATTAATTCCCATGACAGGATTGAAATCCATTAATAGCTTGGTCACAGTGTGTAACACAGCTTTACACTGGTATGACACTGAAGATCTCTGTATCTCATCACTTGCAGTTTTCAGAGGCAAAATGAACATCCTTCAAAATTAGTAAAGTTATAGAACAAAGCTCAAAACACTCAAATAATAGGGTCCAGCACCCGTCAAAAGCACACAGTCAATTCCGTCCTACAGCTTGAGCCACCTCATTCACATAGTATATAGCCTCAGTATGCATCTCCACCAGACATATGAAACACTTCTTGGCTTACTGCCTCAGCTGGATTTTTCTGTGAGGCAGAGAAATCTAGTCGATCATGCTAAGCATGCTACCACAACAACCTTTACCAGAGCATGCAGTTTGGAAATGAAGATAATTCCATCCATTACCAAATGAGTTTTGTTCTGCATACGAAATAAAACAAATCAAATGAAAAATGTACTCAATCTCAACATAAAGTTCAAAACTAAATAGTCTTGTCCCATTAAGCCCACAACAGCGTAAACTTATGCTGCTGATCTTGAAGCCACACAAACACAAGGAACATAATTAATCATCCAGAAATACCAAACAGAATGCTACTACGCCCAAATCATTGTGTGACAATACAGCCTCAAACATATGAAGTGTTGGGAGAAATATTTATACATTATGTAATCCTCAATATACAAATTAATTTTATTGCACACATTCTGACCCACCTAGTGGCACTGTGTGTCTAACTCTCGACACACAAAACAAAAGGACACACAAGAGCCAGCAAATAAAAGTCAAGGTGTCCGCAGTGATGCTAGGTGGATTTTATTATTATTAGCTGTTCAATGGAATCACTCATATGAGATTTTTTGTATCTTTAAATTGCATAGTTAGGATGCATACCATAGAAAAGAGGGCAGTTATTTAGAAACAGGGCAACAGCACAAGAGCTTGGTGTACAACTCTAATACTGCTTGCTACAGCTCTAAGGACTTCCACCATGACCAGTCTTCCCAAAAAAAAAAAAAAAAAAAAAAAAAAAAGCCATTCACAATGTGCATTAACTACAGCCCATTTCCCATTCACAGAAGAATGCAAAAGAACAGGATGCCAGTGAATAATAAACTATTCATTTATTCTCATTCGGACTACATTTCAACATATTCATCATTCAGGCTTGTACTAACCTCATTGTTAACACCTGCTGATTTTGGTCTCCAACTGTTATTCATAACCAAACTTGGGGAACTTACTTCACGAACAGCCTGTTCTGAAGCCATCCCATCCTCACCATTACTCATCTACAAATCAATGCACGCTGCTTTGAAGAATTAATTGCCTATGTTACGTTAATGGTAAGCTGCCAGCAATATTGCAATAGGAAATGGCAATTGGCAAACTGAAAACAGGTTCATAGAAGGATATGCTCTCAGGACTGCAGCCCTGCCACATTAAAATACAACACAGTATGAGCTGAGGAAAAAATAAACTGAACTTACATGTGCCGCTGCCGCAGTGTTGAATTGGAGAAAATTTAGACAGCCGGACTCGTACTTTGCCTGGGACTTTTCAGCATACGTCTTCTGTTCTTTATAATTCAAATTCCGCACGTGGGAAGACAGTGAGTAGACAGACGTAAACAGTTGCAAAGACACTGTGTTCGTCATCTGCACCCAGACGCAAAGGGCGTTCTTAAAGAAGAATACCCATTAAAAAAAAAGTGTAATTTTTTTTTAAACTAAACAAAAATGTGCACACAGTGCACCATTTTTTCCGGACAACACAGGCATTTTCCATTTTCCGGACAGTGTCCCTTAATTCTGGACAGTCCGGAAGAATTCTGGATGGTTGGCAACCCTATGTCTAGGCAATTCCAATTCTGTGTCTCCACACCAATCTGCCCACCCAGCATCTCTGACCGTGCATCTCACAGGGTGTCCATAAAGTCTGTCAACTCACTGCACTCCCAGAAAATCTGTTCCCAATTACCTTTTTCTTCCCCCCGTCACACCTCCAAAATTTGCTGTCTACCTGAGGAAATATTTTCTGGAGTCAACTTGGGGTATAAAAATATCTATGCAAACATTTCCAAGCAAAAATCCTAAATCTTTTAGATTTTGTTGCATATTTGGGAGACATACATATATCCTCAGATTGTTTCCTTGTGAATTGCTTATCCAGCCTATTGTTGAAAGGGTTTGTTTTGTGATACCCTGGGCCCAGAGTGAACCTCCTCTTGATGCAGTATGGTGTTCCAGTTTTCTGCTATAAAAGCACATCCTTCCCAGTAAGTTACCAGATCTCTGAAAATGAAAGCTGCCTCTTTGACAATGGCCCTGGTGGGATGTAAGCAGAGATAAAGTAAATGTTTGCCCAGTTAGCCAGCCTTTGCATGCTGCAGACCTACTAGTTTGAGCTTTAAAGTTTCACATTAAGCAAATGCCGCTCTTCTGTGTAATGTACAGACCCACCCCTTTCTTTTGCTGCCTTGGTAAGAGGAGTATAAAATTTTGTTAGACCTAAATTTCACCAACTGGCATGTTCATGGGTGTTTGAATGGGATTCTTGGGGAAGAAATAATGTCTCCTTTTTTAATATATGTAAATATTATTTTCCCTGTTAATGGGTAAGTTTAACCTGTTGACGTTCCAGGAGTATGCCTTACATGTCATATCATTTTCATCAGAGTACTACAAGCTATTGTCATACCGTCTCTTATTCTGAGTAATACAATTATCAGTATATTGCCTATCTTTGATATGGTGGTACTAAAATTTTTAACCAAAATAGAACAGCATATAAACTAATTATAAAAACCTGAAAAGCATGCAGTAGCAACTTCTTCCAAGAAATTGCACTGCCTCTACTTGGATGTGTAGCGTCTTTTAAGTAAACATTTCTTCTACTGGCTATTACTTAGAGCCACTGTAACTATTCTTTCTCTTTTACCCTGTAAGAAAGAAAAAAAGGGGGTGAGAAATATGAAAAGGAAAACAAATGAACATCATGCTGTTACTGTAAAATTTATTTTGTGTTTTTCTGGAAATACTGTTTAAACTAGAATGTAAAATGTTTTTTTTTTTTTTTTATTGTTTTCTAAGTAACTTGAGCACCTTCTGTCACATTATGTAGACCCTTAGTTAATGGAAGGTTTCTGTATGGCTTGTCTGTCTCCTAGATTTTTTTTTTGGACAGATGTAGAATTAGATACTGTATTCTCTTCTCCTGAAACCTTGGGGTTTCTTTGATGTTATTTGAAGGTTTTGGAACACGTTTAGGTTTCCAAAAATGGTGACCCTCCCCTCCACTGGGGTAAATACGTCTTTAACATAGCCAGGTACAAAAGATTGCACTTAATTGCATTTCAAGTTTAATTGGCAGAAAAATGTCTGTGTGTTCTGGTCTGGATAACAATAGTCATTGTTTATTAGAACACTGAGAGCTCTCTTTTACTGTCTTAACTGGAGCCCAGAAATCTTAAACTTGCTCTTTCAAACTGTTTATTGGAAAGCATATTAAAATTTGTCAAGGCATTGATTTCTTACCTGCTGTGAGGATGAACATGCTGTCGTGCATTCATCTGATATCTCTTGTGAAAATTGTGCCCATTCAGTAATTTTTTTGTCTTTTATGCAAGGCTCTCCTTCCTTTCAGCCCTTTCTGGCAACCCTGTAAACCAGAGGTTCATCCTGTGGGCTCTGTCCTCCACATCCTAAACTTAATTTTGTAAGGATTCAAAACAATGCCTTGTTTATTTACTCCTGGTGTTTTAAATCTCCTATTGAATTTCTTACCTGCTGTGAGGATGAACATGCTGTCGTTATTGAATCCCCAAATGATGTGGATACTCTACAAAAGGGCCTTACAGAAACAGATGCTTGGTGCCAGAGCCATGGGCTCAAGCTCAATGCCAAGAAATGTATTGTTATCCCCTTAGGGAAAAAGCATGTATCCATGAATTACCATATAGGTGGCAGTACACTAAACACAGAAAGTGTGATAAAAGACTTCGGGACACAGGTGGACAGTGGTCTCACCTTCGATAACCACATCGCCACAACAGTCAGGAAATCCTTCTATATGGCACACCTCATCACGAAGGGCTTTTCATCCAGAAAAAAGGAGGTCATTGTCCCACTGTACTCATCCCTCATTAGACCCATTATAGAATGCAACGCCCCATTTGGTATGTACCTCTCAAGACATCTGCAACAACTGGAAAGGCCACAGAAATACTTCACTAAAAGAATCACAGGCTTAAAGCAGATGCCCTACGCTGACCACCTTAAAAAACTCCAGCTATACTCTGCCGCATATCGTCTGCTCAGAGGTGATCTCTGCTTAACATACAAGGCCATGTCAAACCCAGAGCTGTTGGACATGCTACACTTAAAGAAATCCCAATCCCTCAGAGCTACACGCTCCAGGGATCTAAACCTTGTCATCACAATAAACAAAACATGCTGGAGGGATAGGTTCCTGACCCAGAGACTCCCCAGACTCTGGAATAGATTGCCTATACATGTCAAGCAGAGCGCCTCTTTGGACCTCTTCAAGAGGAACCTTGACGATTGGATGGGAGAAAGGAAATTCACCCCGGGGATCACGTCAGTCGCCCTGCTAGACAGGGGTCCAGGAAAGTAAATAATGTGGGAAGAAATAGCCAGGGAATTGTTATGGCTAGGCTTGTATAGGCCCTAGGGCTGATGGCCTAGTACCAACCAATGAACCTATTGCTTGCGACAGGCCCTGCACTTGAGCCGAGTGATGTAATGCCACCTGTTCCAACTCAGCAAACTGACCTGCAGTACTTTCCTTTATATTCTGCAACAGTTGACCTAGTTTTATAGCTCTAGCTTTATAATCTGGAATTTATCTGATTCGTCTTGTGTGGAAGTAGGAGCATTACCCACCTTCTCTTCCATCTTTGCTAATTGTCGGGTCTTGTGCAGTATACAAGTCAGATGTTTACCTGTGTTTGACTGACATATATGAGGGACCACCTTTTGAAACTGCTTTTTCTGGAGATAACTTTGTAAGGAGGTTGAGTTATAACAGAATCTAAACTTTGAGGATGTAGTTCCCAGGGTCCAAGCAAAGTATGTTTACTGTTGCTCACGCATCCCAAGTGGCAGTCTGCACATATACATACTTAGTAGATTTTCTGTGTCAACACTTTTATGTGGTAATTAGGCTGCACTTAACCCAGTATTTTCACACATTTGTTAAAACTTTTTTGGTTGGATGACTTGGCATTTGAGTTTTTGATAACTTTTGTTACATGTTCATAATTCACAGATTAACTTGTTAATGGGATTGTAAAATTTTTGTAGTAAATGTTTGTCTCTCTCTCTCTTATATTGACTAACATTATCTCCTTGTTGGAATTGAGCAGGATCCTAAGTGTTGAAGTTTGCTTTAATTTTTGTGTGATCATTTCATTTTACCTGCCATTAGCTCTGCTGGATTTGTGCATTCTGTGATGTAATGAAAGAGGTTGTATGTGCCTATGCTTCAGGTGAACACGTAATGTAATTTTAGTGCATTGTGTTTTGCTAATGTGCCATTATCACGTGTGACTAAGTCCCGCTGTCTTGGAGCAAGGCAAGAGTGTAGCATACCTTTCAAACTGGAAACATCAAAAATCTGGACAAAGGCCCATGAAAAATATGTACAAATCTGTACTCTGATCATCATAAAATGTGCATGCATAATTATGTAACCCCACCCACTCCACTGGAATTGTGTGCTACCAACTTTCAAATGTAAACTGAAGAACAGACAGCCAAAATATGGCTCCCAAGACCATGTAGTAAATGGTAACCATTTTTTCTGAAATGTGTAGCAGTGTTCACTGGAAGGGAGAAGATGAACCTTAGGATTTTGTTTTTGGTGACTTGCAGTATGTGGGTTTTGTGGTAAAAGTAGGGCATTTGCTGGTAGGCAACATTCTATTATATCATATTATAGTTTGCTAGGACCTCCAAAAGTCATTCTCCATGGCCTACTGATCAGTGGTATAGCTAGAGTTTGTGCTGCCCAGGGCTGTCTTTGAGTTTGTTGCCCTGCCCCCCCTCACAAAATCATGGTTGAATGGGGCCCCCCAATACACAACCCCGTGCAGCCATTCCAATGTCCCATTACTTGGCTATTTTGCCTCATTTAAGAAAAAAACACTGTAATGTGCATGCTGCTTTACTTCTACAGTGATTATCTGGATTTCATTTAAAACTTTTATTTTACGTTTTATAGCGCAAACACTAATAGACATCTGCTAAACAAAACAATACAGTCTCACAATGAAAATAGACATAGCATTAAAACTTCTCTGCCCTTGAAACTCACATTAATTGAAACAGCACTGAAACCCACATTCAGAGAAAATGGCCAGTGGCGGATAAAGATTACCTTTAAGCTGTTTTCAAATCATAGACCCCCTTGCATACGAAACATACATGTGCTCTTTGTTACACCTTCCTGATTGTTTTAAATTATATTCCTTGTATAATGCTGCACACTTGTTAGTGAGTTTTAAATTTGTTTTGAATATTTTCCAGTAAACAATGAAACAAAATGCACACTTATAGTGGCACTCAAGCCAGTTCCTATTTTTACACTTACCCTGAAATGAAATGAATTCTATAGTATCCAATCATTCACATGTACATCAATATTGGTTCTGTGAATAGTCTTCAGATGAAGCTTATTTACTTGTCATTGTCTTAGTTATTAATTTAAGAACCATCAGTGAACTTCAGTGTTGTTTCTTTCCATATCCTATGCACACTGACAGTTTCCACACCTTGCACATCTGCATGTACTGCATTCATCCCTAAAACCAAAGTACAGCCTTAAAATGCCTAACATCCAAACTGCTGCCTTCCCAAACCATGTAAGGAATACATTATCTTTTGCAGATCTACTCATCCTTGCCACAAACTAAGCAGTCCAGCAAAAGTTGTAACATTAAGTTGTGTTCAGAGCTTAATAGAAAGAAACCTTTACTACTAAAGAATCTCACTGTAAAAGACTGCATATAAACTTTAGTAATGTAGCACAGTATCTGCTAGAAGTCCCTACCAACACTTGATAAAAGAGAATTGTCCTTTAATGGAAAGGGGGTGATCTGGAAGCACTAGCACTTTACAACAACTCCAACTATTGAATCTAACTCTGGCTAGATGAATTGTGTAATATATGTGCCAATACAGTGAATTAGTCACTGATTCTGTTGTGGTATAGCTGAAACAAGTCTGACAACAGTGGATGAAGTAATTTTTTTTCTCACATTGTGTTACATTGGACTTCATTTTAATTACTTTTTGCGTGGCTGTTTTGTCATAACATTTACTCAAAACTGATCATAGTAGAAATGACTGTGATGCTGTTGGAATCAGTCGGGTTTTCTGCACTGGTGCTTTACTAGATGTCCAAGTTAAGCAGTAAACATTCACCCCCCTTTGTGCTATGGCTCTTATGGGTCTTCGTGCAACCCCTAACACCATGCACTTAAGGCAGCTGCTACATTTAAGACTTTTAAAACCCTGTGTACTTCCTGTTATAGCTGCCCCTGGCATGTACGAGTGGATTGGACTAACATTTGCTGACCAAACTTATGAAAAACTCAAGTGTTTCATTCAAAATAGTCCACAGCTGTCATTACTAGTCTCAAAGTTTAAACAGGGAATACAGCCTTATTACACAATATACTTTTGTAAGAAAAGACTCTGTAAAATATTTATTAGAGCATGGATCCTCGTAACATTAAAATCGAATTAACCATGCCAGGAAGACCACGCATATTAAAGTGAATAGACAGGTTCATGTTGCTGATTCTACAAGATCATTAAAAAGTTAACTCGGACAGTGACAGTCTGCCTGCCTAAATACAACTGCATTGTTTTTAATTCTTTTTTGCTTACCTGGAAGAAGCTGAGCCGCCAGGCTCATAGTCGAAAAAAGTACATTTTATCATCATCCTGCCTGCAAACAAGGGTGGGCACTGGGGAACTCTGCAGATTTGCAGAATTTAAGTTGTACAAACAGTTCTACTCACTGCTGCTGCTGCTATATTCCCTCCAATTACAGTTCAAATCACCAACTGACTGAGTCCAGTAGACAGTCTGCCTCATGACAAATCTGATGTCACACTCATGCCCCTGTATACTGGCGATGCGTGGTGACGTCACCCATAAATTTAAAGTTGCAGGTATAAAAAAAAAAAAAAAAATATGGAATTAAAGGGGTCACTCGGGAATTCGTGGCACCCCATTACCTGCAAATACCAAGGAATTTGGTACAGTTGAGAGGTATGGTGTAGTTGTCCATTAATATGGAGATGCACTTACTTTGTGTAGAGTATGGCAACAGTTATTTTGAGGAGGATGCGGAGTAGTTGGTAGATAATAGTGAATACTCTTCTGTGTGTAATATTTTGCTTAATTAAACCAAGGCTGATTTTTCATTAAAAACACAGACTGCTGTTCCAAGTTTAATACAAATCAAAGAACACACACAAAACTCTAGTGCCTTTACTGTGTAAACCTTCAAGGAGTATAAACTTACAAACATGAGCAACTACATATATATATATATATATATATATATATATATATATATATATATATATATATCTATATGTATGGGCCTAGGACACATGCTCGACTAGCATATGTCTGAATCACAAAACATCGAACACACATACACGAAAGTGCTTAACATCGAAAAGCGCTTCCGTGTATGTGTAGTTAACATCATATTTTTTTTTTTTTTTTTTTATGTGGTCCTATCTCGCCTACATTCTTTACTCATGGGTTCGGACTCGCCCAACTTATTTCTCTAGCACGAAGTCTCTAATTGGCTGGGCTAACCCGGTATCCCAAGATTCACCTCGCCCTAGCCCCAGATCTCGTTTGCCGCTCGTAGAGTTAGGTCGTGGTCTCGCTTGGCTGTGGCTAAGTACCCTTTTTCAAAACTTTTCATAAGTCTTTAGCAGTCCGTTTCTCATAAAAAGCTTTTTAATAGCTAGTTTTTCATTGTGAGTGTACTGTGTAAGCGAGTAGTGTTTTTTTTTTTTGGTATCCCTCTGTTTTGGCTGGCTAGGCCCATTTAAATTAGAGGAACTAGTCCTCTCCTGTGTTTTGTGTAAACTTGTGTTTTGTGTGGTCGGTAGTTAGATTTCCTTGCTGCACTAAAGAAACGTTTAAATTAGAGTTTCCTTGGTTGTTCGTAGTTTGTTTTTTCCCGCCTTTCTCTTGTGTCTGTCATTGTCAGTTGAGTGGGTGCTGTGAATTACTATGTCTAAAGAGCAGAAAGAGCATAAACCCTCTGGGTTTAAAAAATGCTCAAAATGTGGCTACAAGATGTCCATTACAGATGGGCATTCTATCTGCGTTTATTGTCTTGGTGCTTATTCACCTGCAAGAGTCCTGCAGTTTTTGCCACGCTTTTAGCCCGAGGGTGCTGCAGGAAAGAAAAAATAAGTTGATTTTGAAAGGGCCTGGTTAAACCTTCTTTTGAGGAGTCCTTAGACTCTTCTTCTAGTATTAAGTCTAAGACTTCCAAGGCCAAGAAAAGATCTCTGGCTCCATCTGTCTCATCGGAGCCCCCGGAGAAGGTTTCGAAATTGGATACTGCCTCCTCAGCTCCATTGTGCTCGGGGCCGCAGGAGGTATCTGTTGTACTAGAGTCGACCTCAGCCCCGGTATTATTGGAGCCGGTCACCCAATGTTAGGCCTGAGTCTCCGGGTAGGAGATCCCGATCTCCTTCTATTTCCTCCATATCCTCTAGGCTGCCTGATTTGGATGTGGATAGGGTGGTCCAGAGGCTCCTGCAGTCGCCGGAGTTAGCAAAATTGTTCTAGACTCCGACCCAGTCGGCTCCGGAACCAGTCCCTATTCTTGTATCGATGATTCCTCCTCCAAGCACCTCTGTGTCGTCGGAGCCGGAGTGCTCCACGCCAAGTGATGTTCTCGTGTCGGCTCCGATACCCCTTGCGAGTTTAGTGGAGCCGACGTCGGCTCCAACCATGGCGGTTCCGTCCTCTTGTTTCAGTACTCGGGTTTCCTCAGTCGGACCCGAGGGGGATACCTCGGGACTCTTGTCGGTTCCGAGCCTCCCTCTCAGTGCATCTGCTCGGGGAACCCAGACTCCGGTTGTGGTCTCGGGAGACTGGTCGTTTCTCGGATTCGGGGGGACCTGCCTTGGAGGCCATGAGGAAGCGCACTGGCCAGATCGTCAGTTACATCTCCTGGATCGGTCACTCCTTCCCCCTACACCTCGGCTAGAGCCTCTGACACCCCTATCTGTGGATGGCGGAGCCCGAAGGTCTGTGGATACCCCCATGAGCGGTCCCCAACTTTGAGGGCCCCTCAGTGTCTGTGCCTAAGGAGCCCCCTAGAAAGAAGTTGTGCAAGAGGAAGCACATAGACTCCCAGGACGAGTCCCTCACTTCCGATACTGACCTCGAGGAGTCAGAGGGATCCCCCTAAGTCGTCCTCCGATGTCTCTTTCTCCGACATCCTGGAGATCTTGAGGCAGAGAGGCGACTGGCCTTCCCAAGACCCCCTCTGAGGAGGAGTCTGTATTCCTCAAGACCTTCGGAGCTCAACCCTCCACCTCCTGGGTGTCACCACCCTTCGATGAATTCCTGGATTTGACTTGTCGAAGGGTGAGGGAGATCCCTGATTCCGTAGAACCGATGCCCAGACGTCCAAATAAGTTTCTTTCTGCTCCCCTGGGGAAAGAGTTCCTGACCAAAGGGGTTTCTGTAGATGCCTTGGTGGTGGCAGCGGCAGCCACTCAGCAGGAAGTTGCAGAGGCTTCTTCCGTCCATCCTCCTAACAAGGAGTCCGTGAGTATGGACCGGTACGGGAAACGTACCCTGTCTTTAGTGACCTTTACTTTGCGGTCGCTGAATTATCTTTGTCATTTTACTCTGCTCCAGAGAGATCTCCTTAAGGAGCTAGGAGACACTCTGATGGGTAACATGCCTGAGGCAGTAGTGCAGACTGTTAACACCCAGTTGTCTACCCTTGGTTCCATTGTCAACTCGTCCATGAGGCTCATATCCTATGCAGCCGAAGGGGCGAGTAGGGCAGCTAGCTCAGGTGTAGCTCTCAGAAGGCAAGTCTGGATGCGCCTGTGTCATTTTGCGGTGGCCTTTAAGTCTTCCTTCACTGACGCCCCCTTTGATGGGTCCACACTCTTCGGGACCAAAGTGAAAGGCACCCTCACCAGATGCGAACAGGAGGGGAAGACCCCATCTGCCGTAGGGGCCCATTTCTCTCTTCCTTCTAGGCCTTACCCCAAGGCTCAGAGAGGAGGGAAAATGTGGTTCAAGAAGTCACAGAAGTCTTTCCCTGCCGCTCAAGGTGAGTCCACCTCCAGAGGCAGAGGAGGGGGAAATTATTCTGGAAGACGCCGTCCTAGAGGAAGAGGAGGCCCCCGCAACTCGGGAGACCGCGGGTCTTCCTTTCAGTGTTCCTGAGGCGTTGCCCGACTGTGCTGTTCCGGAGCCAGTCGGGGGCCGAATTTCGTTGCATCCGGAAGCCTGGGAAAGCATCACCCAGGATCGTTAGGTGCTTCGAATAGTTACCGGATGTTACACTATCCCCTTTTTATCAACACCCCCTCCAGTCAAAAGAATCCCGGACGTTCCACCCAGTCAACGAGATCAAGCAGCACTAGAAGTTTCAAAGCTGCTAGAAAAAGGAGTCATCCAACCAGTCCCCCTCAGACCATATCGGATCAGGAGCTTACTCAGGACTCTTTTTGGTGCTGAAAAGAACAGGGGACCTGAGGTCCATTCTGGATCTCAGCCGATTGAATCACTACGTTCTGAAGTCCAAGTTCCGAATGGTCACTCTTCAGTCCATTTTTCCCTTGCTGGAAAAAGGAGTATGGATGTGCTCCATCGATCTCAAGGATGCCTACTACCACATCAAGATGGACAAGGCATCCAGGAGTCACTTACGCTTCCGGCTGGGAGCCAGTCACTTCCAGTTTCGTGATCTGCCCTTTGGTCTCACCACAGCCCCCAGGGTGTTTACCAAGTGTTTGGCAGTGGTGACGGCTCACCTGAGACCTTGGAGATTCCAGGTGTTTCCATATCTTGACGACTGGCTTCTCACCGCCCCCACCAGGCATCTCCTCATTGAAGCCAGGGAGGCTACCATTACACTTTGTCAACAACTAGGAATTACCTTGAACTGGGAAAAGTCTGCCTTGCTGCCGTCACAGCATGTTGTTTTTATAGGCGCAGAGCTAGACTCTATTCAAATGTGGGCCTTTCTGCCACAAAAGAGGATAAGAGTGCTGCAGTCTCAGATTCACACATTGTTGCCCCTCAAGAGAGTTCAGGCCAGGTTAGTTCTCCAGCTCCTGGGATCCATGGCTGCCACCATCATGCTGATGCCTCTAGCCAGGTTACACTTGCAGATCCTGCAGTGGCTCCTTTCGGCCCAATGGTCCTTTCAGAAACTTCCTGTTTCCCAATTGATACTTCTTACGGAACGGTGCAAACAGGACCTCCGCTGGTGGCGATGTTCCACCAATCTGGACAAGGGGGGAGCTTGATTCCTATGTCTCCAGTGGCCACAGTGACCACGGACCCCTCCCAGATGGGGTGGGGGGGCATTATCTTGGTAGGACGGTCCAAGGCATGTGGCAAGATCACGAGGTACACCTGCACATCAGTGTTCTAGAGATGAGAGTGGTGTTACTAGCGTTGTGGGCACTCCAGAGCTCTCTTCCTCTGGGAACGATTGCAATTCACTCTGACAGCATGTCCGTGGTGTGGTACCTGAACAAGCAGGGGGGAACCAAGTCTTATCCTTTCTGCAGAGAGGCCATGTGAGTGTGGCATTGGGCAGTGTCTTCCCAACCGTTTTTAGTGGCAACGCACAGTTCGGGAAAGACCAACGTGATAGCGGACAGGCTGAGCAGAGCTGTTCTGATGCCTTATGAGTGGTCCCTGAGCAACCGAGTGGCTGTTCAAATTTTCAACAGGTTGGGGTCAGCCTTGCTGCAATCTCTTCGCCAGCCCTCTCAATGCCAAATGCAGCAAGTACTTCACACTGATCCCCCCACAGGCGGAGTCCCCCAGGGACGCTCTAGTCCACGATTGGCCCTCCGGTCTGATCTTTGCTTTCCCTCCATTTCCTCTGTTACCAAGGGTGATTCAGAAAGCCATATCCTTGGGAAGCAGGATGGTTGTAATTGCTCCACACTGGCCTCGACAAGTATGGTTCCCTTTTCTTCAGCAGTACGCAGTGGACGTTCCTTGGACCCAGTGCCAGACCTACTGATTCACTTGTCAGGACAGCTCCATCCATCCCTGTGAACCCTCAGGTTGACAGCCTGGCTGCTCCACTTCCATCACTAGTTAGACGACATTCCTTTTCACCTGAGGTGGGTACACATCTTGTCTTCGCCTCATAAGTCTTCCACCAGAAGGATTTATTCCAGCAAATGGAAGAGATTCTCCATTTGGGCTCAGGCCCAAGGTTTGGACCCCTTCACAGCCCCAAATCTGTCGGTCTTAGATTTTTTAGCCATGCTTTTCCGACAGGGCAATGTACCTGCTACCATTAAGGTGCAGCTGCCTGCAATTTCCAATTTTCATACATCTTACGAGCGTTCTCTTATGGGCCATAAACTTTGTAAGGCCTTTTTGAAAGGCGCCTGGTTACTTCGCCCTCCTGTTTCAGAACCTGTCATGCCATGGGATCTAAACTTTGTGTTACAAGCCATCACTTCAACGCCCTTTGAACCGGCTGCCACCTGTGAATTAAAATTTCTATCTTGGAAGACTGCTTTCCTAATAGCCATTACATCGGCCAGAAGAGTATCAGAGATTCATGCTTTGTCCATTAAACCTCCACAGGGCTCCGCACCTGCTACTATTAAGGTGCAGCTGGCTGCAATTTCCAATTTTCATACATCTTACGAGCCTTCTCTTGTGGACCATAAACTTTGTAAGGCCTTCTTGAAAGGTGCCTGGTTACTTCGCCCTCCTGTTTCAGAACCTGTCATGCCATGGGATCTAAACTTTGTGTTACAAGCCATCACTTCACCGCCCTTTGAACCGGCTGCCACCTGTGAATTAAAATTTCTATCTTGGAAGACGGCTTTCCTAATAGCCATTACATCGGCCAGAAGAGTATCAGAGATTCATGCTTTGTCCATTAAACCTCCGTATTTGACCTTTCGTAAGGTCAGAGTTTCCCTGAGACTTAACCCATCCTTCCTTCCGAAGGTGTCATCCACCGTTAATCTTCATCAGTCTATTGAGTTACCAGTGTTCTTTCCAAACTTTTCCAATAAAGCAGAGTTTAGATTTCACCAGTTGGATGTGCACAGACAACTAAGATTCTGCTTACACAGGACTTAAGCATATTAGGAAGTCTGATCAACTGTTTGTGTCCTTCTCAGAAAACAGAACAGGTTGTCCTATTTCCAAGAGCACAATTTCTAAATGGATCAAAGATTGTATTTCCTTTATCTATTCATCAGCAGGCAGAAATTTACCCTTTCCCGTCAAAGCCCACTCTACCAGGGCAGTGTCTACATCAATAGCTTATCATGCCAGGCTTTCATTGGATGATATTTGTGCTGCGGCCACCTGGGCCTCTCCGCACACCTTTATTACTCATTACAAGTTGGACGTGGCTTCTAGGGGCCGGGCTTCCTTTGGTTCCACGGTTCTCAGGAGTATTTTCTTATGAGCCGCCCAGGATAGAGGTGCTGGTGACACTGTCCCGTGAGTAAAGAATGTAGGCGAGATAGGACCACATAACATCAGGAAGTTAAGTACTCACCGTAACGATCGATGTATGTGGTCCATCTCACCTCACATTCTTACGTACCCTCCCACCTGCCCCCTTCCTGTAGAATTTGGAGGAAAATTGGCTCTGAGAACCCTTCAATGTCAGTTGTTTTTTCTTTCCTTTCTGGCTGGAGCTCCTTCCAGTGGCGGTTGTGTGTGGGGTGTGACTGGAATGGCTGCAAACTAGATCTGGGGCTAGGGTGAGGTGCATCTTGGGATACCGGGCTAGCCCCGCCAATTAGAGACTTCGTGCTAGAGAAATAAGTTGGCCGAGTCGGAGCCGATTCTCAGCTCCGAACCCGTGAGTAAAGAATGTGAGGCGAGATGGACCACATACATCGATCGTTATGGTGAGTACATAACTACCTGATGTTATGTGATCCTATCTCGCCTACATTCTGTACTGATGGGCTCGGAGCCGATCCCTCGGCTCCGACTCGGCACGCTATGCTATAGAGCGAGGCCTCTTATTGGCTGAGCTATTTGTTATCCCAGGATGCACCACCACTAATCCCCCAGATCTCGTTTGCCGCTTACAAGCTAAGACGTGGTCTCAACTTGGCTGGGCTAAGTACTAATTTATTTAGGCTTTTCCTGTCAGGAATTTGCTTGCTTTGAACCCAAAAGCTGTTTTAACAGCTATTGTTGTGTCTGAGTGTGTATTGAACAGTTTTGTTGAGGAATTTGTGTTTTTCGTCAAGGGAAGGTTTCCCGTTTTAGTTAGAGGGGCCTTCCCCTGTTGCTAGCGTTTTATTTGTGGGTCAAGTACCCGTTTAAGTTAGAGGGTCTTGACTCTCTCTTTCTGTGTTGTTTTTTGTACAACTGTTTCGTTATTAAAAAAAAAAAAAAAAAAAAAAAAAAAAAAACTTTATATTTTTTGTGCTTAAACTGTTAAGTTTTGGTGTGTTTCTCTTTAGACAGGTGTATTATCTCTAAATTAGACATGTCCAAAGAGCATAAGACCCTCCGGGTTTAAAAAGTGCGCGAGGTGTGGTTGTAAGATGTCCATAACTGACGACCACTCCTCGTGCGTCTATTGTTTAGGCGCCAAGCACCTACAAGAATCATGTAGCGTGTGTCACGCCTTCTCATCAAGGGTCCTCCAGGAGAGGAAAAACAAATTAATCCTTAAGGGGTTAATTAAGCCATCCTTCGAGGAGGCTTTATCTTCCTCTCCCTCTCCTTCAAAAAAGAAGAAAGCGTCGGCGCCGACCAGTCATTCGGAACCGACTGCCAAAAAACCTAGGCAGACTTCTCCATCGGCTCCACGGACTTCGGAGCCGAGGGCAGAACGGTCTGCCTCGATGGCTCCAGTCTCGACCCCTCTGGTTTTGGAGCCGAGGACTGGGGCATCGAGAGGCGGGTCACCTTCATCGGCTCCACTGATATTGGAGCCGATGAGGGTTGCCGGCTCAGACTCTTCCCCTTCGGAGCCGAAGTCCTCATCGGCACAGAGGGAAATAACCTTGAGATCTCCCTCGGAGCCGATAATTATAGAATCCATTCGGAGCCGGTCCCCTAGTCCTCTGGAGCCGATGGAGAAATCGGTTCTGACCCGATCGGTATCGTCCAGATCATCCAAAATGTCTGATTCGGACATTGACAGGGTGCTCCTAAGACTCTTCCAGTCTCCGGTGTTCCAAAAGCTAGTTTCGGCTCCAGCCCATTCGGCTTCGGAGCCGATGGTTCACCTTGCTACTATGGTTCCTCCTCCAACAGCCTCGGCACCGTTGGAGCCGGTGCTGGTGGAACCGGTGGAGGTTTTAGGGTCGGGCCCGACCCTTACTCCAACTCCGGCTCTTGGGTCGGAGTTCGGTACGCGGACTTCTTCTGTCGGCCCCGGGGGGGATGCTTCGGGATTGATGTTTTTGGTCCCAAGTCTCCCTCTCGGTGCGTCTGCTGCGGGAGTGCCGTCTACCGTCGTGGCCACGGGGGTGGGACCCTCCCAGGATTCTGGTGGTCCCGCCTTCAGGGCTATGAGGAGTGCGTTAGCCAAATCATCTTTGGCTACCTCCACGGTCTCCCCAGCTCCTTCCCTGCATACCGAGACTGGGTCTTTGGCAGTCCCCCTGTCCTTAGACAGCGGAGCCCCGGGGCCTGAGGTTACCCCACTGGGGTTTCCCCCCCTCCTGGAGGTCCTTCTGAAGCTTCTTCGGAAGAACCCCCCAGGAAAAGATCGTGCAAGAGGAAGCACGTTGACTCCCCTGATGAATCTCTTACATCAGACACTGATCTCGATGATGCAGAAGGGTCCCCTAAGTCGTCCTCGGATGATGTCTCCTTTGCAGACATCCTGGAAGCCCTTAAACAACGAGGCGGCTGGCAGTCCAAACCCCCTTCTGCTGATGAGTCGGTGTTCCTTAAGGCCTTCGGGGCTCAGCCCTCCGCCTCCTGGGTGTCTCCGCCCTTCGAGCTCTTGGATTTGATCTGTCGAAGGGCGTGGGAACACCCAGACTCTGTGGAACCGGTGCCTGCTCATCCGAATAAGTTCCTCTCGGCACCCCCTGAAAAAGAGTTCCTAATTAAAGATGTGGCTGTAGATGCTTTGGTGGTGGCATCTGCTACCCAGCAAGATGTAGCAGAGGCTTCGACGTCCATCCATCCTCCTAATAAGGAGTCTAGGAGCATGGATCGGTACGGAAAGCGCACCCTAAGTTCAGCGGCCTTTACATTAAGGTCCTTGAACTACCTTACGCACTTTACTAGATTTCAGAGGGATCTGATTAAAGAACTTTCCGATACCCTCTTGGGTAACCTGCCTGAGGAGCTGGCCCAGACGATTGGCTCTCAGCTGGCTACATTGTCGTCCATTTCAAACTCGTCCATGAGGCTCATTTCTTATGTGGCCGAAGGGGCGAGTAGAGCGGCGGGTGCAGGCATTGCTCTACAGAGACAAGCCTGGCTCCGCCTGTGTCATTTCGCAGAGGCCTTTAAGTCTTCCTTTGCCGACGCCCCCTTTGATGGGTCCTCCCTGTTTGGACCCAAGGTAAAGGACACACTGACCCGCTGCGAACAGGAGGGTAAGACTCTGACTGCCGTAGGGACACGATTTTCCACTCCCTTTCGGCCTTATCCCAAGGCTAAAAGAGGAGGGGAAAATGTGGTTCCGTAGATCTCAGAAGCCTTACCCCTCTCAGCAGGAGGATCCCCCTTCCAGAGGCAGGGGAGGGGGAAATTCTTCCGGAAGACGCCGTCCCAGAGGCGGCAGAGGCCCTCGCAACACTGGAGACTGCGAGTCCTTTCGTGGCTCTTAAGCTTTTCACAGTCCCTGAGGGATTGCCCGACTGTGCAGCTCCGGAGCCAGTCGGGGGTCATTTTTCGAAGCAACTAAAAGCCTGGGAAGGTATCACTCAGGACCGATGGGTGCTTCGAATTATCGCCGGAGGTTACACCATCCCTTTCTCTCACTCTCCACCTCAGTCCAAAAAAATCCCGGACCCGCCACCCAGTCAACGGGATACTGCAGCCTCAGAAGTTTCAAAGCTGCTGCAAAAAGGAGTCATCCAACCGGTCCCCGCAGACCAGATCGGATTAGGGACTTACTCAAGATTCTTTTTGGTGCCAAAAAAGACCGGGGACTTGAGGCCCATTTTGGACCTCAGCATTCTAAACCGTTCAGTCAGAAAGTCCAAGTTCCGAATGGTCACCCTACAAACCATTCTCCCATTGCTGGAGAAAGGTGTTTGGATGTGCTCCATAGATCTCAAGGACGCTTATTACCATATCATGGTACATCAAGCGTCCAGGAGACCTCTGCGCTTCAGCCTAGGAGGCAGTCATTTTCAGTTCAGCAGCTGCCCTTTGGTCTCACCACGGCCCCCAGGGTGTTCACCAAGTGTTTGGCAGTCGTGACTGCTCACCTGAGAAGTCTAGGATTCCAGGTGTTTCCGTATCTAGACGACTGGCTGCTAACTGCCACCTCCAAGCATCTACTACTGCGGAGCCTACAAGCCACTATATCACTGGGCAATTCCCTTGGAATCACCTTCAGTTGGCCAAAGTCTGTGTTGCTGCCATCTCAACGAATAAGATTCATAGGGGTAGAGATAGACTCAAACCGAATGCGGGTCTATCTACCTACAGACAGAATACAAACCATACAGACTCAAGTTCGAACCTTACTTCCCAGGTCCAAAGCCCCAGCCAGAATGGTCCTGCAGCTATTGGGATCCATGTCCGCCACAGTTCTTCTAGTCCCCTTGGCAAGGTTGCACATGAGAATTCTCCAGTGGCTTCTTTCAGCTCAGTGGTCCTTTCAGGAACTCCCTCTCAGTCACCTCATATGGATCTCGGAAACATGCAAACGGGACCTTCGCTGGTGGCTAGTGCCCTCCAATTTGGATCAGGGACGACCCTTTGTTCCACCTCCTCCTGCGGCCACTTTGACCACGGACGCCTCCCAGATGGGGGGGGGGGGCATTCCCTGGGCAGGTCAGTCCAAGGCAAATGGCACCCGGAAGAGACCCTACTTCATATCAACATCCTGGAAATGAGGGCGGTGCTTCTGTCCCTTCAAGCCCTTCACGATTACCTCCCTCAGGGCGTGATTGCCGTTCACTCAGACAACATGTCGGTTGTCTGGTACTTGAACAAACAGGGAGGGACCAGATCCTATCCTCTTTGCAGAGAGGCCATGAGAGTCTGGGAATGGGCAGTCTCGACCAAACGCTTTCTAGTGGCTACTCATATCCCGGGCAAGTCCAATGTGATAGCAGACAGACTGAGCAGAACCATCCTCTCTCCTCACGAATGGTCTCTGAACGTGACAGTTGCAAGTCAGATTTTCAGCTAATGGGGAGTTCCGTGTTGCGACCTCTTCGCGACTCCACTAAATGCGAAGTGCAAAAAATTCTTCTCCCTAACCCCGGCTCCGGGGAAGAGCCCCATGGACGCACTAGCCCGTCCTTGGCCCACCGGCTTGCTTTATGCCTTCCCCCCAGTTCCTCTCCTTCCCAGGGTGATCCAAAAGGCATCTCTCTTGGGGAGCAAAATGATCTTAGTTGCTCCTTACTGGCCTCGTCAAGTATGGTTTCCCTATCTTCAGAAATATGCTCTGGAAGGTCCATGGTTCCTGGATCAGATCCCAGACCTTTTGGTTCATCAGTCGGGACTATTCCACCAGTCCCTGCACACCTTAAAATTGACGGCTTGTCTCCTCCTCTTCCGACTATAGTCAGGAGTCATACATTGGATCCAGAGGTAGTACACATATTATCTTCGGCCCATAAGTCTGCTACAAAGAAACTGTATTCTAGCAAATGGAAAAGATTTGCTATTTGGGCTCAACTCCGGGGCCTGGATCCCATCACTATTCCCGTGGCAGAAGTACTAAAATTTTTAACTTCTCTTTTCAGTCAAGGCTCTTCAGTCTCTACCATCAAGGTTCAATTAGCAGCGATTTCCAATTTTCACGAATCTATAAACCCACCTTTAATGAGCAACAGATTGTGTAAGACCTTCTTGAAAGGTGCTGCGCTTTTAAGACCTCCGATTTCTCATCCTGCTCCTCCATGGGATCTCGATGTGGTGTTACGCGCCTTAACGTCCTCCCCCTTCGAACCGGCAGCTACATGTGATCTAAAATTTCTATCGTGGAAGACTGCTTTTCTGGTGGCGATTACTTCTGCCAGAAGAGTTTCAGAGCTTCAAGCTTTGTCTGTAAAACCCCCGTACTTGGTTTTTCACAAAGACAGAGTATCTCTCAGGCCAAATTCTTCCTTTGTCCCTAAAGTTTGTTCCAGTTTCTGCCTACAACAATCATTAGAACTTCCAGTCTTTTTTCCGAAATATTCTAACAAAGCGGAATTCATATTCCACACATTAGATGTCCACAGGCAGTTGCATTTTTATTTAGACAGGACCAAACAAACAAGGAAAACAGATCAGTTGTTTGTATCCTTTGCAGACAATAAATTGGGCAAAGCTGTCACAAAGGTCACTATTGCCAAATGGATCAGGGACTGTATTACTCAAGCTTATTCTTATTCTAACAAAGAGCTTACCACCTCTGTCAAAGCTCATTCTACAAGGGCTATGGCTACTTCGATAGCATTTCATTCTAAGCTTGCCATTAGTGACATTTGTGCTGCGGCTACATGGTCTTCCCGCACACTTTCATTTCCCACTACAAATTGGATGTGGCATCT
This sequence comes from Protopterus annectens, assembly GCF_019279795.1. Taxonomy (NCBI): domain Eukaryota; kingdom Metazoa; phylum Chordata; order Ceratodontiformes; family Protopteridae; genus Protopterus; species Protopterus annectens. The sequence continues at coordinate 1,245,944,156 of NC_056743.1, forward strand.
AGAGGACAAGCTTCATTTGGTTCCACAGTGCTCAGGAGTGTATTCCAATGAGCCACCCAGGATTTAGGTGCTAGGGGCTGTCCCATCAGTACAGAATGTAGGCGAGATAGGATCACATAACATCTTTTAGTTATGTACTTACCATAACTTTAGATGTTTGGGATCCATCTCGCTACATTCCTATAACCCACCCTCCTTCCCCTTCCTTGGAGATCAGAGGATATCAGAAGGTCCGAATCCTGTTGTTTCATCTTGAAACATCTAACAATGTTATATAAACAAGTTGTGCATGTGTGCATGAATGCGGACAAACAAGATCTGGGGGATTAGTGGCGGTGCATCCTGGGATAACAAATAGCTCAGCCAATAAGAGGCCTCGCTCTATAGCATAGCGTGCCGAGTTGGAGCCGAGGGATCGGCTCCGAGCCCATCAGTACAGAATGTAGGCGAGATGGATCCCAAACATCTAAAGTTATGGTAAGTACATAACTAAAAGTTTCTGCAGGGGGGCTTTGCCCCCCTGCACCCCCCACATCCTCCTACTTTATTATTCTCACTCCAAGATCACACTGCAGTGGGGGAAATTGAATTTTCCTTTACCCGCACTGTAGTCTGATCTACAAAACAGGCACACATGCATGGAAGCGCTTGTCGATGTTAAGCGCTTTCTGATTTGGGCATATGCTAGTCAAGCATGTGTCCGGATCGCATATATATATATATATATATATATATATATATATATATATATATACATATCTATATATATATATATACATATCTATATATATACATATCCCTGGTAAAGAACCACACAATCATTTGACCTTTTGTTTCTTTTTAATAGATTCATAGATTAGTACTAAGCTAACTGCTCTTGTGAGCCTTTTTAAGCCTAGCCAATTATCCCTTGTGAGACTCAAACCCTGCACCTTGTGCTTGTAAGGCAAACACCTTAACCATTAGGCCACCCTCCCAACCCCACTCCTTCAGAAAAAACACACATGAAAACCTTCACATTTAAATAACCCTCCAAAATGTTAGTTGTCACTTCTTCTGCAACTTTTGCAACATCAGTTCCTTTTAAAATATCACTTCATTTTGTGAACATCACTTCTTTTTAAAGAAACATGCTAAGCCTGTTAAAAGTCCTTAGTCACATACCATATCTCCCATAATGAAAACCTTCGAACATACAAAATAACAATAAAAATGCGTCAAACAATTAAATAGAAAAATGATAATGATGAAAACAAATTTGCCAATAACGTTTTGTCATATTTAAGACAATCATGTAACTAAGTTTCAACAAACATTTCAAATTTAAATTTCCATTTAACCTTGTTGCTTGGTCAGCCCTAAAAAACACTTACCATTTGTATTCTCTTAGTTCTATCACATTATTACAGCTAAATACAAAGTTCTCCATCATCATTTGTTCAAGCACAGTGAAATTAATCTTTTTTAAGTCCTGAACATTCTACACTGTACTTGTCTAGGGCATTGGAAAAATCTTTAGTCTTGATGGCTTTAACATTCTCCCTTATTCTATATCGCAACTCTCTAACACTTTTGCCTGCATAGAAATGGGAACATGGGAGCATGTGTGAATAGAAATTTAAAACTGAAATGTTTGTTGAAACTTACTTACATGCCGTCTTAAATATGATAAAACGTTATTGGCAAATTTGTTTGTATTATTTTTATATTTAATCATTTGATGCATTTTTATTATTTTTGTATGTTCAAAGTTTTTCATTATGGGAGATATGGTACGTGACTTTAAGGACTTAGGCTTAGCAGGTTTCTTTAAATGTAAGTGATGTTCATAAAAAGGAATGACGTTTTAAAAAGAAGTGATGTTACAAAAGTTACAGAAGGAAGTTATTTTTTTATAGGAAGTGATGTAACATTTTAGACGGTTATTTAAATGTGATGGTTTTCATGTGTATTTTTTCTGAAAAGTTTCACTGTGTTAAAAAGGAACAAAAGCGCTAAAATGATTGTGTGGTTCTTTACCAGGGATTTGAGCCATTTTGCAAAGTTTTTTGTTCTAAGTTTAGTGATCTGAAGTAGGAGATTCATTTGTCTGCAACCTGTGGGTTATGGATCCGATATCGGATCCGAACCGGCATGGTTTTCCAGCTATGGATCCAAGCTCTCAGCTCCTCCCCTCACCCATAATGCCCTGCTCTACCCTCATGACCACAGATCTCGTTTGCCGCGCATGGTGACTGGATTTGTTTCTCAAGCTCTCAAGCTAAGTGCTAGTTTTTACGGTTAATATCAGAATTTTGAAGTTTTTATTGATTTTTTGTGTGAAAGTGTAGGTTTCCCCTTTGATATTTTTACTTTTTAGAGTTAATCTAAAAGTTATTTCCCTCCCCTCGCTGTTGGCGTAGTGTGTGTGTGTTGGGCCTGTGTGTGTATATTGTTTAGTTACTTTAGTTTGGTAACTACTTTGTAGATTGGGATGGCAGAACAGCCCAAATCTATATTTTCTAAATGCTCCGAGTGTGGCCATAAGCTTTCCCCAGCTGATGGCCACACTCGGTGTGTTAGATGCCTGGGGGTTGAACACCTCACATCTGGATGTTCCATTTGTGCAGGGTTCAACCCCAGGGCATTGAAGGAGCGGAGGTCCAAGCTTGTTTTGGCGGGCCTTTTACCGCCGGACTCGGCTCCGACCTCCGCTCCTTCGGGAGTAGCCGTGCCTACGGTTCTTCCCTCCCGTGGCACCCCCTCCTCCTCCTGGGACTCAACCTCCCGTTTCTGGTTCGGAGGAGAGGGATGCTAAGAAAAAGGACCGGAGGGAGAAGCACCACAAGCGGCGGGCCGAGACCTCTGTTTCGGCCCCGCCAGCCAAGCGGGCTTCTCCCCCGGCTCCGTTGTCGGCGCCATTGTCGGCTCGGTCTGCTCCTTCTCGGCTCCGGTCTCCAGTGTGCTTTTCACCGGGACCTGAGGAGGAGGAGACCCGATCTCCGTCGAGGCTATCGAGGAGGCACTCCAGGCCTACCTCGGTAGCCTCGTCGAGATCCACGTATAGCCTTCGATGCTGATCTGGACCGGATGATGAGAAGGTTCATCCAGGCCCAGATGCAGATGGGAGTGCTCTTGCCTCCCCCCCCCCTCTGGGGGGGAGCTCAACACCCTTTTTCAAACCTATTGCTCCTTCTCCGACCCGCTATCCGGGTTCGGAGCAGCTGGAGCCGAGCAGCCGGAGCTGGGGTGGGTCGGCGCCGATAGTACTTTGTACTTCGGATCCGACCCTGCCCTCGAGTGCATCGGATCCGAGCCTCGGATCCGGGGGGATCAGTGCTCCTTCGGCGCCGTCTGTGTCGGAGCGCACTGTCCCTTCGGATCCGAGCGCTTCGGTGCCGGCTCCGATCCACTCTTCGGATCCGAGGGGGAGCCGATTGTCGGATCCTTTGGTCGAGGTCGGCTCCCCTTCGGCGTTTGATGTAGTGGAGAGGGCCCTGTTGAGGGTCTCCGGACCCCCGGCACTTGTTTCGGCTCCGTCCCGCGCTCCCTCTGCACTGGGCCAGGCTTCCACCATCCGGCCCTTGGGACAGCCCGCTTCTGTGCCCCAAGTTGCTCCAATGGAACAAGTTGCTGCTTGTGAGGAGTCCTCTGACAGCCCCCCAGAGGATGTCCCTCGCAAGCATACGTGCAAAAGGAGGCACATTGACTCCCCCGAGTCTCTCACGGAAGACACGGACTTGGAGGAAGGGAAGGCTCCCACGGTCACCCCCCGAGGATGTCTCATTTGGAGACATCATGGAAATGCTCCGTATAAGGGGGGGGGGGGTGGTCTGCCTTCAAGTCTTCCTCGGACGAGTCCGTGTTCTTGGAGGCATTTGAAGCGGGCCCGTCTACCTCTTGGGTGTCCCCTCCTGCCGACCCCCTGGTGGACCTCATTACCACCAGGGCGTGGAAGGAACCGGACACCATGGAGCCAATTCCTAAGAGGCCCGATAGGATCCTTAGCCCACCGTCCGACCGTGCCCATTGGAGTAAGGGGCCTCCGGTAGATGCCATGTTGACGGCGGCGGCCACCAAGAGGGAACTTGCTCAGGAGAGTCCCTCAGTCCATCCCCCGAGCAAGGAGTCTCTGATGATGGACCGCTTGGGGAAGCGGATGTTTAGTTCAGCGACCTTCTCGGTAAGGGCGCTGAACTACTTGGCACATGTCATTAGGATCCAGCGAGATCTCATTAAAGAATATGCTGCATCTCCCCCAGAGTCCATGTCGGAGGAGGACAGGGTACTGCACTCCACCCGCATGGCCACTCTTAGGTCAGTTACTAATACCTCTATGCGGCTACTCTCCCACGCTACGGAAGGCGCTAGAGCTGCGGGGGCAGGCCTAGTCACTAGACGTCAGGCCTGGCTCCGTCACTGCGATTTTTCTGAACCCTTCAAAGCGTCATTTGCGAACGCCCCCTTTGATGGTTCTGCTCTCTTTGGCAAAACCGTTCACAAACGTTGACCCAGAGCGAGAAGGACGGGAAGACGCTGTCTGCCGTCGGAATCCGCTTCTCTGCACCCCAGAGGCCCTACTCTAGGAACCAAAAGGGTCAGAAGAAGATGTGGTTCCGTAAGTCGCAGCAGTCCCAGCCTGCTCCGGACAACCAGTCCTTCCGTGGCAGAGGAGGACAGGGAGGGCGCCGCCCTAGAGGCAGAGGGGCTCCCAGAAACTTCGGGTCCAGGGAACCTTTCTCTGAACGGCCAGCGCAGCAACCCTGAGGGTTGCCCGACTGCTCCACTCTGGAGGCAGTCGGGGACGTTCGGGCACCTAGCGGCATGGGAGTCCATAACATCAGACCGCTGGGTTCTCCAAATCATATCCAGAGGATATCGCATCCCTTTTCTTCACTTTCCAAAGTTGAAGTCCCTCCCTGACGTTCCACCCGGTCAACGGGAGGCCGCTTTGGCAGAAATTGGCCATCTGCTAAAGAAAAGAGCCATCCAGCCCGTCCCCCCAGACCAGATCGGATCAGGGTTCTACTCCAGGTTCTTTTTAGTGCCAAAGAAGACGGGGGAACTAAGACCAATTCTAGACCTTTCTCTCTTGAATCTGGCAGTCCCCAAAGAAAAATTCCGAATGGTCACTCTGCAATCTATTCTCCCCCTTCTGGGAGAAAATCACTGGATGTGCTCGATAGACCTCAAAGACGCGTACTACCACATCCTGATGGACAGGCGCTCCAGGAGGTTCCTCCGCTTCTGGCTGGGAGCCAGTCACTACCAGTTCGGGTCCTTCCCTTTGGTCTCACCACAGCCCACAGGGTGTACACCAAATTTATAGCAGTGGTAGCGGCCCACCTGAGGCTTCAGGGGGTGCAGGTCTTTCCCTACCTAGACGACTGGCTTCTTACCGCCCCAACAAGGCATCTACTTTTATTGGCGCAAGACTCCTTTCTCCATCTTGCTCCTTTTCTGGGCATTACAATAAATACAAAGAAATCCAACCTGGCGCCCACACAGCTCTTAGATTTTATAGGGGCCAGGCTAGACACAAGGAGTTTACGAGCCTTCCTCACTGCGGACAGAGTTCAAAATCTGCAGCTCCAGGTGCGGGCCATTCTCCACTCGAGTTCTGTTCCGGCGGAGTTGGTCCTGAGGGCTCTAGGGTCCATGGCGTCTGCTATAGCACTTCTTCCTCTTGCCAGGCTCAATATGCGCATCCTACAGTGGACTCTCTTAGTACAGTGGTCATACCTTGCTCTCCCCATGCATCATCCCATTGCGATCAGCAAGGCTTGCAAGCGGTCCCTCTTGTGGTGGCTTCACTCCCCGGATCTCCACAGGGGCCGCCCATTTTGTGCTTCTCCCCCTCTCGCCACGGTGACCACGGACGCCTCCCGCCTCGGGTGGGGGGGGGCATTTTGCGGGCCGGACCGTCCAAGGCACGTGGAACGATTCAGAGACCTTACTGCATATCAACGTTCTAGAGATGAGAGCAGTGCTCTTAGCGTTGCTAGCACTTCAGGACTTTCTTCCCTTGGGAACTATTGCGATTCAATCGGACAACATGTCTGTGGTCTGGTACATCAACAAGCAAGGGGGAACAAGGTCTTACCCTCTTTGTCGAGAAGCCATGAGAGTTTGGGAATGGGCAACCTCCACCAGCCACTTTCTAATAGCAACGCACATTCCGGGTCGGTCCAACATCCTGGCGGACAAGCTCAGTCGCACCATTCTGACCCCTTACGAGTGGTCTCTCAATTGTCAAGTAGCGGAACGCATATTCGCACGGTGGGGAACTCCTTCATGCGATCTTTTTGCCTCTCCCTCAAACACCAAGTGCGACAGTTTTTTCGCTCTGATACCTCCTCCCGGAGGTTCCCCAAGAGACGCTCTGGTGCATGCTTGGCCACCCGGTCTTCTGTATGCTTATCCACCCTTGCCTCTGATGCTCCAAGTTCTTCAGAAAGCCTCTCGGGTGGGTTGCAGAATGATTCTCATTGCTCCGTTTGGCCTCGACAGTTCTGGTTCCCCTTCCTAAGGTCTCACTCGGTGCATCCTCCTTGGGTTCTAGATCCCATTCGGATCTGATATCCCATCCATCCTGCATACCTCCTCCGAATCTGGACAACCTGAAGCTGACCGCTTGGCTGCTCCAGTTCCACTCTTGATCAGGACTCCCGGTATTTCGTCACCTGTTAAGGCAATTCTGGTGGCAGCTCATAAACCGTCCACTAGGAAGGTCTACCGCAGCAAGTGGAAACGGTTTTCTTTGTGGGCGGAGCGGCAAGGCCTGAATCCCTTCACGGTTCCTCTCCCTTTAGTGCTTGACTTTCTAACCACTCTTTTTAACGATGGTGCCAGCAGTTCCACAGTCAAAGTACAACTGGCGGCAATTTCTCATTATCACATTGGCCATGACTCTAATCCTCTTATGTCAGCCAAGTTGTGTAAAATTTTCCTTAAAGGTACTTTTCTTCTCAGGCCCCCTGTAAAACAAGCGGTTCCTCCTTGGGACCTCTCTTTGGTTCTCCAGACCTTGACCGCCCCTCCTTTCGAACCTGCGGCTACGGTGGATCTCAAATTCTTGTCTTTCAAGACAGCCTTTTTGGTAGCCATTACATCGGCCAAGAGAGTTTCAGAGCTTCAAGCTTTATCAGCTAAACCTCCTTACTTGGTATTTCATCCGGACCGTGTCTACCTCAGGACCAACCCGTCCTTTCTTCCTAAATTCGCTTCTGAAGCAAACATTAATCAGTCCATTAACCTCCCTGTTTTCTTCCCTAAATATGAAAACAAAGGTGAATATAAGCTTCACTCATTAGATGTCCACAGGCAACTTAGATTTTATCTAAACAGGACGGCTGGTCATAGACAATCCGACCAGTTGTTTATTTCCTTTGCAAAATTTAGTTTGGGCAAGCCAATTTCTAAAGTTTCTCTGTCCCGCTGGATTTCACAGTGCATCTTATTGGCTTATCAAGCTTCAGGAAGGCCCGCACCGGAGGGTGTTCATGCACATTCAACCCGGTCAGTATTTACCTCGGCAGCCTTCAAGGCTAGGATTCCTCTAGATGATATTTGTGCAGCAGCCACGTGGGCTTCATCTCATACTTTTATCTCCCACTATAAGTTGGATCTCGCATCTAGGGGTAGAGCATCATTTGGCTCCGCGGTGCTCCGGAATATCCTTCCATGATGGCCGCCCAAGATTCAGGTAGCTGGGGACTCTGTCCCACAGGTTGCAGACAAATGAATCTCCTACTTCAGGTTTAGAAGTTATGTACTCACCATAACGTTCCATCTGAGTAGGTGTATTCATTTGTCTGCAACCATCCCGCCCTCCTATCCCCCTGGCCTTTCAGTTTCCTGCATATTATCTGTTACCCTTTTCAGGGTGTTGTTGCTTTTGGCAAACTCGATCTGAGGTCATGAGGGTAGAGCAGGGCATTATGGGTGAGGGGAGGAGCTGAGAGCTTGGATCCATAGCTGGAAAACCATGCCGGTTCGGATCCGATATCGGATCCATAACCCACAGGTTGCAGACAAATGAATACATCTACTCAGATGGAACGTTATGGTGAGTACATAACTTCTAATTCTTTGCCTAGTGGTTTTAAGTGATAGAGACACACCTCTACACAAAAAATAAATAATTAACTAGTTAAATAATTAATTAAATATAATTAAAACAGATGCCTCAAGCTACAGTCAGTGTTAAGACCCCAAGGAATTTAAGTGCCATACTTTAAAGTAAAAATAGACTAGTTATGTAGCAGCTAATTTTATCTTTATATGTTCATAGGTTAGTACTAGGCTAACTGCCCTTATGGGCCATTTTAAGCCTAGCCAATTACCGCATGTCAGAATTAAACCCTGCACCTTGTGTTTCTAAGGTAAGCACCTTAACCATTACGCCAACATGGACTCTTTGTATAGCAGCTTATTTTTAAATACTGTATCATCACAATGTTTTGAGTACATTTGTTTCAGAATGCTAGATTGCAAACCAGAATTTTTTCTTATTACTCTCGTGAGATATAATTCTTCATTGATAATGAAGATAATTTTAATCTTGGCATTCTGAGCACGTTATATTTACAGTAATATTAGTCATGTTACAAAATCTTTCAAAAATGTTTGTTTGGATTGCTAGGCTGCCTTGATGATTTTATGTAAACTGGGGAGTTGTCATGGTGTAGCCTGGTGTTTGAGTTTTGGAGTAAGAATCTCAATTGCACTGTTGACATTTAAAGCAACAGAATCCACTGAAACAACTGAATTCTTAAAAATGTTTGGTGTCCTGCGGATACTAGATTTGCAGTGAAATACATACTGCTCATGTAACTTGCTTTTGAGATGCTGAATATACGTTGTGTTTTTCCAGGTCCCCTCAAAGTTTCGTTACCCATTTTATTATGAAATGTGTTGGTATGTATTGGAACGGTATGTGCATTCTCTTACTGGACGTTCTCATCTCATCAAGGAATTTCAGGAAGAGGCACTCTTTTTAGGTAAGCAACTGTAGAATTCATCAGTACCATGCAGATTTTTTTTTCATTTCTTTATTAGCCATTCATCATGAAATTTTCTAATAGTTGTCATGTGTTTTAATGGTTAAAATATCTGTCTTGTCAATTTATGGTCTGGCTTTAATCCTAAACTCTGGTCATAGTCTAAGTTTGCAAGTTCTGCACGTCTTGTGTTTTTTTGTCTCTATGCTACAGTTTCCTTCCATCTCCTAAAACATGCTTGTTAGTTGTCCGGTATAAACCCCCTGCACTTTTTGCCTCAGCTAGTACCCAAACAAAAATCTAAGATTATTTCAATTGCATAGTTTATATACAGATTAGCAAATCCACTCTGTTGTCTCCTAGAATAATGTAAACATTTTTGGTACTTGTGAACACTTTGTGTAAGTCTTAAATTTTAAGCATGGAAGTACAGTAATTACTCTTTTTCACCATCTAATCTGATCTGATTAATGGGTTTAAATTTTCATAGTCTGGGGATTTAACTTCATGAGAGCATGCCAAGTTGTATTAGTTGTCATTTGTAGGTGGGCTGCTTCTGTATTAGAGTCTATTTTTGAACGGCATATTAATAGTCTTAATGGCGTTTTCTGATGTTTAGAAAAAAAAATGCCATCTGGACCCAGAGTACCATGCATTCAGACTTGCCACATTGTATTGATGTAGGCAATTTTTTCGAGAACTTTTGTAGCCTTGCCAAATAAGTCGCCCATAGCTGCCTTCTTTGGACTTTCTATGCCAGTCTAGAACTTAGAAAAATAATCTTTTGTTTGCTGTCTTTTAAATATTCTTAAAGCCAGTAAATAACCAAGGAGGTAGCTGACTCTTTAAAGATGGTGTTAATTTCTGTAACTTCTCTTTGCTGCTTTGTTTTTCCATTCACACTCCATTTTTATTATTCTCATTCTGGAGAAATGTCCAGTACCATGATCTTGGTACTGTTATTTTCTTACAGGTAATGACTGGCTTCTCATTTCATCAAAGAGACAGTAAGTCGCTTGTTAAGAGCTCGTTTGGTAAAAGTGCAGACTATACCTGTCCTTAATATTCCAAGTGTTTCATTTTAAGATACCGGATAACCCTGAATTTTTTAGGGATGGATACCCCAGCTATTTCCTAGGCCTCTGCATTATTTCTAAATGAGGTCTGTCAGAGGTAGTAGGTTTGTAATTAATACTGTCACTTTTTCTGTCAACAGCAGTGTTTCACCCTTTTCATTGCTGGTGTTCAGCAGTGTCTTTGCAAAGGGTAACCATCACCAGAAAGTGCTGTGAAGCTAATTAATGCATGAAGGTCTTCTACATTTTTGATAAAGAAAAATACTGTATCATCTGTACTTATAGGTGCAATTAACATGATCCCAGAAGTTGAATGTGCTGAGGAAAAAAAAAAAAAATTCCTTGGCTTTTGTGGCTTAGGAATTTTTGCCTAAAATTTCAGATCTATTTACTTTGATCTTATCACCACATCTTGGAGAAGAGCACAAAGCATATTTCTGTTTTATATTAACCTTGAAGCATTAACATGTTTGTTATTACTAGCTATTCACTTTCTAAACCACTTTGTGTGTGGAAGGTTGTGTTGATAGCAGGCTATGCTGTGCAGGCAAGATTTCCCCATCTCCTTTAACAGTCCCCAGGTTATCCCCATGGGTATTCACAGGTGTTCTAGGTAATCTGAGTAATAGTAATGTTTCCCATGGGACCTCCTTCAATTGGGCACCATCAGTCTCCCACAGTAAATTTCCAGTGGGTATTCTTACTAGGTGCCTGTATCACCTCACCTCATCTAATTGTTGTCAACCCAGACATAAGGCAAGTTATCCTGAGCACATTATTTTACCAGATACTGCTTTGTTGGTCACCTCTGAAAAAAATGGACTCTCTGCATGGTGAGCTTACCATATTTAAAAGATAATTAAAAAATAAATATTTGTTAGTCACTGGTTGGTATTCTCATAAAGCTGAACAATTGAAAACTGTAAATTGATGTCTTTCCATATTACTGTTGCAGTATTCGTCACCTGAAGGATCTCCTGCAAAGGATAGGCCAACATTCAACCAGTTTACCAAAGCCTTTAGTTCTTGTAGGCATCATAAGTTGTGTATGCTCCTCGCTCAAGGTGTAGGGTATAAAGGTGACATATGAACACACACTCAGAACAACTTTGCCGCCGATCCAAACACCATTGTTGAATGTCGGTCTGAACACCTTTCTGCTGTGCTGATTACCAAGCACTGTTTTCAGATAAGGGCCCTATTGAGGTTTCTTCTCTCCTGTTTTTTTGTTTGTGTCCATGTCATTCAGAAAGGAGAAATGCTATTGTGGGAGGCAGATTCGCCATTGACCATCACATCCAGTGTTTGTTTTACTTGAGTGTTTCCCACAGTCATACACAGTGTTGTCTGCCAGGCATTTGTGCCTAAGACCTTACATAGTCATCTGCTCTCTTTGTCCATACACTTGGAGAACCAGCATCTTTAGTTGGCTCAAGGTGCTATGGTGAAATCCTCCCATCATGAGGGACAGCCCTTTGCCAAGATGAAGACCAAAAAAGTTAGGTCTGATCTGGCTGCTGTCCATCCTCCCCTGGATATCTCTGTCAAGGCTGGTGAAAGCACAGAGGACCGTCTGCTGGTTGTTTTTGATTCCTCTGCTGCAACTCCATTGTAGGCTGTCATGGATCCTGCTTCTTGCTTGCTCTCTGAGGCTTTTCCAACATCTGTACCTGATGTTGAGGGGGGGAGCCTCGAATGATTATATCTGAAAAGACCGAAGGGGATTCCTCAGGTCTTAGTAAGGGAAGAGATTTCCTACAACTATTATTTAGTCATGCCAGGAGTCTGACCCTCTGAAGGTGTTTTGAGTGGACATTTTGCAAAAAAAAAAAAAGAGAAGCAAAGCACATTTCTCCTGTAGAGGATCCCTAACGTGAATGTCAGGATTTAACTCCGGATTTATTCAGAGCTTTGATGGCCTTGAAACTTCAAGGAGTCTCTTCTGTTTCTGCTCTTCCTTAGTCTTCCACTCCACTCAAGAGGTCTGGGGAATTGGATTCTTGGATGAGGATCTGGACTCATGGGAAGAATCCTTGGTCTACTCTTCCCAAGTCACTTTTCCCTTAGACTAAGGATCAGATGAAGAGGACTTCATAAGTCCAGATTCCCCTTTGGAAGAGCTCTCTTTGGGGATACCATTGCCCATATGATATATTATTTTAAGCGAGATTGTTCTAAAGTCTCTTAGATTCGAAAAAGATATTATGAGCTCCTACAGATGGAGTCTTCCAAACCATCTGCTGTCCCTCCTTTTCTGGCTAGACTTCTGGGAACGTTTTTGGCAGCATCTGTAGCCACTGACTCAGCCCACTGCAACTAAAAAGCCAGATAGATTCTATGAAGTGCTTGAGGAGTGCAAATATCTTTATAGATAACCCTTCTGCTGACGCTTTTGTAGTGTCAGTCTACTCTGACAAGCAATCCAAATTGTTGCCGTTCACCAAACTTTTGCCTTCTGAAAAGGATAGTAGGGCTGTGGAAAGGCTGGACAAGAAAGTTTACTCTGCTGCCACTTTATCCTGTAGAACTGTCAACTAACCATACTGATGTGACCAGGTATGTTTTACCTCCTCTTTCTCAGGTTTCTAAGGTGGATTCTGACCTTCCTGACTGAAGGGAAAGCTTCAGCCCTTTCCCTGGTGGGCTGTACTTCTCAAGTTACCCGCCACTCAATCAAATGCTGCTATGATGCAGCTGATTTCTCTTCCAGGGCTGGTGCTTTTTGGCTGTTTTATGAGGTGTTAATTCTTGGCTTCGGCTTCAGGCCTTGCCTGATGACATTAAAGCCAAACTTTTGAATGCTCTTTTGGATAAAAGTCTTTTTGGATCTGCTGCTGCTAAGTTTTTCAAGTGTCTCCAAGACGAGGGCAAAGCTTTGCAGGAGCTGAAACTTGTATTTGATGTGATGTCCTGTCTTGCCTTCATTCTTAGGTTGGGTTTGGAACTGATTCTCTGTTCCAACTCAGCCTTATACAAAGAATGAGGTCTTCCACTAGCTTGTGGCTAAAACCTTATCCCATGATGCACTATGAGAGCCCCCCAGATCTTGTTTGTCGCTAAACAAGATTGGGTGCTCTTCATACTGGCTCTGGCTAAGTAGCTTTTTTCTACTTTATATTCGAAAATTAAGACTGTTTTTCAATCCTGTTTATTTCACCTAATTTTTACTAGCAAATTGTCTATGTTCTGATTTCTTCTGCTTTTGTTTTTGTTGTTGGACTTTGTTTCCATTAGGCCTTTCTTTCCCTATCCCGGCATTAAATTTAGTAAACCCACTTTAGTTGAGGGGCTTTTCTCTCCTGTGAATACAGGCTAGCTCATTTAAGTTAGAAAGTTGCCTTAGCCCGTTTAACTTAAAGGGCTTTTCCCTTTGTTTTTTCCCCCTATATACTCAGGGCTAGCTCATTTAAGTTAGAGAGCTGCCTCTGCCCTTTTTAGTTGCAGGGGCCTTTCTGTGTGTTTTTGCTGATTGCTGTTGTACTTGTTTAAAAAAGAAAAAGACAGTTATTTAAAAAAATTAGTAGTAGTATGGAATTTTGTATACTTACATTTTTCTCTTTTTTTTTTTTTTTCCCCCGTTAGTCATGCCTTTCAAAGATTCTAAGGAAACTAAACCCCTCTGGGTTTAAAAAATGTGTAAAGTGCAGCCAAAAAATGTCCATAACTGATGGACATACCATTTGTGTCTTCTGCCTCAGAGAAGTTCACCTTCAGGAGTCCTGTGCTATCTCACTCCTTTAGTCACAAGGTGGTGTTGGTGAGAAAGAACAAGCTCATTCTGAGAGGCTTGTTAAAGACCCATTTCTCAGATGCTATTGAAGAAGGTCAGGCTCCTTCAAAGTCCAACCAATCCCCTTCAAAATCAGACAAGTTAGGGCAAAGGTTTTCAAGTGCTCAGATGGAGCCATCAAACAAGTTATCTAAAGTTTCTTCTTCAGACCCAAAGGCCATCGGGCCCAAGAAGCCTACTACCTCAGCACCTTCTATGTCGGTGCAGTTGTAGTTTGTTGTGGAGCCGGTCCCCTGAATTGGAACCAGTATCTTTCACTTTAAGGTATCTTTTATTGCAATCTTCCAGATCTCCTGCTCCCTCTGATGTTCTTCGTGTTTCACTGTTGCAGTCATAACTGTAGGGTGTTCCTGCCGGCAGGCAGCCCGAGGTCGGCCAGAATCCCAAAGTCTGGGTCCGGCGTCGGCTGTATAAGCTAGTATCCTGCCGTCAGTACGCCTTGGTACATAGCCCTCAGCCGACGCCATCTTCTCCAGTCTTTCTTGCCGTGCGGTGGAAAGCAGCTCGCAAAACGTTGGTTGGCGATTTTCGAACAGCATATTTGGTTGTTGTCGGTCCGAAGTTCTTACTTCTCTTCTCAAAGCTAAGTACCCCGTTGGGGAATCTTTTTCTTGTTCCTCCGATGTCAGAAAAAGTTAATAATTGTATAGCGTGTGGGAAACAAATACCTCATAAAGATTTCCACTCTTACTGTCTACCTTGCTTAGGCCCTGACCACGACGTTTCTTGTTGTCGGTTCTGTGCCAGGTTCAACTCTCGTACTATCAAGCGCGGAATGCGATTGGGCTTTAAATTATTTTGGCAGACGCTTCAATTATAGAATGTCGTCGGACACTACCGGAGTTCAGAAGAAGCGCAAAGACAGGCCTCCGAGGTCCAAACAGGACTCGTTGCAGCTGGAGCCAGCGTCCGGTTCGGCTGTCGTCAGTGAGGCGCTTTTGCAGCCCCTGTCGTCTGCCACTTCTGAACCGATGGCCGATACGGACTCCCATGGGGAGCCATCAAGGCCCACTATTTTTACTGCTGCAGGACCTTCGGACGTCGCTCCTTCAGATGGGTCCGGAACCGCTGTGCAGGTACCGGCTTCTGAGGGGGTTTTCAGGCCTACTCACATCACTATTTCAAAGGCAAAGACAAAGACTCCTACTAAGTCTAAAGTTTCAGCTGCTTCTGAATCCACTCCCAAGACACAAAAACAATTATTGAGGCTGGCTGAAGATTTGCTTACAATGATTAGGGGTTCTCACCCCCCTTCTGAGAAAAGGCCTAGACAGGATGTTACTCTGGATTCCTCTGACCAGGCTTGTGTATCTTCTGTTTCTTCCTCTGATCAGGACTATTCCTTTCCCCCTTATGAGGATTCGGATGCTGAGGATTCATTGCCCTCGGCCTCTCCGCCTGAGGATTTTTCTTTTGGGGAAACCTTGCATGAGATGAGGGAACATTTTCATTGGGAAGGACAGGAATATTCTGCTTCCAAAAAGAGGCTTAGAGAATTTCTTCTTCTTCCTCAGCATAGGCCTTTAGCTATCCCTCCTGTCTTGGACATTGTGGATGATGCTTTTTCTGAGGCTAATTTGAATCCTGATTCCATGCCTCCTGCTCCTTCTAAGCCTGATAGATTTTATAGGGTTCCTGACTCTCATTTATTTTTATTTAAAAACCCTGCTGCGGATCCTGAAACTATTTCTCAGGGCTCTAAGGCTGCTAAGGTTGCTACTTCTAAAAATCCTATTCCCTCTGAGAAGGATTCGTTATGACTGCAACAGTGAAGACACTCGAACATCTACATTTATGGTAGGTGTACACAACTGTACTTTCCCTCTACTCGATCCTCCAGGAGCCTGTCCAATGATGTGGATTGCATGGTGCAGAGCCTACTGAGGACGCCGGCACTCGTCAAACTCTTGTCTGATCCAACCCAGTGTGCTTCAGAACCGACCAAATCTACCCTGTCACCATCAATTCCTCCTCTTATCTGATGTCAGACCTCGGAGCCAGAATATCCAGAACTGATTGTAGTGGAACCGTTGGAGCTGAGACCTATCACAGAATCTTCAGTTCTGACTACTACTCCGATGTCCTCAGTTCCATCTGGACTAGAGTCTAGGAGCCGATGATCACCAGTCAGGTCTGGGGAGGACAGTCTGATCGAACAGTTCTTGGATCCGAACTTGCCTCTCTGGGTGTTTGCTCAGCCCCTACCTCAGCCTCAGAGCCAACCCCCTTGGTTCCTGGGATTTCCTCTGGTTCGTAGGAACTGGGAGTCTCCTCAGACCAGGCGCGGGGGGCTTTTGAGATGAGGAGAATGCTGTCTCCACAGACAGGTCCACTCTCAGGTTGGGACCTTCTTCCCCCAAAGGCACTGATGTCTATCTCGGTGTAACTGCATCCACAGAGATGCGGAGACCCTAGGCCTCAGGATGCCCCACCAGGTGACCCCCTCTCTTCCAAAACCTCTCCAGAATACCATTCTGAGGAGGTCCCTTAGAAGAGACTATGTAAGAGGAAGCTTCTAGACTCCCTAGAGGAGTCCATAACTTAAGATACAGACCCTGATGATTCAGAGCCCATGATCGACTTCTGAGGATGTCTCCTTCACAGACATCCTGGAAATACTGAAACAGAGAGGCAGCTGAAAGTTCATCAATCCTTCTGAGGAGGAGTCTGTGTATACCTGAAGACCTTTTGAGTCTCACCCTTCCGCCCCTTGGGTGTCTCCACCCTTCCGCCACTTGGGTGTCTCCACCCTTCCGCCACTTGGGTGTCTCCACCCTTCCGCCACTTGGGTGTCTCCACCCTTCTGCCACTTGGGTGTCTCCACCCTTCAACGAGGTGATAAAATGAGATTGCGGAAAGGTGTGGAACCTGTTCCTCGAGGCCAAACAAGTTCATCACCTCACCTTTAGACAATGAATTTCTTACCAAGGGAGTCCCAGTAGATGCTATGGTGGTGGTGGCAGCCACCAAAAAGGAACTTTTCGAGACATCCTCTTCTGTCCGTCTGCCAAACAGTCTCTCGTTAGATGGACAGGTATGGGAAGCGCATCTTCACTTTAGCGACTTTTGCACTTAGATCACTGAATTATCTGACTCGCTTTACTAGGCTTCAGAGAGATCTCCTGAAAGAGCTAGGAGATACCCTCCAAGGTTCAGTAGCTGAACGGGTATCAGACAAGGTTTCTTTTCAGCTCCTCCACCTTAACCTCAGTGGTCAACTCCTCCATGAGGCTAATTTCTTATGCAGTGGATATTGCGAGCAGGACAGCAGGTTCAGGAATTTCCCTAAGGAGGCATTCCTGGATGCGCTTGTGTTTCTTTGTGGAACCCTTTAAATCTTCGTTTGTGAACACCCCTTTTTTATGGCTCGTCTTTGTTCAGGCCAAATGTCAGGCACACTAACCAGGTGTGAACAAGAAGGAAAGATGACTCTGCCATTGGAGTCTATTTTTCCCTACCTACCAGACCTTACCCAAAGGGTCAGAAAGGCGGAAAAATGTGGTTTCAAAAATCGCAGAGAGCTTTCCAGGGCGTGCATGGTGATTCTTCCCTCAGGAGCAAAGGGGAAAGTACTAATAGAAGATGCCGACAACGCGGCAGAGGGGGTCTGAAAAACCAGGGTGACAGGGAATCCTTCCTTGGTAAGCCCTTTCACTACTCCTGAAAGGAGGCCCTCCTGTCCATTTCTGGAGGCAGTCCGTGGGCCGCTTAACTTTGTACCCAAAAGCCTGGCTAACGACATCAAAAGATAAATGGGTACAAAGTATCATATCCAGAGGTTACTCATACCCTTTTCTTTCCCCGTCCCAAACACACAAAAAATCCCGGACATTCCACCCAGTCAAAGGGATCAGGCAGTTCTAGAAATACAAAAGTTGCTAGACGAGTGTCATCCAAGCAGTTCCCGCAAACCAAAAAGGATCCGGAACTTACTCAAGATTCTTTTTAGTTCCCAAAAAAACAGGGGACAGGAGCCCCATCCTGGATCTGAGCAAGTTAAACTAATCGGTGAGAAAGTCGAAGTTCCGGATGGTAACACTGCAGTCAGTACTCCCTTTTCTGGGATGAGATGATTGGATGTGCTCTATCGACCTCCAGGATGTGTACTACCATATAGAAATTGGCAGGTGATCCAGGAGTCATTTGTGTTTTCGGATGGGAGCCAGTCACTACCAGTTCTGAGCTCTGCCCTTTGGTCTAACTACAGCCCCCAGAGTGTTCAAGTGTATGGCAGTAGTAGCAGTTCACTTGAGACGTCTGGGATTCAGAGTGTTTCTGTACCTAGATGACTGTCTCCTAACCGCCACCACCGAGCATCTACTATCCAAAGCCAGTGACACCACTTTACATTTCTGCTTTCACCTAGGAATCGCAATAAACTATGAAAAATCTGCCTTGTTGCCATCTCATCTTATCATTTTTATAGGAGCAGATCTAGATAAAACATGATGGTGAAACTTCCTCCAAAAGGTTTCAAGTCCTATGATGTCGAGTCTTAAATCTTTCCAAGAGAAGCGTACAAACAAGAACAGTCCTCAAAGTATTGGGAACCATGGCAGCTGCAATAAACCCTGATTCCATTAGCATGCCTGCACATGAGAATATTACAGTGGCTACTGTTCACTCAGTGGTCCATGCAGGAACTACCCATGTCCCACCAAATTTTCATAATGGAATCCTGCAGGAAAGACCTTCACTGGTGGCTTTACTCCACTCATGTCCCCAACCATTCGCCACAGTGACCACGTTTGCTTCCCAGATGGGGGGGGGGGTGTTAACTGGGAAGGACATTTCAAGGCACTTGACAGGACCACGAGGCCTATTTGCACATCAGTGTCCTAGAGGTGAGAGCAGTGCTTTTATTGTTGCAAGCATTCCAGGACTCTCTACCACTAGGAACTGTTGCAATACAGATGGCCAGCATGTCAGTCGTATGGTACATAAATGAGGAGGAACCAGATGTTACCCCCTTTGTCGAGAGGCCCTGAGTGCATGGCACTGGGCAACCTCCTCCAAATGCTTTCTTATAGCAATACACATCCAGGGGAAATCCAACATCATTGCATACAAATTCAGCAGAGCGATTCTGATGCCTCACAAGTGGTCCCTAAAACAGGAAATGGTGAAAAGATTTTCCGCAAATGAAGCCAGTCTTGCTGTAACCTTTTTTTTCACGTATGCCAAATGCAGCAGCTACTTTTCCCTGTTCCCCCCTCCAGGGGAGTCACCGAGGGATACACTTGTTCACGATTGGCCCTCAGGTCTCCTGTACGCCTTTCCACCCTTTCCTTTGATACCTAAAGTTCTTCAGAAAGCCAGTCATTTGGAAGAGAACTTAATACATGTCGCCCCATGCTGACCTTGTCAAATCTAGTTCCCTTTCCTGTGTCCTCATCTCCAGGAGGAGCCGTGGATTCTGGACCCAGTTCCAGACCTTTTGACTCATGCATCAGGGATGCTCCATCCTTCCCTTTAAACCCTCAAATTGACAGCTTGGCTGATCCGATTTCAACCATACCCAGGCTTCTTAACCTTTCCACGTCAGTAAAGCATATTCTAATCTCATCCCATAAGGCTTCGACAAGGCTATATAGAAGCAAATGGAAAAGATTCTCTTAATGGGCCTTGAATAATCACATTGATCCCTTCTCTGCCCCAATAGCTTCTATTCTTGAATTCCTAGCAATGCTGTTTAATGAAGGGGCAGCCGCAGCTACTATTCAGGTCCAGTTGGTTGCCATATCTAATTTCCATTTAGGAGAATCATGGCCTAATGTGATGTCCCACAGACTTTGCAAGGACTTTCTTAAAACTACTCTTGTATTAAGACCACTTATTTAAGGTCCCTCCACTGCCATGGGTCTTGAATTTTGTCTCATCACGTTTGATCCTTCCCCCTTTTGAACCTGCATCATCTTGCGATCTCAAATATCTTACTTGGAAAACAGTTCTCTTGATAGCCATTACTTCTGCAAGAAGAGTTTCAGAGCTACAAGCATTATCAGTAAAGCCCCTACATGCTCTTCCACAGAGATAGAGTATCCCTATGAGCTAACCCATACTTTTTACCCAAAATATGCTCAGAATTTAACCTGAATCAGTCCATATAACTACCAGTATTTTACCCAAAGTATAGCAACAATTCAGAATACATGCTGCACCAACTGGATGTGCATAGACAATGACGTTTCAACTTAAACAGGACAAAAGATTTCAGAAAATCCAAGCAATTATTTGTATTCTTTTCAGACTCAAAAAAAGATGTTCCTGTGTCAAAAGTCACACTTTCAAAATGGCTGTCAGATTGTATTACTTTTGCTTACCAATCTCAAAACAGAGAACTTTCCCATAAAGTAAAAGGTAATTCTTCAAGAGCTATTGCAACCTCTTCTGCCTTTCAGGCGAGACTGCCTATTGACACCATTTGTGCTGCAGCAACATGAGCAAGGCCTCATACCTTTATCACTCATTACAAAGTTGATTTAGCCTCCAGGAACAGGGCATCCTTTGGGACCATTTTTCTGAAGAATATTCTTCCTTGAGCCACGCAAGAAGGTTGGTGCTAGGGATGCTGTCCCAACCTGCTAAGAATGAAGGCAAGATATGATAACATCACATAGTTATGTACTCACGATAACAGTCCATGTGTGTTAACCATCTCAACCTTCATTCTTGCATCCCACCCTTCTGCCCCCAGCCTTTCGCTCCTGAAAAACTGAGCTGGTGCAATTGGCTATTAATGTCCTCTGGCCTTCTTCATTGCTCTGTCACATATTCAATTACCACAGAAAATTGGATAAATGGTGCTAGTGTAACCAGTAAACCAAAAAAGCACCACCATGAACCAAGTTGGATGCACTCACTTCATTTAATAAGGAAACAACACATTAACACAAAACACATACACAACGTTTTCGTCTTCAACTTCTTCAGATAGTTAAAACATCCCACACATCCCCATTATATACATAATATACATATTCAATTACCTTTATTTGGCTGTATCAGCAAACAAGGTCTGGGGAGCCCTCATAGTGCATCATGGGATAGGGTTTTAGTCACGAGCTAGTGGAAGACCTTGAGCTTTGTATAAGGCCAAGTCTGAACCGAGGATTGGTTCCGAACCCAACCTGCAAAGAATGAAGGCAAGATGGGCAACACACATGGAATGTTATGGTGGGTACATAACTTCTTTTTTCCCCTATTCCCAAATTTCAGAGGAATTATCCTTCTAAATCTGTCTGTTTGTAGCCAATCTCACTCTTCTAAGGGCAGGAAGGGTTCTAGGGGTATGCCTCCTGCTAAGTCTACTCAGACTTCTGCCACCCAGAAACCTGCTTTCCAGGACAAGTTGGGTTCAGTTTGACAGTTTGCTTCCCCCTTCCCTCAGCCAGGTCTGGTTCTGTCCATTATCTATCAGGGATATTTCATGGTTTGGAAGTCCCTTCCTCCCTTTTTAGGTATTCCTCAACCTCCTTGGGTCCAGCTCTCTCATTTCCCAGAAGTTCTTCACTCTTTGTTGGCTCAGGGTCCATCCAAACCATGCCTTCTACCTAGATGGGGAAAGGATTTTATTCCAGAATGTTTCTGGTCCCACGAAAGGAGTGCACTTGGAAGCAAATTATAAATCTTTGTCAAGATTCCTTCCTTTTGAATGTTATCTCTACAAACGATATTTCCTCCTCTTATAGCCCCCCAGGCCTTTCTGGTATCTCTGGATCTCAACGATGCATACCTTCACAACCTCATCCATCCCCTCTTAAGGAAATTTTCAAATTTCTCTCTCTCCCTTGCATTTTCAGTTTTCTACTTTGCCCTCTGGCCATTCTATTGCCCCAAGACTATTCACCAAATGCTTCACTCCTGTCATTGCCTTTTGCAGGATTTTGAGGTATTCGGATCTTTCCCTGTCTAGACAGTTGGCTTATTCAAGCTCCTTCTCCCAACACCCTGCTTCAGGATCTCAAGTTTACCACTTCCCTATTAGTCTGGGGATCGCTATAAATTTTCAGGTATCAGTTCTGACACATTCCCAGCATCATATTTTCCTTGGCTGCAGACTTCACACAGTTGTCATGCTGGCATCTCTGCCATGCCCCAAGGCCTGGTCGCTCTTCTTCCTCTGGCATCTTTCAAGGCCAGGGAGTTTCTTGGAATTCTTGGGTTCATGACTTCTGCAATTCCCATGCTCCCTTTCACCAGGCTCCATATGAAGAAGCATCACTGGTACCTCCATAGCCGGCTTTAGGCACCAGCGAAACCTGTGGTCGCTGAGGGCCCTTTGCTCCTGGGGGGGGGGCGTGCGCAACCACAACAAGATATCTTATTTTGATATTTTATAACATATTTGTCAAACCAACAAAAGCTAGTGCAGTAATCTTGTACACTTAAACCAGGTGGGTAATAACTCTAATTATCTTTTAAAATTCTGTGGTTATAGTAACAGTGTTTTATCAAGTAACATGCTTCACAATTCCATTAAATTGAACTGCGGTGGTGGTGGTCCTGCGGTAGCGTTGTCGCCTCATGGTAAGATGTCCTGTTCGATTCTCAGCTAGATAGTCTTCTGTGTGGAGACCTGCGTGAATGGGCGTACCTTCATTGAAGGTTGTGCGTCAGGGCTGGCAACTCAGCACATAAAAAATCTACTGCTAATCATTAGCGGACCGGAGTTCCGCTGTGGCGACCCCTAAAGCCAAAAGACACAACAACATTTGTACCACTGACATGGTGCCCCTGACTTAGACCCTGCTGGTGGACATTCTATCCACTAAAACTAACAACATAACCAGCTTTAGGTACCTTCAATACCCTTTGCTGCAGGGGGGCCCCTTAATCATCCTTGACTGTGTGGGAGCCCCACAAAAGCTGCTGTTGGTTGGGGAAAATGAGGAGAACAATGTACTGATTTCCATTATGCTCTTCAACCTGAACAGGGCTGTGATATGACCCTGTTATGATAAAGCTGACAATGAACATTAGCAAGGTAAGCACTGAGGAGATCAGCAGTTAAGAGTGCCTGATCTTGGTGCATTGCTTAGATTTTAAGAAGAGCTGATGCTTCTGATCTTCTGGAATGGTTTTCTCTTACAGGGAATTTTGTAAATTCTGGCAGGACACCAGATACTATAACTCTACTTTTTTGCTGAAGAGTTATGCACAGTGCCAACAGTAATATCAAAATAAAGGCTCAAAATCAGGAACATGTTTTAAATATTACTCTAATCCACTTAAAAAGTATAACAACTTTTGCATCAGCATGCATTGTTTTGGACAAGAAGAATAAAACTCTTGACGCTTGGAGTTATCAACTGACAGGAATCCTGAATGATTTACCAGCAAATCAAACTTCTTTTGAAAGACAGAGCAAAATTATGAGCAAAATCAGGATAGGTCTATAAAATTACAGGCCGTGACAAGTTTGCATTACTCCTCAATGTTTGTTTGTGTCCTTTGGCTTTTCCCGGTTAGGGGTCGCCACAGCGGAACTCCGGTCCACTAATGATTGACAGTAGATTTCTACGTGCTGGCTTGCCGGGCCTAACGCACAACCTTCAACGAAGGAACGCCCATTCATGTATGTCGCCACACAGAAGACGGTCTAACTGAGAATTGAATGGGCAACGTCTGTGAGGCGTCAATGCTACCGCGGCACCACCACCGCAGTACGCATTACTCCTCAATGAGATGAATAAAAGTGACTTACCCCTGCTGCTCTTTGACATCTGTTAAACAGCAGTCACTGATGTGGTGCGACAGTACCAGTGTTGCACAATGTATTGCTAATTGCTGAAATAAGTACAAAACTAGTATTGCTGTGGCTTGTGTGTGTGTGAAAAATATCACTGATTTTTATCTATGCACACACCCAATAATGTCAGAACCCATACATCATTCTTCTGAGTAACAGTAAAAAAATGCAGGTAGTAAGTCTTTATATTTCAAAATAAGGCATAAATTATATCACAAAACATTCAAACACTTGGATCTTCTAAGATTCTGGTCGCCCCCACTCCCCAGACTGTATAAACTGATACAGGGGACTCGCTTAATCATCCTGGACTATGTGGGGGTCCCACAAAAGCTGTTGCTGGGACAAGAATGTTAATTTTGTGATTACACACACTAACCTGAACAGGACTATGATACAACTCTGTTAGGATAAAACTGATAATGGTCTCTGCTCTCACCTGCATCCATTCTGAAACCAGCCCTGCTCAGATGTGTGTTTGTGTGTGTGTACAGAAAGCTGCTGTGGTTTATGGGGGGGGGGGGGGTTGTGGGTGGCTAGGGATTGTGTGGTTATTACTGCTTTAATTTTCATCACAGTCAAATC
The DNA here is from genome assembly GCF_019279795.1 of Protopterus annectens. Lineage (NCBI taxonomy): Eukaryota > Metazoa > Chordata > Ceratodontiformes > Protopteridae > Protopterus > Protopterus annectens. Next base: position 1,245,968,339 of record NC_056743.1, read on the forward strand.
TTAGAGGTGTGCGGAGGAGGTCAGTAAAGCTTGTGCTTGGGCTGATGACAGGTTGGTTATTGTTTCTTTTACTTTTCTCACAGATCTCAGAGGTGTACAAAGAAGGTTACTATTGCTTATGTAGGGGCAGTGTACTGTTTAGGATCAACAAAGTGGAATACATTACTATAATTGTTGTTTTTTTTTTCACTTTTCTCACAATCCAACATCAGGCATGTATACTGGCGTCTGCCTTTGGGGGTTAGGGGTGAAGAGTGAGGAGGCATGCTATGTATATCAGTAGTTACTTGAATTACATGACTGTGGCAGTTTGAACCTCTGCTTTCATTCCTGTCTTACATCAGTGTGATGGATAGGCACTCACTGTCTTTTTTTGGGGGGGGGTTGGGAGGCAGGCAATATCCTCAGATAGGACACGTGTATCCTCACAATTGTCTTTTTAGTTTGTTAGCTACCATTTTGTCAGCTTTGAACTTTAAGCCTTGGAAATAACTTACATATTCCCTCAAAGAAATAAAAAAAATAAGACTAGTTCTATTCTTACTCAAGATTTTTGTTTAGGCCACTATTGGATTAAACGTTTTGAAAAATGGTCTAAAATGCATCCAGAAGCATCTATAACCCTTGTGGCTTCTAGGGGCACCTGCTTAATTGGGTTATTTCCAAAAATGGTTATTGTGTTGTCTTGGTCAAGAAAGGTATGTGAAAAGGATGCAAGGAAAACTAAAGCTGAACAGCAGCATGAGTTAAATAACTCATTCCCTCCAGTACAACTCCCAGTGGGCGTGGCTTCAGCTTTTAAAAAAAGGTTATCACCTTGCTCTAACAAATATTCATTGACAGAGGTTATATGTCTATACAGTTGTGTTGGCCATCGTATGCTTCAAGATAAAATATTCTGAAATGTGTATGTAGCACGGTTTTGGAATTATTAATGCAAATATGAACAGGCAGTATTTGACGTCTAGAGCAGTAGTAGGAGGTAACTGCAGAAACACCTGTAAACGTCACTCAGTTGTAATGAGTAAACATAATTTATGTTCAAGCCATCATTGGGTGAAAAGGTTGTAGAAAAAGAAAAAAAAACCCTTTAAAATGCTCTTCAGAGGATTAAGGAGAGTGTGTGCGTTCGTGTGGGGGGCTGAAACTGTAGGCAGTGCCTAGGGTGCCATTTCACCTAATTCCAGACCTGTACATGGAGGAGTTGTATATCACTGTTGCAACTAAATGCCAGTGACTGTAAGTGTACCTTTGTGAGACAGTGCAATGTAGTGTGGTAGGCAGGCCTGTCGTAATGTAAGAGCATTGCAGGTACAGGTCATTCTATATGTACGACTCCTAAAAAGTTTGCAGCATGAACTAAAAGGTTGCTTAGGAGTGGTGGCAGTGACAAAGTGATACTTAGACTGAAGTGCCTAGGGCCCCCCACTTGATATTTGCTGGGGGACCCCAAAATGCTAGCACCGGCCATGGGTACCGTACATCAGTATGGCTTCAACATTGCCCGTCTCCAGACTTCCCAGTACCTTTCCTTCCCTCCCCTTCCCTGTCTCAAGCTCGAGCTTCAGTGGGATTTATCAACATTCACCCAAGGGTTTCCCTTTTATGCTCCAGTTCTAACTCGGGAGTTTTATACAGGCACCTCCGACAGTGGGTGAGGAACCTCCTGTGGCCTTCTCGAGGTTCAGAGTCTCTGGCCTCCTCATCTGAGGTCAAACCATGTCACTGTAAATGAGGTGAGGGTTCTGTTCTATGACTTTTAAGGATTTTCATTCTGGGCCCCTCAAAGATTTTACAGACAATACCATGGTGATGTGGTACATCAACAAGCAAGGGGACTCTAGGTCCTATCTTCTTTGCAGACTAGCTCTTCAGATCTGAGATCTAGCTATCCAGTATCAAGTGACTCTTCAGGCAGTTAACATTACCTTGGGGCATAATCCAGTGGGAGACTCATTGAACAAGTCCAGCATGCAAGCTTATGAATGGATGCTTCACAGAGATTGGTTTCTGGACATTGTCCATTGGTGGGGTATTTCTCAAGTAGATCTTTTTCGTCTCTCCTCTGAACAGACTCTTCCAGAGTATGAAGTCCTCTGGCTTGCAAAGTGGATTCCCTTTTTTATTCTGTCCTTTGAAGGAGATGTTTCTGCATGCCTTCCCTCCCCTTCCTCTGCTATCATGAGTCTTGCCAAAATCATGCAGGATACTCCCAGAATTTTGCTAGCATCTCCCTTTTGTCCGTGACAGCATTGGTTCCTCCCCCCTTCTTTTACCCAGGGGCAGTCACCACACATTACTTCACAAGGTAGGTTTTGTCACACAAGACCGGAGATCTCTTATCCATCCTCACTTGTCCACTCTTCAACTGATATTGTGGGTGATAAGGTTTTGATCCCTTTCAGGCTTTTCTTTTCTGAGGACATGCTGAGTTCTGCAGAAGGTCAGGAAACACACTACAAGGAAATCCTATGTCTAAATAGAAGTGATTATCTGTCTGGTGCCACTCTTGCAATCGGGACCCCCCCCCCCCAGTCTGTGGAGGTTCCTCTGGTTATCTTATTTATCTGATCTGCTCCATGCTTGGTTGGTATATTCTTCAGTTAAAGCTTACCTGTCAGCAATTTCTGCTCATCCACATTTGACTCCTCCACTGGTCTGTAGATTTGAGGTCAAGCAATTTCTTAAAGGCATCCTTCATATCTAGCCTCCCTGGAAGCCTGTTCCACCTTCTTGGGACCTTAGTTTTGTACTTGAAAAAATAACTCAGCCTCCTTTTGAGCCTGCTTCTTCAGCTTACTTAGAGCTTTGTATTTGGAAGACTGTTCTTCTTTTGACTTTCACGTCAGCAAAGAAAGTGCCTGAACTTCAGGCTGTCATGGCTATCCCACCTTTTTATTTTATATATATATTTTATTAGTTTTCCACAGAAATGGTTTTTTTCTTTGTACTAAGCCTCCTTTTATGCCCAAGGTGATCAGTGAGTTGTCCCATAATTAATCTGTTCATCTTCCTTCCTTCCCCACAATCTGCCAGTGAGATGGTTCTTCACACCTTGGAGTTGCATAGACAGCTCAGATATTTGGATAAAGCTAAAGTTATTCGCAAATCTGAACAACTTTTTGTTTCCTTTCATCCCAGGACTTTGGGTTTGGCTGTTTCTAAGCAAACGGTCTCCTCCTAGATTTCTAAGACCATCTCTATTTGTTATTCTTTTCATGGAAAATGTCTTTCTTCATCAGTAAAGGGGCATTCTACTAGGGCAGTTTTTCAAGAGTCTGGATACCAATTCCATCCTTGAGGCTGCTACTTGGTCCTCTTTTCATACTTTCACTAAGCATTACAATTTGGAAATTAGTTCCAAGACCCAAGGTAAGCTTTGCCAGGGTTATCCTCCGTGGGTTTGTAGAAGGCTGTTCTGTGCCGCCTTCTTCCCAGTCTTCCTCTTGAGCTCTTCTACTCTCCATAAGGTGACAAATACTGCAGCAGTGATATTGAAGGACATAGTACAGTTGTGTAAAAATCATACCAAAGTAGTAGATGTCCTTCTCTTCACTGTTGCCATATTTGCTTCCTCCCTGTTGCCCCCTTTCCTAGCTCTTGCCGTCCTGGCTGATGGGCTTGTCGTCTTCATTTTTCTCCTTCTCTATGCACATGATCTCCTTATCCCTAAGAACATTATTTTCCTTGAGGCTTTTTCAGTTCTGAGTATGTACATCTATGTCTCGCCTTTATGCCCCACGCCATGCACTGGGAGCATGTATGTGAAGTACGATGCCTATAAGAGCTGAAATCTTTTATATACTGGCTGGACGTTGGGCTCTTAATCAGGCAATCCCTTAGGTGACGAATACTGCAATAGTGAAGAGAAGGACTTCTGTTATGCTAAGATTTTACACAACTGTACTTTACTTGGAGGTAGTATAAACTTTCATGTGCTTTCACAAGAGGCAAAAAAAATCGCAGCAGTGGAGTATCTTGTAGCAGACTTTGACTGGGTTGAGGCCTTCATCATTTAGCTTGAGAATAGTGGATGATCTGGACATTTGAGGTAGATCAGACTGCCAGAAGCAATTCCATATTCAACATGTGATAAGGAGGCTTACATTTTTTAAGGCTGTATGTAAATATTCCTACAGTTTCTGTAGTATTCAACCCCATTGTTTTTTTCATGCAGTTAGAGGCATCTGTAAGTTACAGTCCGATGTTAAATGCAGTGTTATTTCTGTCTTATGTGGAGATTACATTCTTAATTTAAGTTGAGGATGAAAATGGCTACTTAATTGTTGAATGCATTTTGAAGAAAGTGCCATTTGTGTGTTCTGCTAGCTGTATTATAAAGGAAGTAGCAAAAACACAAGTGTTTAGTCTGTTTTAATGAAAAATTAGTCTGAGTGTATTGGTATGTTAACCAACTTAAAGGTTTTACAATCAAAAGGTCAGCCCAATTTTTTTAGGAAAATTGTAATGGAGGCAGGATATGAGCCCCCTTTCTAGAGACAAACTTCTTTGTACTTTTAATTTTTGTGGTTATTTAAAGTCATGGTAATGTTTGTGCTAGGCAGGCATGTACAGGCCTTGCACTCCCCATTTTTCCTTCTCCTCCTTATACAGTTTAGCTCGTGATCATAAAATGTTTATTAAAAAAAAGTTCTTATTGCCCGAATCAGTAAATCTAAGTCTTCTTTCATTTGACATGTCATTAGCCAGACTGTGCACCGTTGCTACTTGTCCTGTATGGGACAAGCAGGCAACTTTGACCACTGACACATGTACCACTGTTTCAGTCCCACCACCCCCAGAAAGTGATGTGGCGACTTACTTGCCAGAAGGATCCAGTTCTGCATGTTTGCCAGCTCTAGGTACGTAAGGGAGGTCTTTTGATCAGTTCTAGGTCATTGCCAGAAAAGCGAGAGAAGGGTAAGGGGGTTAGGCTGTGCATAGGTTAAAGCCTTTCCTCACAATGTCCATCTCACAGAAGGCTTATCCATTCCCTTTGAGCTATCCCATAACTAAAGAGGGATTAAACTCACACTCCCCACTGGTAGACAGTGAGAGAGGCAGAAGATATGCATTTTGAGCAGCCACCTTGGAAAGAGGTGGAAGCTGTCTTCATAGGTGTCAGTGACCCTCCCACATTGGAGGATATAGAACCTGATGGCTTGTGGCCATTTCTTTCACAGTAGTATGTTTTGTTTTTTTGGTTTTTTTTTTTAGAGATCACTATTGCACTAGTTCTTACTATGGGGACTTCACCACAGAAGGCCCAACTTCCAGAGCTCAGCAATATCCACCCCCCCCAAAGACTGACAGATGTTTTCCCTTTAGGGAATTCAGGACCTTCCCTCTATAAAGCTGGCATCTGCCACACCATTTTAGAGCTTTCTTACCCAGAGTGACTGAAGAGTATCTTCACTAAGGCCCTAAGCCAGTGATAGTGAACCTGTGACACACATCTGGGTGACACTTCAGTGATCACCAACACCCGAGTTACCAAAGACACTGCTTTTGCATTCGTTGTTCATGTGAAATGCACTGAATTATTTTGTACCAGGAGCTTTTGACATGCCAAACCCAAAAGGTTCGCCATCAGTGCCTTAAGATTTGAAGATCAGACTTGGAGAATTATTTTGCAAAGCTAGCCACAGCTGAGTAAACCAGAGTTCTTGAGAGTGTGAGAATGGGTAAATTTATAGGGATAAGGGTTCCCTACCCAAACACAGGATGCCAAAGACAAAAGTTGATGGTGGTAGGGAATCCGTGATGCAGTATTGATCTACTCAATGCTATGGTAGATTTTTGCACAGTTGTATTCTTCCTGTTGGTTTCTGTTGCAGTGTTGCTCTACAACAATGGTTCTCACAACTTAGGAGGGACAGATTGGTATGATAGGTCTCACTTGGCTGTAGGAGCCACAGAACACAAGCTGAAAATACAGCTTTATCTGTACTAGCATCCTTATTCTTCCTATGGCACCAGAAGGGGGGGGGACCTTTTCCCAAATTATTGTTATCCAACTACATTATTTAATAACATCCAACTAGACAAGCAGTCACCAAAGTATAAAATCTGGAGCAGTCTTTAATAAATCTCTACCACTTCAGCAAGGCCTTCATAGGAGTATAAAAACTAGAACAGAACCATTAAACTTGAAAAGAAAAACTTTCACTTGATTATGTAACATGTCCTTGCAGCATCTTTCCTAGCTTCAGGTATGGTTGTCGCATTCTTGGACAACTGGTGTGTGAAGAACAAGAGAGTGAGCTTCAGTGGTGTTTATAAAGGCCCCCTTGTCCTGAATTATGGTGTCCATTTGCAAGAGGCTGTATCTGGGGTGTCATACGATCATGTGACATTACTAGGCAAATGGCCCCAGGGCCCCTTAAAAGCCTAGCAAAGTTCAACCTGTCTTCCTAAGGGTCTCTAGTTTAAGCAGACATTAAAATCAGCACCTTTTGCCCTGTCCAAAAGGGACACCGGTGGAACCCCCTGGGTGAATTTCCGGTTACCCATCCAGTTGTCCAAATTACGCTTAAATAGGGCCAACAAGGGAATTTGTTAAACATGACTAGGAAGCTTGTTCCAAAGGTGGGGCAACATCCAAGACAAATCTGTCTCTCCAGCAAGTTCTGTTGATGTCACATACCAGTTTAAGGTCCTTTGGGAGAGAGGCCCATGTGCCATTTGACTAGCAAATGTGCAGCATTTCCATTAAAGCTGGGTCAGAGATTGCTGTATATGCAAGGCACAGGTTGCCTCTGAGCAGTCTGCATGACACAGAGTAAAGTGACAGTGATTTCAATCTGTCCGCATAAGACAGATCTTGAAAACCCTGAATTTTCTTTGTAAGGCACCTTTGTGGTCTCTTCACTTGCTGCAGGTGTTTGTAAAGGAAAATACCAAAGGGAGTGTTTATTATTGGCCTGATGAGGGAAGGGTATAGGGGGGGTTTATAACATGACCAATAAAAAAGAACGCCTTGGACCACAGTCTTTTCCTCTCCAATGAAGCAGGAATACACAGAACACCAAATATATCCAAGAATAAACACCTTTATTCACCAAAAATGATTAAAACCACATGCGTTTTCGTCCTACATACAGGACTTCATCAGACAACCATTTTTAACTAAAAAGTCTTTTAAATTATTGAAACCACTAATTAATTAGTCATCCAATAAAATACATCTCTTACAATTTAAACTGGCAAATCTCATTTTCCATCTCATAAATATTAATGCCTACTTTCTGAAAGTGTCTTGTGCTTAATTTAATCATTTCACATAATTCATTTATATAAACATTTTAAATAAATATATTATCATAAATAAATTGCTAATAAATTACTTTAAAACATTACCTAATGTATTAAAAAAGTTAATTTAAAACTCAGGTATATGATCAACTATTTATTTATTTTGTGTGTTTTGTGTGTTTATGTGCAATTATAAATTACCTTGAACCTATGTTTCATATGTAATCTACCCCCATCTGGTGTTCATTTCGGAGAATTACATTTTAAATTTTAATCAAATTTTGTTAGCCTTTAATTTAAGCAGTGAAGAGATTGATATAAAATCATTCATTGCCAGTTTAAATTGTAAGAGATGTATTTTATTGGATGACTAATTAGTGGTTTCAATAATCTATTTAAAAGACTTTTTAGTTAAAAATGGTTGTCTGATGAAGTCCTGTATGTAGGACGAAAACGCATGTGGTTTTAATCATTTTTGGCGAATAAAGGCGTTTATTCTTGGATATATTTGGCGTTCCATGTATTCCTGCTTCATTAGAGAGGAAAAGACTGTGGTCCAAGGCGTTCTTTTTTATTGGTCTTGGTGTTTTTAGAACTGCTGTTCTTTCGTTTTGTGGGGTTTATAACATCTTTTTTTTTTCTTCTGGAGGCAGTGCCCTTATTTATGAGATGAGCAATATAAAATGCCCTTCTTACCACTGTGGAGACATGGTGATTGAAGTTAAGGTTGTTTTCAACCTGTGTGCCCAGGTCTCTCACCACTGACTGTGTGCTTAGGGTATTGCTGTTGATGTGGTGGCTTGCAGGCACATAACCCTTGCCGAAGGGGATGATGATGCATTTTTTTGCATTGTTTGAAACCATGACTTTAGCACCAGTCATTCGTCTGCATAAGAACTTCTTGTAGGATGTTGACATCTGTTGGGGTTTCAGTAATCGCTCCCAGTTTGCAGTCATCAGTAAACTTTGTCAGCCACAGTCCTTTAATTTTAGCCTGTACTTCAGAGAAGTAGATTCAAACCGTAGGGATTCCAGAACCGATCCTTTTGGAACACCACTGTTTACGGGTCTACTGGAGGAGGTGGAGTCCCCTATTTTGACCGTATGAGTTCCAACAGTGAGCCAGTTTGCAACCCACCTGACAATATATGGGTTGGTACCCAGCTGGGTGAGTTTATCAGTGATGCCTGAGTGGGAGATTGTGTCAAAGGCCTTGGCTAAGTCTAGGTAGCCTGCATGCATAGATTTGACCTCGTCTAGGGCTTTGGTGACTGTCTTGAAGTAGTCCACGTTTAACAGGCATGATCAACCTTTGACAAAGCCAAACTGGGTGGGGTTGAGCATTTGAAGATTTTCAATATCTTTGTTAATAAGGTCCATGATAATTTGTTCCATGGCCTTGCAGATAAGGCTGGTCAGGCTCATGGGTCTGTAGTTCCCAGGGTCCGTGGATGCACCCCTTTTGTGCAAAGGGATGATGGTAGCTATTTTCCATTCTGCTGGGACAAAGCCAGTGCTTAGACTGTGATTGAAAAGCGTGCCCAATGGTGAAGCCAATTCTTGTTTTAACCCATGTAGAACACAACCCGGGATGTTGTCTGGTCCCATAGAGGCTATGTTTGGCTTTAGAGAGGGCGTTTAAGACCTGCTCCTCTAAGATACTAGGTGGAGGACAGGTGTTGGGGATGTTTTGTGGTATATGTGGCATGGACAGAGGAGTTAAGTTTTCGTTGAACCTGTCAGCCAGCAGGTTTGATTTATCCACAAGTTCTTCTGGTGCCATAGGAAGAATAAGGATGTAACTAAAGAATGCCTTTTGGTTATCCTTGGTTAGGGAAGCTAATTTGGATTCATAGATAGCTTTGGAGGGCTTTACTAGGAGTCTTATTTGCTTGTTTAAGTTGAGGAGCAATTGTTTCCAGTTTTGAGACCGTTCCTTTCTGCTCGTAGGCAGCAATTTCTTTCTCCTGTAGTATAGCCTGTTAATGACGGTTGTCCACCAGGCAGGTTTGTTTTTCCTTGAAGATCTAGTTTTGGTTCCATCTTGTACAGCAAAGTCAGTACAGTTGTAGAGGTGCTCGTGTAAAGCATTGGTGTACAACTCTGCACTGGTGTCCGTTTCATCAGTTGGGGGGAGGGGCTAGTCATGTAAAAGGTTGTAAATGGCCTTGGAGAAGTAGTTTAGTCTAATTGCTGCTAAGGGGGATCTTGTGTTATAGTTACTTCTAGCGAGACTGATTTTTAGTCATATCTCACCAGGGATGGCCACACACTGTGTGTGGTACAGCAGTCCCCCATGCTGGTGAGCACCAGATCCAGGATGTCTGAGACCTTTGTGGGTGTGTCAGCTAGCTGGTCTAGGGCATTGGAGTTAACGAAGGCCAGGAATTTTTGGGCAAGTGAGCTAGAGCACATATAATTTACCCAGTCAATGGATGGGTAATTAGTCACCCAAAACCAGTGTGTATGATTGTATCTTGATTAATTCAAGTAGATCCGAGTAGGCTGAGTGGATGCCCTGATTCATGGAGGGGGTCTTATAGGTGGCAGTGACCTGAAGAGGGGTCTTACCTGCATTCAACTGCACCTGAATTAATTCAAGGGAATCGTGCTGTTTAACCAATCTAGAGGTGTATTTATCTTTAATGAATATTGACTTTAGTTCTCATACCTTCAGTTTGTGGTCTGCTTGTGTGGATAGAAATGTAATCTGGTATAGCTGGGGTGCTGTCCTGCAGCCTTAAACCAGCTCTCAGTAACTGCAGAAATGTCAGCATCTCCCAAGGTGAGAACTGCTTCCAGTGAGAGTAATTTCTGGTTTAGACAAGGTTGTTTTTAGAGGGTATTGTTACACCTGGAATTTTCTTCTGGCATTGCCTTAAAAAAGCACTATGGGGGGTGTCAAGAGTCTTGGCCAGTAACTGAAATTTCAGAGGTGACATGATCATCATCTCTAGCAAAGCATTGAGGTCTGTTGACTGTCATCTCAGGCTAACAGATGCTGGATCCACTTTGAATGATACCAGAAACTAAGCCAGTTGTTGAAGCCAATCATTTTTTTTGTATTCAAGTATCATCCTAGGCGAAGGTAAAATTCTGCTTAAGGGTAGGGACATACTTGCCTGAGACACATAATCTGAGAGCTCAGTCATGTCTGTTTTCATATAGTCCAGTGAGGTACATCTCAAGTCATCACACCAGCATGGACTGTGATGGAGTCATAATGCCTGTTGAGAGACGTGTGTGTGCCTCTGTGTCTGTCTGAGTCGGATCCTGGCAACTGACAGACAGCTGACTGTGACTTTTTCCTTATCCAGCCTGGTCAGAGGGACGTCTATTTGTCTCACAATTGAGTCACCTATGACTTAATGTTGGTTTCTGTGTTATGCCTTAGAGACACTGGTGTGTGATTATATTATGTGTACTATGTTCTCGAGAGGATGTATTATGTGACTTGTGCGTGTGTTTGGGATATCTCTGATGATTACGTAAGCTTCTGGTAAGGACCTCCATATATGTAGGTTTATGTGTTGGTTTGGTAGGTGCAGGAGGTAAGGTGTGCATGCTGTGACAGCCTGCTTAGTATCAGATGAACTGACTGGTGAGCGAGAGAGCCTGGCTTCTAGGTTCTTGATATAGATGCATCTCTCACATAATGAACTTATGTGGGCTAGAAGTGGGTTGTCAGCATACATGAGGCAATTGCTACATTGCCTCAGACTGCCCATGTCAACCAGGCTGGCTGGTGAAACTGGGAAATTGTCCATCCATAATGCTAGGTAAGTTGATGTTGTCAGAAAACGGAAGAGAACAGGAAAGGTGGGCAAAAAATACAAAGGGCTAGAGGGGTAGGATCTGTGTTGGTGCCTTAGGAGCTTCACTGAATGTATCACCTGTCGGTGAGGGACAGCCGCAAGAACTCACTGATGGAGCACAAGCAGAGTACTAAGGGAAAATTTGCAGGCAGAAGTGTTTGCCTCTGTAACCGCCTACAGTGCCCACTGCTGCTTGGCAGTGCGCAATGCGCAAACACGAACAAACATGGAGCTTATGTAGCAAATGACGGCAAACTGATTTTAAACAAATTACCAATAAAAAAGCTCAAACCTGAGCCCTTTTCCAGCAACCTTCAATTGGATGAGTTCCGAGTGCACACTACTTGCCTGTAGGGTTCAAGGGAACCCTCTCCAACAAAAAATGGCCTGGTTTAGTCCTCAAGTTATATAAATAGAGCTAGATTTTTGGACATCTGAAAGCTAAGGGTGACCCAATTCTGTCTGGGTCAAACGGGTGTTCTTATGAACATCCTTGGCCCCTCCTCCCTTGCTTTCTGGATCACTGCAGATATGGGGAATCAGTGAGTGCATTGAAAAGTATGCCTGCAGTCTGAAAAAGCGTGCACTTTTCAATGTTTCCTTTTATGGCACTGTGGAGCAGAGCTTCCTTAGCTGCTGTTTGCAGAGGCAAAACTTTTTTTCTGAGACAGCCCACCTTTGAACACTGTGGAGAAAAACATTCCTATGTGTTGTCAGTTTGTGAGAATCTGAATCTTATATGCTTAATTTGGTCCACCACTGAGTAGATCTGGGATGGGATGTAGACTGCCGTTAGAGTCATCTGTGATTGAAATGCTGTTTCCCAGATAGTCATGGCAATCTTGCACAAGAGGTGAAAATGGGTCACCTCTTGTTTGTTGCTGCACTACTTTACAGTACTGCCTGTTGCATGCATAACTCTTTTCTCCCAGATAGGCTTGAAGGCGCTGATGCTTGCCATATCGATCACTGCTGCAGTAGCCTTAACTATATGGGATTATATTCAGCCAAGTATGTAACACCCAGCCAGCTTCCAAAGCTTCAGGGCACCTTCCACACTCCCAAACTGTCAGTCAGCTTGAACTGAGCTGACTGAAAACACAGGTTTGGGCACCAAGCTCTTCAGTGTTTTTCTGTCACCAAAGAGAGCATTCCTGTGTGCGCTTTCAAGGATTGATGGTTTGTTTGTGCTGTTCCATTGCTGGAGAGAGCTCTAGGTTTCCTTTGAGGAAAAACTTTACACATTTTAAAACTGTTTTTTTGCACTTTTTTATGAAAGTTATTCTAATGGAAGAGCTTGTGTTTTTAATGAACTGTTGTAAGACTTAACTATGCATTTAAAATGGAGGTGCACTTTTTTCTTGTCTGTTTTCAAGTTTGATCTGTTGTTTCCTCTTCCATCCATTCCTCAATGGAAGGGTCTTTGGCTACTCAAAACTTTGGATCCCTTACCCATAACCTCCCTGCTAAGCCCAATATTACCCCAGATCTCATTTGCTGCTCATTTGCTTCAGACATGGATCTGCCTTGCTCAGCCATGGATAAAGTGTTGAGAGAACCTTTTTTTTGTTTTGTTTTGTTGCTATCCTTTTAGATGCTCTGGGTACTTTTTACATTTTACTTCTTTGTACCCTTCCCTTTCAGTACTAATTGCTTTAAAAAAGTTTGTGTATATATGTGTGTGTGTGTGTGTGTATATATATATATATATATATGTGTATATATAGATATATATATATATAGATATATATATATATATATATATATATATATATATATATGTATATATATATATTTGTGTGTATGTGTGTGTGTATATATATATATATATTTATATATTTGTGTGTGTGTGTGTGTATATATATATATATATTTATATATTTGTGTGTGTGTGTGTATATATATATATATATATATATATATATATATATTTATATATATATATATATATTTATATATTTGTGTGTGGGTGTGTGCGTGTGTGTGTGTGTGTATATATGTGTATATATATATATATATATATATATATATATATATATATATATATTTTTTTTTTATTTATTTTTTTTTTAATACATATAGATATTCTGGTATTTAGTTTCTGTCCTCATGCCTTGCACCATCTTTACTTAAATACTTATGTATGTAATATTGTGTTCATAAAAATGTGCTTCCTTATCACTGTTGCAGTATTCTTTGTACTCGGGGTAGCCAAATGAGCGGCCAACATACCAAAGTCTTTACACCTTCCAGCCACCTTTCATCAAATGTATATCCTCTGTGCAAAGGGTAAGGTACATATGTGACGTACAGATGCCTAATCCTCATAACTTTTTTGCTGCCGGTCTGAACACTACTTCTTTGTTCAGTCTGAACTCCATCCATCGAGCTGGTTCATCTACCAAGCAGTCTAAAGAAGAGAGTCCCATTGTGGTTCCTTCCTTTCCATTTTCTGCTTTGTTTTCATGTCATCCAAAAAGGGAAGAATGTGAGTGTAGGAGGCAGATTCCTCATAAAGATAGACATGAAAAGTGCCTTTTATTTGGGTACTACACATGATCATACACTGTGAAATTTGTCAGGCATTTGTTTCTAAGACGCACTGCAATCATCAGTCACCCCTGTCTTAGAAAACCAAAGTCTGAAGCTTTTAGCTCAGGGTTCCATGGTCAAATCTGCCCACACTGAAGTTCAGTCACCACTTAAGAAAAAAGCCCAAAATGCATATACTGATACTGCTGCTGTCCAGTCTCCACTAGATGTCTTCATGAGTTTGGATGAAAAATCTGTGGACTGTTTATTCTAAATTTCAGTTCCCTCTGCCACGACCCAGTTGGAAGCTGACACAAAGCTGTCTGCTTATACATGTACATACATCTTGTGCAGATGTAGAGGGGGAACCACATCTGATTATATCTGAGAGGTGTAGGGGAATTTCCCCTAATATCAGTTTGGGAAGAGGTGCATGGTACTCTCATCAAATATAGGCAGGGGTACTGAAAGTCCTAGATTTTTTGAAACAAATTACCTTTAAAAAGAAACATGGCTTCTGAGGTGAAGGATCCACACAGAGTAGCAGGACTTTACTCAGGGGCTGTTCAATGCCATTATGGCCCTCAAGCCGCAACAAGGGTTGCCTGCCCTTGCTTCTCCCTGATCTTCCACCCCTTCTTAAAGGCCTGGTGATTCTGATTCTTCTGATGAAGAGTTGGACTCTGGAGAAGAATCTTTAGCGTACTCCTCACAGATTCACACACTCCTCTTGCCTTGATGTCTGAAGAAGATTCACTGTACCCTGAATTTCCTTTTGAAGAATTATCTTTTGGATACAGTGGTCTGTTTGATGGAACAATTTAAGTGGAACTGTCCCCAAGATGTCCTTCAAGGATGCATCTGCAGTCCTAACAAATGGGGTTGTCCTGTCGTCAGGCAGCCCTTCGGTCGGCCGGATTCCAAAGTCTGGGTCTGGCCTCTGCTGGTGTCGCACTTCACCCGACGTCATCTCTGCTGGTCTTCGGGTATAAAGGCATCAGCCGACGCCATTTTCCTCAGTCTTTCTTGCCGCGTGGCGCCCGAAGCAGAAGCTGTTCGCAAGTGCCGGTCGGTCAGATCCAGAGATTACTACTACCGAATACTACTTCGAAGACTTCTAAAAAGCTAAGTACCCCGTTGGGGACTCTTTCTTGCCTCAGCCGATGTCAGAAAAAGTAAATAACTGTTTAACTTATGGGAAACAAATACCTCATAAAGATTTCCACTCTTACTGCTTACCTTATTTAGGCCCAGACCACGACGTAGCAGCCTGTTTAGCCTGTGCTTCCTTCAACCGACGAACGCTTAGGCGTCGGTCGGAGTTTGCTGAACAGTTTTTCGGCTCAGATTTTGCGTACATTATGCCGTCGGATCCTCCGACTTCTCAAATTGTTAAAAAACGCAAAGAAAAAGACCGACACTCGCGGTCCACGGTTTCGGCCGAAACCACGGTTAAGCAAACCGCGAGTGTCTCGGTTTCGGCGAAACCGAGCAAACGGGTCAATCTTCAGCCGAATCCATGACTACTACCGAGGCTCCTGCTACCCTAGTTGAATCGGCCTCTGAAGTTTTGCCTACTAATGTGGTCCCTATAGAATTATCAGACACCATCCCTTTGGATGTCTCTACCCCAGCACGTGGTGCTGCTAGGCCTCCTGCAGCCATGTCTATTAAGGCCTTTGCCAGGGCTAAAGCAGCCAAAACTGCTAAATCAGTGCCTGTTAAGCCCCCTCACACAGGCCCAGTTCCAGTTCTCAAATGCTTACTCTGGCAGAGGATCTCATCTCTTTAATTAGGGATCCCAATCTCACCCAGACAGGGCCTCTCAGCCTCCAGAAAAGAGACCTAGAGCAGAGCCCCCAGAGCCAGTGTCCTCAGATGATTCTTCTGATGACTCAGACATTACAGACCATCCAGAGGCTCCTTTTTCTACTTATGAAGATTCCGATGCTGAAGAATCTATTCCATCTGCCTCTCCACCAGAGGAATTTTCCTTTGGGGAAACCTTACATGCCATGAGAGAGCAATTCCAATGGCAGGGACAAGATTTCTCAGATTCAAGAAAAAGGCTTAGGACCTTTCTACACTTACCGCAACATAGGCCCTTAGCTATACCTCCAGTTCTGCCTGTTGTGGATGATGCATTTAATGATGTTTGCACTGCTCCTGATACTTTACCTCCAGCCCCTGCCAAACCAGATAGGTTCTACAGGGTACCGGACACTCATCACCACTTATACAAGGCCCCACTTGCAGATCCCGAGACTATCTCCCAGGGGCCTAAGGCAGTAGCCGACCTCAGCAAAAAACCCTCTCCCTTCTGAAAGGGAATCCAGGTCCTTAGAGAGATGGGGTAAAAATGTTTACACCTCTGCTACTCTCTCAGCTAGAGCTTTGAACTGTCAGTTTCATATGATCCAATACCAAGAGTTTATGCTTGATCAGTTAACTAAGAAACTGTCCTCTGATGACTCCTTAGATAAGAAATATGTTTTAGAAATGGTGAATAACATTCAGCAGGTTAGTAACCATTCTTTAAAATGTGGCTATGATGCACTGGAGGCTTCATTTAGATCAGCCATGACTGGCACAGTTATAAGAAGGCATGCATGGTTGAAAGAACAGGTCTTGCCGGATCATGTTAAAGCAAAGCTGTTAGATGCTCCTATGGATAAGGCCAGTCTATTTGGTTCTCCTGCTCAGCAAGTAATGAAGAAAATGGAAGAGAAGGCAAAATCTGTACAAACAGTTAAAGATTTCTTACAGGTTCAGCCCCCAAGGTTTAGCAGGAACTGGCCCTCCAAAAATTGGTCCTTTCCAGACTCCTCTAAATCTCAGAGAGGCAGGAATAGGCATTCCAGAGGCAGAAATCAATCCAGAGGAGGTGCCTACAGAGGACGCCAGTGGCAAGGCAATAACCAGCGAGGTACAGACACAACCACTGCCACTGCAACAGGACAGTCACAGTGACTTGGCTCTGACACCGCCTACCAGGGAACAAATAGCAGCACCCTTAGGCAGAAAGTTAGCCTTATTTTCAAAAAATTGGCACTATATCACAAAAGACAAGTGGATTTTGCAGACCATAGACCAAGGCTGCAGGTTTCACTTCCACACCTTACCAGTAAAAAGAGGAATGCCAAACCTACCTCCAAACCAGAAAACAGAAGCTCTAAAACAGATAGCTCAATTAACAAAGATGAGAGCTGTGGAAAGAGTACCACCAACAGAACAGGGCAAAGGTTTCTACTCCAGACTCTTCCTAGTACCAAGAAAAGAGAAAAGTTGGAGACCTATTCTCGACCTGTCCGCCTTAAACACATTCATCATTGTCCCAAAATTCAAAATGCTGACCCTACAGCAACTTCTTCCCATGCTGGGCAAGGAGTGTTGGCTGGTAACTCTAGATCTCAAGGAGGCATACCTGCACGTCCCCATATGACCAAATTGCAGAAGATACCTCAGATTTCTTGCAGGATCAGAGCATTATCAATTCTCAGCATTGCCCTTTGGCTTATCTACTGCGCCCAGAGTACTCACAAAATGCCTGGCATCAGTAATCGCTCATTGCAGGCTACAGGAATCCAAATTTATCCATACCTGGACGACTGCCTGATACAAGCGGACAACAAAAGCAAGCTGACAAAAGACTTACAAAGGGTCATTTGCTTACTACAAGCCCTGGGATACACAGTCAATTTAAAAAAGTCAAGACTGACACCATCCCAAACAAGAACATTCTTGGGTGCGGAATTGGACACAGTAAAACAGATGGCATTCCTAACTGCAGAAAAACAAGAACAACTCCTCTTTACTTCTTGGCATTAACAAAGCAGAACAAACTAACAGCAAGGAAAGTACTGCAGGCCTTGGGCTTCATGGCATCATGCATAATCCTGGTCCCCCATGCCAGACTGCATATGAGAAAGCTACAGTGGTACCTAAAGAATTTATGGTCTCAACACAGGCACAGCTTAGAAACCGAAATACCACTAATCCCATGCCTGAAACAAGAGTTCCTATGGTGGGCTCAAGCATGTCAGTCAAACCCAGGCTTGCCCTTCCACAACTTTCAGGCAAGCCAAACCATCACAACGGACGCCTCAGACCTAGGTTGGGGGGCACACATGCTGGACAAATGCATACAAGGATTATGGACTCCAGACCAGCTGCACCTGCACATAAATCAAAAAGAAATGCTGGCAGTAAAACTAGCAATCCAGAATTTCAGACCATTCCTCAAGGAAGGCCATTTAATGTTAAGGACAGACAACACAACAGTCATGTGGTACATCAACAAACAGGGAGGCACTCATTCATACCCCCTATGCAGAATGACTCTGGACCTTTGGAATATGGCTCTGAGCTACAACATCCAGTTACAGGCAATATTTGTACCGGGAAAAGAAAACATCCTAGCAGACATGTTAAGCAGAACTACCTCGGATGCTCACAAATGGATGCTACACCCGGACATCTTCAAGGCCATCACAAAGAAATGGGGAATGCCACAAATAGACCTATTCGCATCCCCACTCAATCACCAGCTCAAGAAATTCTGCACAAGGACATACCACCCACTTGCATGGAAGGTAGACTCTCTATCCTTCAGCTGGAAAGGCCTGACAGCATATACATTTCCACCTCTTCCTTTGATGCACAAGGTACTACTGAAAATCAAAGAGGAACGTCCAAGGATAATTCTGATAGCTCCAAATTGGCCAAGACAACACTGGTATCCATTGCTGAGGAGCATGTCTCGGGGGAGAACGTGGACACTACCCCTGATGCCTTTGATGTTAACTCAGAACGACTACAACATCATGCATCCAAACCTAAAAACTCTGCAACTGACTGCCTGGAACATTACATAACACCAACTAACCCAGATTTATCCCAAAGGGTTAAAGACATTATCCTCGAGGCCCGCAGACCTTCAACAAGAAGGAACTATGCAGGAAAATGGAAAAGGTTTGTCATTTGGAGTACTGAAAGAGGAAAAGATGTGTCAAAGATAGATATTGCTAACATCCTGGAGTACTTGGCAGAGCTTCTCCATACAGGCCTGTCCTATTCATCCATCAAGATACATGCATCAGCTATTTCTGCAGAATACAGCTTGATCCCCTGTCTTCTCACATCCTCTACTCAGGCAGTTCCTCAGAGGAATCAAGAATGTAAAACCTCCTAGGAAACCACCATTACCAGCATGGGACTTGAACTTTGTGCTAGAAAAATTGACACTCCCTCCATTTGAACCAGCAGCAACAGCAGATCTTCTACACCTATCCTGGAAAACTGCTTTCCTACTGGCAATTACTTCAGCAAGAAGGGTTTGAACTACAGGCCTTAATGGCAGTACAACCCTTCCTAATCTTCCATCAAGATAGAGTGTCCATGAGAACTAATCCTACATTTATGCCTAAGGTGGTATCCAGAGTGTCTCTAAACCAGGCAATCCACCTACCTACCTTCTTTCCCAATCCACAGAACAGGGGGGAAAGACTGCTGCATACCTTGGATGTACATAGACAGTTGCGCTACTACCTGGACAGAACCAAGGGCAATAGAAAAACTGACCAGCTCTTAGTAGCTTATGCAACAGGAAGGGAAGGAAAAGCAATTTCCAAACAGATAATCTCCAAGTGGATAGGAAATTGCATAAGATTCTGTTACTCCTACCATGGAAAACAAATTCCACAGAACATAAGACCTCACTCTACAAGGGCTACAGCCACTACCACAGCTTTCTTACGAGGAGTGGCTACCAAGGACATTATTGAGGCGGCTACTTGGACCTCCGTGCATACATTTGCCAAACATTACAACTTACCTCTATACTCTAGATCCCGAGCAGGGTTTGCCACTGCCGTATTGCAAGGGATCCTAACTACACCATAATTCTTCTTCCTCCTCCCCTAGTTTGGCTATGGTATTCTACCCATTTGTTAGGACTGCAGATGCATCCTTGAAGGACATAGTACAGTTTTGTACCTACCATAAATGTAGATGTCCGAACAGGATAGCATCTGCAGTCAGGATTACCCACCCTCCTTCCCCTCTGTGGTACTCCTAGGGTATTTACCCTCCTAATAGCTAGCTAGGGGGGATCTTTTATGGTGTATTTGTTTGTATATATGTACATACATGCTTATTTTTGTGTTTGCCTACTATTTTTTTTGGAAACATTGGCATTTATCCAAAATTTAGTTTTCCAAGAGGGCAACTGGCATCTGGGGCAAGAAACACTGAGGAAAATGGCGTCGGCTGATGCCTTTATACCCGAAGACCAGCAGAGATGACGTCGGGTGAAGTGCGACACCAGCCGAGGCCAGACCCAGACTTTGGAATCCGGCCGACCGAAGGGCTGCCTGACGACAGGACAACCCCATTTGTTAGGACTGCAGATGCTCTCCTGTTCGGGCATCTACATTTATGGTAGGTACAAAACTGTACTTTTCTGATATTCAAATGAGATATTATAAACTCTTGCAAATGGACTCAGCGAGAGCTTCTGCAGTCCCCCCTGCTTTAGCTGCCCTTTTGGATACTTTTTCTGTATCTTCTCAGGCCCCTGACTGTCCGCCTCTGGCCCCTAAGAACCCAGACATATTTTTATAACGTCATAGAGGATCACAAGTGTTTGTACAAAAGTTCTCCAACTGATCCTGCTGTTGTTTCAATGTTCACAGATAAGCTATGCAAGCTGCTGTCCTCTCCAGGCTTTTACCTTCTGATAAGGGCCGCCATTCTGTGGAGAGGTATGGGGAAAGGTGTATACTTCTGCTGTTTTGGCTTTCAGTGCCATTAACTATCAGACCCACATGACTAGATGTAGTATTGCTGTTCTCTCCCAGCATGGGAAGATTTTGACTGGTGTGCCTGATTTGGACAATAAGGCTTCTGCTATTTCTCTTATAAGTTCTGCTCCTCAGGTGGTTTGCTATTCCATTAAAAGCTGTTATGCTGCTGATGCCTCTTCTAGGGCTCCTGCATCTGTATCTGTCATAAGGTGATACTCTTGGTTGTGCCTTCAAGCCTTACCTGAAAGCAGTAAGGCAAATTTTGAGTCTCCATTAACCAGAATCTCTCTGGTACTACTACTGTGGAATTGTTTAAAACTCTTCAGGGTAAGGTTAAAGTTGTGCAGGACATTGAAGAAATATCCGTCTAAACTCTCTCTTGTCTGTAGGGAGCCTAAACAGCCTGCTAGCAGCAAGAAGGTTGAAGTGGTCACCAAAGCCGTAGATGAGGGTAAGATGGTTCACACAGCCTGTCTCGCCAAGGCTTTCGACACCATCCCCCACTCTGGAATTATAGATAAACTCACTAAACTAGGTATAAATCCCAATGTCACAAGATGGGTTGCCAACTGGCTCACTGACAGAACTCACACTGTGAAAGTAGCAGACTCTAAATCCATCTTCAGACCAGTGACAAGTGGAGTACCACAGGGTTCAGTCCTAGGTCCTCTCCTGTTTGGTTTCTACTTCTCTGAAGTACAGGCTAACACAGAAGGTCTTTGGCTAACAAAGTTCGCAGAGGACTGCAAACTAGGAGCCATAATCAAAACTACTAACGATGTGGACATCCTACAAAAGGGCATCACTGAGACAGATGCCTGGTGTCAAAGCCATGGCCTTAAGCTCAATTTCAAAAAGTGCATTGTCATCCCTTTTGGTAAAAACTCTGTATCCATGAACTACCATATAGGCGGTAGTCTACTTAACACCGAAATTGTGATGAGACCTTGGGACACACAGGTGGGCAGTAGTCTCTCCCTTGATAATCACATCGCCACAGTAGTCAGGAAATCCTTCTACGTGGCATACCTCATCAAAAAAGGTTTCTCATCCAGGAAAAAAGAAGTTGATGTTTCCCTCTACTCATCACTCATTAGACCCATTATAAGAGTACAATGCCCCTTTTGGTGTGTACCTCACAAGACATCTACAACAACTGGAAATGCAGCAGAAATACCTCACAAAGAGGATTACTGGCCTCAAACAGATGCCCTACACAGACCATCTCAAAAAACTCCAGCTTTACTCTGTCGCATATCGCCTTCTCAGAGGCTATCTCTGCCTAACATACAAAGCTATGTCAAACCCAGAGCTGTTGGACATGCTCCATTTAAAGAAATCACAATCCCTTCGAGCTACACGCTCTGGGGACCTAAACCTTGTCACCACAATAAACAGAACATGCTGGAGGGATAGATTCCTGTCCCAGAGACTTCCCATACTCTGGAACAAACTACCTATCTGTATCAAACAAAGCTCTTCATTTGGCTAGGCTTATGTAGGCCCTAGGGCCAATAGCCTAGTACCTACCTATGAACATCCACTGTCCTACTTCTGGCATAGCTGGCAATACCTCACATTGTCACACCCTGACCCTTCCTTTCTCAGCCTGCCACTCCCTTCCCATTTACTAGCCATCCCTACTGGATTCCATACTATTCCACCACCTCCTTCTATTTATCTCCCTTACCCTGCATTTTGAGATGCATCATTGTTTCCCTTGAAGTTCGACAGTTTCCCATCTACTCTGCAGCTGTTGTACTTTCCATACCATAAGGATATTTTGCCTCCACTTTCCCCTTCTTTTTATTGTTTTGTCCAGCCAAATTAGGCATACATCTCATTTGTTTTTCTAGCTTATCTCCCTGTATTGTCCTTTTATTTGCATTCTTTCATATTTTCTTGAGTCACATGCATTCCCTTTCCAGAGCATATTACCCTCAGTCTTTTTGCTTTATTTCTCCAACATGTATCTTTTTATCCTCCTGTCTCCATGTTAAAAGTGTTTATAGGGCAATCTGTGAATTATTTTTTTTGTTACTGATCCCTTGTTAATTGTAAGTGATTTAAATGATGCCATTTTTATAGTTTTTTCACATTCTTCCTTGTTTGCTATCACTCGATCACCTACCATCGATCCATACGTTTCCTCATTTCCTCTGTCATTTTCCTGGCTTAGGTCCTTTTATGTCAAATAAAACAAATATCAAGCATGATGGTAGATAACAGGATCAATATGCCACAGGCTGTAGTATACTGTCTATAGTAACTATTTGGCAATTGCTTAATAGCTGGAACAGTTAGCCGATCTCTTGTGTTACTAGTAATGCAATAGCTAGAATGAGTCATCACTCCATATGTTTGCAAAATGAACAGAGTTCCTCACAGTACTATTGTGGATGTGCAGTATTTTAAGTAAATCACAATGGGAATTCCTAGTCTGTGGAATATCAACTAGTGTAATATTGTCTAATGTCTTATTGTCCAATATGTGGTAAATTTATATCTTGTCAAATATCCTAATTACTGTATGTGAATCTCTCTCACTGTCCCTCTAATTATGTTATGATGTGAAGTTGTTCAGTCTTGCTGTTTATTCTTTAGTGATGGGTTCGGAGCCAATCCATCGGCTCCGATACGGCCGTATGCAAACCTCGAGGTCTTCCAGTAGCTCGAGGCCAAGCCCCTATCCCATGATGCTCTGTGAATTACCTCAGATCTGGTATGCCGCGGCAGCTGATCGGAGGTTCCAGTGCAAGCTCGGGACAGTACTGTTTTCAAAACTTATATATTAGTAGTTGTTTCTATAATCTTGTTGTTAAACTGTCCTAGTTTGATAGGTAGTTCATGTTATAGCTTCTTGAAAGCTCCCCTTTCCCATGTGTGTTTAATAATTTTTTCATATATCTGCTTCATGTGTGTTGGCCTAGTAGTTTCATATGTTTGCAGATATAGATATATAGATATATATATATAGATATATATATATATATATATATATAGATATATATATATATAGATATAGATATATATATATATATATATATATATATATATATATATATATATATATATATATATATAGATATATATATATATATATAGATATATATATATATATAGATATATATATATATATATAGATATATATATATATAGATATATATAGATATCTATATATATATATATATATATATATATATCCTTTCCTATTGTCTACCTTTTTGTATTTTGGCTTTCATTAGTAAATAGTTAACCTTCTATTATATTCAGGCTCGTTTTTCTGTGTGTGACTTCAGAGCCTAGTAGCTTTCTAATTTTTGGTGTTTTTTCTTAGGCTCCTGTGTGCTGCTGAGTAGCTTACTATATTTGGGTTACATTTTTTTAGGCTTGTTTGCGTGGTGTGTTGTTAGAGCCTTCGGGTATTGCTGATTATCTACTGTTTTTCTTTAGCAGCATAATGGCGGATGACAAAGGTAAACACCCAAACTCTGGGTTTAAAAAGTGTCCAGACTGCAGTCAAAAAATGTTGGTTACGGATGGACATGTAACTTGTGTTTATTATTTAGGAGCTGTCCATTTACAGGAGTCTTGTGCCATTTGCCGTTCTTTTTCCTCGAGAGTGTTACTAGAGAGGAAAAGGAAATTGGTGGACAGGGGCTTCTTAAAGCATCATTTTCAAGAGGCTTTGAGTGACCAGGATGTGGCCAGCAAGTCTTCCAAGTCTTCTAGATGTGTGGAATCAAAGGACTCTAAGCAGTCTAAGAAATCTAAAAAGTTGGAGGATTCTGCGACATAGTCTTCACAGACCTCGGAGCCAACTGTCTTTTCTTTTCGGAGCCGGCCCCCTGCCTTGGAGCCAGTATCTGAAGTGCCTCTTCCCCAAAGCACCTGTGTCTGCTTCCATTGTCCAGGCTAGGTGTAGACACCCAGAGCCTCGGATAGCCCCACAGGGTACCCCCTGCTCTTCCGAGACCTTCCCGGAGGCCCCCACTGAGGAGGTTTCCAGGAAGAGATTGTGCAAGAGGAGACACTTGGACTCCCCACAGGTGTCTGTAACATCTGACACTGACTTGGATGAGTCAGAAGGGTCCCCATGGTCCCCCTCTGAGGATATCTCCTTTGCTGAGATACTCAAGAGTCTTAGGCAGAGGGGTGATTGGCAGTCCAAAAGCCCTACTGAGGATGAGTCAGTTCTCCTGAAGGCTTTCGGGTCTCAACCCTCCACCTCTTGGGTGTCTCCGCCCTTCGAGGAGCTCATGCAGTTGGCCTCTCGGAGGGCGTGGGAGTCACCGGAGTCCATGGAGCCTGTTCCTAGGAGGCCTAATAAGTTTATATCAGCTCCACCAGATAAAACCTTCTTGTCCAAAGGATCCCTGTTGATGCCATGGTGGTAGTGGCGGCCACCAAAAAGGAAATGTC
The DNA here is from genome assembly GCF_019279795.1 of Protopterus annectens. Lineage (NCBI taxonomy): Eukaryota > Metazoa > Chordata > Ceratodontiformes > Protopteridae > Protopterus > Protopterus annectens. The sequence continues at coordinate 1,245,993,165 of NC_056743.1, forward strand.
TGAGACTTCATCGTATATTCATCCTCCTAATAGCAAGTCTAGGATCATGGATAGATATGAGAAACACCTGTTTAATTCGGTGACTTTTACTTTCCGCTCACTGAATTACTTAACCCATTTCACTAGGTTACAAAGAGATCTCCTTAAGAGTTGAGAGATACTTTTCAGGGTACTGTAGCTGCAGGGGCCCCTGATAAAGTTGCTGCCCAGCTTGCTACTCTAAATTCAATTGTCAGCTCATCCATGCATCTCATATCATATGCAGCTGATGGAACGAGTAGGGCAGCGAGTACAGGAATCGCTCTCAGAAGACATTCCTGGATGCACTTGTGTTCCTTCGCAGAGCCCTTTAAGTCTTCCTTCGTTAACACCCCTTTTGATGGCTCATCCCTTTTTGGGCTTAAAGTGAAGGAAACTTTGACCAGGTGTGAGCAGGAGGGAAAACTGTCTGCTGTTGGAGTCAGTTTTTCCACTCCTACTCGGCCTTATCCCAAAGGCCAAAGGGGAGGAAAAATGTGGTTCTGGAAAGCCCAAGGAACCTTTCAGGACACACGTGGTGAACCCCCCTCTAGGGGCAGAGGAGGGGGTAATAGTGGAATATGCTGCCCTCGCGACAGAGGGAGTCTGCAACATCAGGATGACAGAGATCACTTCTCTGGTCAATCCTACCAGCGCTCCTGAAAGGAGGCCCGACTGTCCTCTTCTGGAGGCAGTCAGGGGTCGCTTACTTTTGTATCCAGACACCTGGCAAGAAATAAAAAGATGGGTACAAAGTATCATTTCCAGAGGGTACTTCATACCATTTGCCACCCCACCCCCCTGTCCATAAGGAGAATCCCGGATGTTCCATCAAGTTACAGGGAACAAGCAACCATAGAGGTCCACATGTTGCTAGAAAAATGTCATCCAGCCAGTCCCGGCAGACCAAACAGGATCCAGAACTTACTCAAGGTTCTTTTTGGTTCCAAAGAAAACAGGGGACTGGAGACCCATTTTGGACCTCAGCAGACTCCACCAATATGTGAAGAAAGAGAAGTTCCGGATGGTCACGCTCCAGTCTATACTTCCCTTCTTGGGGAAAGACAATTGGATATGCTCGATAAATCTCAATGATGCGTACTACCACATAAAAATGGCCAGGCCATCCAGAGATCACCTGCGTTTCCGGCTGGGAGCCAGTCAATTTCGTGCCCTGCCCTTTGATCTCACTACAGCCCCCAGAGTGTTCACCAAATGCATGACAGTGGCCATGGCTCACCTGAGGCATCTAGGATTCCAGGTGTTTCCGTACCTAGATTGGCTCCTTACCGCCACTGCCAGGCATCAACTGATTCAGGCAAGGGAATGCACTCTGGCAGTCTGCAGTCATTTAGGCATTACAGTCAACTCAGAAAAGTCTGCCTTGTCGCCATTGCAGCATATCGTTTTTATCGGTGCAGAGCTAGACACTTCAACCACCACTCTGACTACCAGTCGAACGAATCTTCTTTCGTCAGCATGTCAGCACATTGGTATTGAAAGACAGCACCAGCTTCAGAAGTTCTGAAAGTATTGGGTTTGATGGCTGCAGCAATCCTAGCCATAACACTAGCAAGAATGCATATGCGGATTCTTCAATGGCTGTTGTTCACTCAATGGTCTTACTAGAAACTTCAAATGGATCATACGATTTTGATTACGAGCTCTTGCAAGAAAGATCTCCAGTGGCGGTTGACGCCTCGTCACATCACCATAGGACGCCCCTTTATTTTACCCCCTCCAGTAGCCACTGTAACCACAGACGCTTCCCTGATGGGGGGGGGGGGCATTTTAAGGGAAAGACTGCCCAAGGCACATGGACAGATCGAGTCACATTTTCATATCAATGTTCTGGAGATGAGAGCAGTACTTTTGGTGTTGCAGTACTTCCAGGACTCTCTTCCCCTAGGAACGGTTGCAATTCAGACAGACAATGTCAGTAGTCTGGTACGTGAACAAGCAGGGGGGGAACCAAGTCTTACCCCCTTTGCCGAGAAGCCTTCAGAGTTTGGCAGTGGGCTATTTCCTCCTAGCACTTTCTGTTGGCAACGCACATCCCGGGGAGATCCAACGTGATAGCAGACAAACTGAGCAAGGCAATCTTGTTGCCTCACAAGTGGTCCCTCAAGAAAGAGATTGGCGACAGGATTTTCTGCAAATGAGGCCAGCCTTGCTGCAACCTTTTTGCCAGCCACATCAACACGAAATGCAAAAACTACTTTGCCCTGATTCCTCCTCTGGGAGAAGTCCCGAGAGACCCACACATACACAACTGGCCCCCGGTTCTCCTCTATGCTTTTCCACCAATCCATTGTCACCCAGAGTTCTACAGAAAGCAAAATCCCTGGGAAGGACCATCATTCTTATAGCCCCTCATTGGCCTCGGCAGATTTGGTTCCCATTCCTTCAACATCATCTCTTGGAGGATCCCTGGATTCTGGACCCAGTTCCAGACCTTCTGACACATCCGTCGGGGGACCTCCATCCTCCTCTGCAGTCACTGAAGCAGACAGCTTGGCTGCTCCAGTTCCCCTTATAGCCAGGCTTCATAACTTCTCCAGTGAGACAAAACAGATCCTTTTGTCTTCTCATAAGCCGTCCACTAGAAGATTATATCTTAGTAAGTGAAACAGATTTTTCCATATGGGCTTCTAAGCAGAGCATTGATCCTTACCTAGCCGCCCTGATATCCATGCTAGAATTCTTGACTATGATTATTAATAAAGGAGCGGCAGCCACAACAGTTCAGGTTCAGTTGGCTGCTATATCCAACTTTCATCTCGGGATTGATGGGCTAAATATCATGTCCCACAAGTTATCTAAAGCCTTTCTCAAGGGAACGTTTCATATGAGACCTCCAGTGAAAACTCCCTATTCTCCATGGAATCTAAATTTTATGCTGTCTTGTATAATCCTTACCCCATTTGAACCAGCATCATCTTGTGACCTCAAATATTTGTTGTGGAAAACCATTTTTGTGTTAGCTACTACATCTGCCCCGCAGTGTGTCAGAACTTCAAGTTTTATCTATCAGCCCTCCTTATTTGATTTTTCATGCTGACAGAGTATCTCTTTGGACAAACCCCTCTTTTTTTTTTTTTTTGTCTAAAGTTTGTTCAGAAACTAATGTCAACCAAGTCATTGAGTTACCAGTTTTCTTCCCTAATCATTCCAATAAGATGGAGTGTTTGCTGCACAAACTTGATTTTCACAGACAGCTCAGATTTTATTTGGATAGAACAAAAGATTTCAGGAATTCAGACCAACTATTCATTTCATTCTCTGAAGCTAGAAAAGGTAGACCAGTGGCTAAAACAACTCTGTCTAAATGGTTATCTGATTGTATCACCTTTGTTTACTCAACTGCTAATATGCCTTTGCAACATAAGATTAACTCAACCAGAGCATTTTCTACATCCTCTGCGTTCCAAGCCAAATTGCCCCTTGATAACATTTGTACAGCAGCCACTTGGTCTAAACCTCATACCTTTATCACGCATTACAAAGTTGATAAGGGCTCCAGGGACAGAGCTTCTTTTGGTTTTACGATTCTGAAGAATGTACTCCCGTGAGCCACACGAGATTGATGGTGCTAGGGATGCTACCCATCAGTAAAGAATGAACGGCGGGATTGAACAACTTCACATTAAGAAGTTATGTACTCACGATAACGTTCCATGTGAGTTGTTCAACTCTGCTTCATTCTTGCGTCCCTCCCTCCGTCCCCCTCCTGGCTGATAGTTGACCTAGAGATTGGTCTCATCTTGATTACTCAATTCTTCTTCCTCTCCATAGGACGATAGCTCATTTATATGGTTATAGTACATACAGCAAACAAGATCTGAGGTAATTCACAGTGCATCATGGGATAGGGGCTTGGTCTTGCTACTGGAAGACCTCGAGCTTTGCATACGGCCGTACCTGAGCCGATGTATCAGCTCCGAACCCATCAGTAAAGAATGAAGGCGAGATGAACAACTCACATGGAACGTTATGGTGAGTACCTAACTTCTTATGTTATGTCTTGCCCTGGGACCAAGCAATGAAATTTCGTTCAGCTGGCATTGCTAGATGCATATGATCGACAATAAAGTTGACTTCGACTTTATACCAGGCCCTCTCTCTTCTATTTTATCATTCTGTCTAATTTTGTAATTGGTATTTCTTTTTTGCCCCACTTTTCTGTATTTCTTCAACAGGTCATCTTTAATTTCTCAGCCATCCTGTCCCAACTTCAAATTGTCTGTTTTCCCCCTTTTCACTTTCAAGCCAGCCCTCTCTTCCATTGCCAGCATCTGTCGTATTTTACATATTCCCTATTTGAACAGTGCCAGTCCTTCTTCCATCCTGTTTTCTACTCTTTTCACCAGATGTCTCCTTTCATTCTTGGATTTCACTCCCACCCTCTCATTTGCTCAGTCCTTTCTGAGGTTCTTTTAAGTCTCGGTTTTATTCCCTAGCCATCTGGTTCCTTTCCTTCTTCCCCTTTCATCCTCTTGAGTTCCTTTTCTTAGCCATTAACACATTGGAGGCTGTTGCATATTTTTCAAAGTCTGATTCCCCTCATCCCTCCTCTACTTTCTTACTGTTAGTGTTTTGACTACTATGCTTCCCCCTTCCATATGAATGTATTGCCCGTTTCCTGTTTTTTATCCATTCTGCATTGTCACAGGGGGATGTGCCTCCATGGATAACATACTTTTAGACCTGATCATTCTTATGGTAATTCTGGCATTATGATGATGATTACATTCCCTTTCTGCTTCAGATTTTCTTCTGCCTTTTTGAATTTCTATGTTGTCTTCTCAACCATATTTCATATCTCTAAAACAAAGATATTGTGATCACACACTCCTCTTTTCAGTTCCTTTTTATTCTTAAGTTTACTATCTTTATTTGCACATAATGCACTCTAGCCTTGCTTTTTCCTTGAATCATGCAGAGTATTTTGTAAGTACATTCAAGAATCTATCTGTGATGAAAGTACAGTCGTGTGCAGGAAACTAGTCCCCCGCAGTTTCGAGCTATTAGTTTTTCCTATTCCTTCTAGGTCCATAATTGCTGTAAACAAATTGAACGATTAGAGAACATTCTTTGTCTTTTTTTCCTGAACCTTTACTTCCCTCTAGAGCCCTCCATTTGTGTAAAACTGCCAGTGACGACTTGTACATTTTCTTCCGTCTGTACCTGTACTGTGAACCTCTCTCCTGCTGGTACTTCTCTAGTGTCCCCACCAGCTACTTCCACTCCAGTGAGCTGAAGGAACTATCACATCTCCCCATCTTCCTCGGTTTTGTACTATATTCTCCCATATACAATCTCTGTTCCCTCCTTTTGTATTTGTTATACAATTTTTCATTCATTTTTTTTAAATTTCTTCTCTGTTCCCTTTTCACTTTTTTTTTTTTTGATTATTCCTATTTATACTTTCTTCTCTGTTTCCCTTTGTGTCTGTCTGCTGCATCTGCATGCTGTTTTTATGGCCACCCTCTTACTTTTTGATAAAATTCTTTCTCACCAGTAAGCTTCCCATTCCTCTTTTTCCCTGCTCATTGTCTTAGGTTTGCTTGACCTTTATCTTCAATCCTCCTCCGTTCCATTGATCTCCGATTTTTGTTTCATCTCCAGCCCTTTTCACCATCATATCTGACCCTTGCTCAATATCTTGTAGCTTGGGCAGCATTGACAACTCTGCCTTTCTTGCTTTTACCCACTCTTCTGCCTTCCCTCTAACTAGTAACTGGTTCAGTCAACTTCCGTTGACATTATGCCCTCTGGTGAAGCTGTGTTGCCTACCCATTCTCCTTTCTCCATTTCTTTTTTTTTTTCCTGTTTCTTTTTATTCATTTCTTAGCAAGTCTTTCCTGTGATTTTGTGGTGTAGCTGCCCCATGAGTTCTACCTGTGTCTCCCCCCCCCCACATCCTTTCCTATTTTCAACAAACAAACTTGGGTATAGCACACACACCCTCATTTGGTGCATGTAGGTTGCCTCATATATTTTCCCTTTGTCATGTTCTGCCATATCATCCATCTAACATCTTAACTTTTTTTTTTTTCATGTTCTAAATGACAACCGAACCCTTCCTGAATGTTATTGCTGCTCTTCTCTTGTCGTCCTTTCTCACATATTCTCTGTGATAATAGATATTCTTTCTTATATTCTTTTGTCAATTTCCCAATCACTCTGTTCAGATGTTCATCATGTTTCACTGTTGCAGTCATTACACTTGGGTTATCCTGCTGGCAGGCTACCCGCAGTCAGTCTGAATTCCAAAGTCCCGGTCCAGCGTCAGCCGCTGTCGCCTCTTCACTGATGTCAGTGCGCCAGGGGTATTTAAGATGCAGCTGACACCATTTTCTTTAGTCTTTCTTGCCGCATGGTGCCAGAAGCAAAAGCAGTTCGCAAGTGCCAGTCTTCCGACTCCTGAGATTTTCGAAACTGAATTTCAGGTCCGAAGTCTTCAATAAAGCTAAGTACCCCATTGGGGAAACATTTTCTTCCTCCAGACTGATGTCAGTAAAAGTTAACAATTGTATTTCTTGTGGGAAGCAAATACCTCATAAGGATTTTCATTCTTACTGTCATCCTTGCCTAGGCCCTGATCACGACGTTGCTACTTGTCGGTTTTGTGCTAGATTTAACCAACGCACTATTAAGCGTCTGTTCAATTTTGCTTTACATTACTTTGGCCGAAGGTTTAACTATATAATGCCATCGGAACAACCGACGACCGGAGTTCATAAAAAGCGCAAGGAAAAAGAAAAGGACAGGCATCCGAGGTACAAAACTGACGACAAAGCCTCTTCTAGGCCAATCGCCGGTTCTCAGTGAAGCGCTATCGCAGCCCCTGACACCCGCTACCTCAGAGCCACAGGCTGCCTCCGACTCCCACATGGAGACAACTAGGCCTCTGGAAACTCAAGGTATTGGGCCTACGGAAACTATTCCCCCCAATGGGTCCAGAGCCACTAAGCAGGCATCGACTTCTGAATGTGTTTTCAGACCTACACAGCTTACTATCAAGACCACTAAAGCAGCCAAGGCAAAGTCTAAAACACCTTTAAAGACAAACAAGTGCAGCAATCTCCTGGACAGTCATCCATGCCTAAGAAACAGATGCTTAAAATGGCCGAGGACCTAATTACTTTGATCAGGGGTTCCCATCCCACTCCTGATACAAGGCCTAGGCAAGACACTGACTATGATTCCTCTGACCGGGTTTCTATTTCTTCTGATTCCTCTTCATAACAGGGATATTATCTTCCTCCCTATGAGGACTCTGATGCTGAAGAATCTATCCCTTCAGCCTCTCCTCCTGAGGACTACTCTTTTGGGGAAACCCTGCACACCATGAGGGAGCATTTCCACTGGGAGAGCCAAGATTATTCAGAATCCAAGAAAAGGCTCAGAGACTTTCTTTTATTGCCTCAACACAGACCTCTTGCTGTTCCTCCTGTGCAAGACATTGTAGATGATGTATTTTCTGAGTCCAGTCTGTCTCCTGATTCTTTACCCCCTGCACCAGTTAAGCCAGATAGGTACTACAGGGTTCCAGATTCACATAAATTTATTTATAAAAACCCTGCTGCTGACCCAGAAACTATATCTCAGGGTCCCAAAGGGGTCTAGTCTTCCACTGCAAAAAACCCTGTTCCCTCTGATAGGGATTCTGGAGCACTGGACAGATGGGGGAAAAAGTGTACACCTCTGCTACTTTAGCTGTAAGGGCTTTAAGCTGCCAGTTTCACATGCTTAAATATCAGCAATACCTAATGTCTCTGCTAAAACAGAAAATGCTGACACACTGAATGTCCTGAAAACAAGGAAATGCAGGATTTATTGCATGCAGCTGAACAAGTGGGAAAGCATACTTTTCAATGTGGTTTTTATTCACTAGAGGCTTCTTGCAGGGCTGCAGTTACAGGTTCTATCATTCGAAGGCATGCTTAGTTAAAGAAACAGAGTCTGCCTGATGATGTTAAAGCAAAATTATTGGATGCTCCATTACAGCATGATGCTTTGGTGTTAAGGCAGAAGAGGTGTTAAAGAAAATGGAGGACAAAGCAAAATCAATGCAGACAGTAAAGGATTTCTTACAGGTTCAGCCACCCAGATTTAGCAGGAACTGCTGGCCTTCTAAAAATTGGTCCTTTTCAGTGTCAGACAGGCCACAAAGAGGCAGATACAGACGCCCTAGAGGCAGATCTCAGCCCCAAGGCTCATACAGGCCTAAACAATGGGGAGCTTCAGCCTCCAAAGATGGAGAAGACAAATGACAACCATATAGGAAACAGTCCCAATGATGTCTCACTACCAATGCCAAGCACTTAACTTTTGGCAGCACCTTTAGGGGGAAAACTAGCACTTTTCTCACAAAATTGGCACATGATCACCCAGGACAAATGGGTACTGAATATTGTTTCTCAGGTCTACAGGTTCCACTTTCACACCCTCCCAAGGGCAAAAGGTATGCCAGACCTGCCACAAAAGCAAATTTCATCTCTCATGGACATGAGGACTATTCAAAGAGTACCACAGCAAGAGCAGGGGCAAGGATTTTACTCGAGACTTTTCTTGGCACCCAGAAAAGACAAAGCCTGGAGACCAATACTGGACCTGTCTACTCTAAATACTTTTCTGGACGTTCCAAAAATCAAAATGTTGACACTGCAGCAACTTCTACCCATGCTGGGCAAGAAGGCTTGGCTCGTTACTTTGGACCTCAAAGAGGCATACCTGCATGCCCCAATCAGACAGTCTTGCAGAAGATACCTCAGATTCATAGCTGGCTCAATGCACTACCAATTCTCTGCACTGCCCTTTGGCTTATCTACTGCGCCCAGGGTCTTCACAAAATGCCTGGCACCAATAATTGCATTTGGCAGACAAAAGGCATTCAAATATATCCCTACTTGGACGACTGCCTTATTCAAGCAGAGAGCAAGGACATTCTACTAAAGCATCTGACGTTTGTAAAAAAAATTACTGATTTGCCTAGAGTACACAGTAAACGAAAAGAAATCAAAACTAGTGCCCTCTCGAGATAATATTCCTGGGTGTAAGCTTAAATACAACTGCCCAGATGGCTTATCTCACGCTAGACAAACAAAGGCAACTGACTCATTACTTCCAAATGATGGCAACAAAGACCAAGTTACCTGCAAGAAAAATTCTGCAGGCTTTGGGCTTCATGGCATCCTACATCCTGCTAATTCCATATGCAAGTCTGCATATGAGGAAGCTACAATGGTATCTAAAAAGTGTTTGGACTCAACATTACCACAGTCTGGAAGCAATAATTACTCTCATTCCCTGCCTGCAACAAGAGTTTCGATGGGGGGCACTGGCCTGTCACCACAACAAGGGACAGCCATTCACTTTACCCACAGCCAGGCAGACACTAACAGATGCATCGGATTATGCCTGGGGGGCACACATGGCGGGAAAATGTATTCAGGGCATGTGGCCCGCAAGCCAAATGCATCTTCATATCAATCAAAAAGAGATGCTAGCTGTACAGAATGCCCTGACAGCATTCAAGGAACTACTCCATCCAGGACAATTATTGCTAAAGACGGACAATACTACAGTCATGTGGTACATAAGCAAGGGGGCACACATTCCTACCCCCTCTGTAGGCAAGCCATGACTTTGTGGAATACAGCATTGACCTATCAAGTACATCTGCAGGCACAATTCCTGCCAGGAAAGACAAATACTCTGGCAGACGAACTAAGCAGAAACCTCATGGACCTTCATGAGTGGAAACTAGATCCACAAGTCTTCAGCATGATAACAAGGAAATGTGTATGCCCATACATAGATCTATTTGCCTCCCCTCACAACTGCCAACTACAGAGATTCTGCACAAGGACTCATCACACACAAGCAGGAAAGATGGATGCCCTATCATTCAGCTGGAAAACCCTGACAGTTTATGCCTTTCCTCCACTGCCTCTCCTCCCCAAGGTACTCTTAAAGGTCAGACGAGAATCCAAAAATGATTCTGATTGCCCCAGACTGGCCCCCAAATCCTAAAGAGCTTGTCTCAAGGCCCAGCCTGGACTTTACCTCAAATTCCTCATCTTCTGACCCAACAAAACAATCAAATCCTGCACAGCCATCTCAGAACCTAAAATCTGGCTGCATGGTGAATACTATAACCACTCAGAACACACCTCTCTCTAAAGCAGTTATGGATGTCATTTTGGAAGCCAGGAGGCCCAGCACCAAAAAATCTTATGCAGAAAAATGGAAGAGATTCTTTGCTTGTAATCAGGCACAAGGAATTGAACCACTTGTTCCAAATATTCCTCAGATTTTACAATACCTAACTGAGATGCTGGACAAAGGCCTATCCTTCTCATTAATTAAGATGCATGCCTCTGCCATTTCAGCTCATTACAATACGGAACCTCCTATTTTTTTCACATCCACTGCTCAGCCAGTACATCAGAGGGGCTAAAAACATAAGACCCCCAAGGAGAGCACCGATACCTACATGGGACCTCAATTTTGTCTTGGAAAAGCTCACACTACCAACTTTTGAGCCAGCCAATACAGCTGAGATAAAATTCTTATCATGGAAAACAGCTCTGCTCCTAGCAATAACTTCAGCAAGAAGAGTCTCAGAGTTACAGGCATTAATGGCAGTGGAACCTTTTATCATTTTCCATCTGGACAGGGTTTCTCTAAGGACAAACCCAACATTTATGCCAAAGGTAGTATTCAGTGTGGCTCTTAACCAAACCATTCATTTGCCTACTTTCTATCCAAATCCCCAGAATAAATGGGAGAGACGTCTGCATTCTTTGGACATACACAGGCAGCTACGCTTCCACTTGGACAAAACTAAAGCTTTCAGAAAGACTGGGCAACTTTTTGTGGCATATGCTGCCGGATCACAAGGAAAGGCTATCTCAAACCAGACTATTTCACAATGGATAGGACACTGCATTCGTTTCTGCTATGCACAGCATGGCAAATCAGTGCCTAAGGACATTAGGCCACATTCGACCAGGGCCACAGCCACATCAGCAGCCATTCTCAGAGGAGTACCAACCAAGGAAATTTTGGAGGCTGCAACTTTCAGTGCACACTTTTACTAAGCACTACCACTTACCTCTTTACTCTAAATCCAGAGCAGGCTTTGCCACTGCAGTTCTGCTGGGCCTCATAGCCACTCCTAATTCTATTTAGACCCAGCCGCCCAACTTCAACTTTGGGATTCAACCCAAGTGTAATGACTGCAACAGTGAAACACGATGAACATAGTACAGTTGTGTACCTACCATAAATGTAGATGTTCGAGTGTATTCACTGTTGCGGTCCAGGTTACCCACCCACCTTCCCCCTTTCTTTGCTGGGACTTATCTGTGCTTCTCTATTCTATACAACCTATGTGGTGTATTTGCTTGTAGATGAAAGGTATTGTTTATTTTAGTGTATGCTTTTTATAAGCACTGTTTTTAGCCTACCTTTTTGGGGGCACCTGATATCTGGGGCAAGAAAAACTGAAGAAAATGGCGTCGGCTGCATCTTGTATACCCCTGGCGCACTGACATCAGGGAAGAGGCGACAGCGGCCGACGCCGGACCGGGACTTGGAATTCAGGCCGACTGCGGGTAGCCTGCCAGCAGGATAACTCAAGTGTAATGACTGCAACAGTGAATACAGTCGAACATCTACAGTTATGGTAGGTACACAACTGTACGTTTTGTTTCTTGCAGTAACTCCATTTCCACCTTCTCTCGCACATTTCTTTGGAACCTTTGCCGTTTTAACTTGGTATAAAATCTACTCGTCTTCCATTTCACTACCCTAAACTGTTTAATCCCCCTCCCTCCCCTTCTCTTGAGCTAGATGGGCACCTCTCTTCTTCCCTATCCTTGGGCAATTAATATGTTTGATCTTAATGAGTTGCCAAGATGTCGCCTGAACTCATTGCACACCCTGCAGATTTCTGCCTCATTATTTAAATTCTGACGTTTGTGTCTGGTTTCACTTGTGGTCTCCTCTGATTCTAATATTCCCACTCTTCATGTTACTTTCCTTTGTCTGTTTCTGGCATCTAGACCCCCTTCTCTGTTTTCTGACTTCCTTTGCTTTTACACAACTGCATTCTCTGTTTCTGGACACCTTTGTGTGTGTGTGTGTGTGTGTGTGTGTGTGTGTGTGTGTGTGTGTGTGTGTGTGTGTGTGTGTGTGTGCACGCATGTGCTTTGTTTACATTTTATGGTATTCTCTCTTTCTCCCCTTGGATTGTCATACCATGCCTTTCTTTGCAATCGCTGTCATTTGGTGAATTGGCAGTTTATTGTTCCTCTTCTCAGTAAGTTTCCTTCCATGTTACTTCATCATTTCCTTCATCACAGCCTCACTTCTTGCATTACTGTTCACTTGCCATTTGGTTTCTTTTCCTGCACTCACTTGATTTTGCTTCCTTTAATCTGTTTTTCCCTATGCTCTCCTCATCTTTTGATATTTTAACATGGTTAATATACACATTCAATTTTCATCCAACATGCATGCTTAGTTTTGTGTCTCATGCTAATTATACAGAGGAAAGAGAGAATATGCAGTTTGCTTTTTTTACCTATTGTACAGTCCTTTGCTTTGTAGCTTGTAATGCAACCCCTCAGAGATGCACTTTTGTTTCTTAGACACCTCCCATAACTCTGTGAAAGTCATTTACCTTGTGAATCCATCTTATTGAAGGTTATTACTTAAAGAAGGCACTCAGTATAAAAATCGAAAGTGTGCCTTTGTCCACTTACTGTCTTCTCCTCCTGGGCTTTTATGCCTTTTAGCTTCATTCAAATGTTGTAGGTGTTAGACCACCCTCTTTATTCAATGTCTGTTCTGATCACTGCTGTGCTGATGTCCTTCATGGATGCATCTGCAGTCATACCAACTGGGTTGTCCTGTCGTCAGGCAGCCCTTCAGTCGGCCGGATTCCAAAGTCCGGGTCCGGCTTCGGCTGATGTCGCACTTCACCCGACGTCATCTCTGTTGGTCTTCGGGTATAAAGGCATCAGCCGACGCCATTTTCCCCAGTCTTTCTTGCCGCGTGGCGCCGGAAGCAGAAGCTGTTCGCAAGTGCCGGTCGGTCGGATCCAGAGATTACTTCTACCGAATACTACTTCAAGACTTCTAAAGCTAAGTACCCGTTGGGGACTCTTTCTTGCCTCAGCCGATGTCAGAAAAAGTTAATAATTGTTTAACCTGTGGGAAACAAATACCTCATAAAGATTTCCACTCTTATTGTCTGCCTTGTTTAGGCCCAGCCCACGACGTAGCAGCCTGTTCGCCTGTGCTTCATTCAACCGACGAACGCTTAGGCGCCGGTCGGAGTTTGCTGAACAGTTTTTCGGTTCTGATTTTGCGTATATTATGCCGCCGGATCCTCCGACTACCCAAACTGCTAAAAACGCAAAGATAAAGACCGACACTCGCGTCCGCGGTTTCGGCCGAAACCATGGTTAAGCAAACGCGAGTGTCTCGGTTTCGGCGAAACCGAAAACGGATCAAAGTACAGCTGAATCTATCACTACCACTGAGGCCCCTGCTACTTCTCTTGAATCGGCCTCAGAAATTTTATCCACTACGGTGGTTGCCACTGACTTATCAGACACCATTCCCTTGGATGTCTCTACCCCAGCACGTGGTGCTGCTAGGCCTCCAGCAGCCATGTCCATTAAGGCCTTTGCCAGGGCTAAAGCAGCCAAAACTACTAAAACAGTGCCTGTTAAACCCCCTACAACCAGGCCCTCTTCTAGTTCACAAATGCTTACTCTGGCAGAAGATTTAATTTCATTAATTAGGGGATCTCAATCCCACCCAGACAGGGCCTCTCAGCGCCCAGAGAAGAGACCTAGGGCAGAGCCCCGAGCCTGTGTCCTCTGATGATTCTGCCGATGAATCAGACATAACAGACCAGCCAGAGGCTCCTTTCTCCAATTTTGAAGACTCAGATGCTGAAGAATCCATTCCAGCTGCTTCCCCACCAGAAGAATTCTCCTTTGGGGAAACCTTACATGCCATGCGAGAGCAGTTCCAATGGCAGCAGCAGGATTTCTCAGACTCCAGAAAAGACTTAGGACCTTTCTGCACCTTCCACAGCACAGGCCCTTAGCTATACCTCCTGTTCTCTCTGTGGTGGATGATGCCTTCAATGATGTCTGCTCTGCACCAGATTCTTTACCTCCAGCCCCTGCCAAACCAGACAGATTTTACAGGGTACCAGACACTCATCACCACCTTTACAAGGCCCCACTTGCAGACCCCGAAACTATATCCCAGGGTCCCAGGGCAGTAGCTGCGACCACAGCTAAAAACCCTATTCCTTCTGAAAGGGAAGCCAGGTCATTAGACAGATGGGGCAAAAGGTCTACACCTCAGCTACTCTCTCAGCTAGAGCTTTAAACTGTCCGTTTCACATGATACAATACCAAGAGTTTATGCTTGATCAGTTAACAAAAAAGCTATCCTCTGATGAATCTATTGATAAGAAATATGTATTAGAAATGGTAAATAACATACAACAGGTTAGTAACCATTCCTTAAAATGTGGCTATGATGCACTGGAGGCTTCATTTAGATCAGCCATGACTGGCACAGTGATAAGAAGGCATGCATGGCTAAAGGAACAAGCTTTACCGGATCATGTTAAAGCTAAGTTATTAGATGCTCCTATGGATAAGACCAGCTTGTTTGGTACACCTGCCCAGCAGGTAATGAAGAAAATGGAAGAAAAGGCAAAATCTGTTCAAACGGTTAAAGATTTCTTGCAGGTTCAACCCCCAAGGTTTAGCAGGAACTGGCCTGCCAAAAATTGGTCCTTTCCTGACTCCACAAGATCCCAAAGGGGCAGGAATAGACGTTCCAGAGGCAGAAACCAATCCAGAGGAGGTGCCTACAGAGGACGACAGTGGCAAGGTAACAACAGAGGCACAGACACAACCACTGCCACTACAACAACACAACCACAGTGACTTAACTCTAAATCCGCCTACCAGGGAACAAATAGCAGCTCCATTAGGCGGCAAATTAACCTTATTTTCAAAGAACTGGCACTATATCGCAAAAGACAAGTGGATTTTACAAACCATAGATCAAGGTTACCGGTTCCACTTCCACACTTTACCAGTCAAAAGAGGAATGCCAAATCTACCTCCAAATCAAAAACAGAGGCTCTACAACAGATAATGCAGTTAGCAAACATGAGAGCTGTGGAAAGAGTGCCAACAACAGAACAAGGAAAGGGATTCTACTCCAGACTATTCCTAGTTCCAAGAAAGGAAAAAAGTTGGAGACCTATTCTCGACCTGTCCACCTTAAATACATACATCATTGTCCCAAAATTCAAAATGCTGACCCTACAGCAACTTCTTCCCATGCTGGGCAAGGAGTGTTGGCTGGTAACTCTAGATCTCAAGGAGGCATACCTGCACGTCCCCATTCGACCAATCTGCAGAAGATACCTCAGATTTCTTGCAGGATCAGAGCATTATCAATTCTCAGCATTGCCCTTTGGCTTATCTACTGCGCCCAGAGTATTCACAAAATGCCTGGCATCAGTAATCGCCCACTGCAGACTACAGGGAATTCAAATTTACCCATACCTGGATGACTGCCTGCTACAAGGGGACAACAAAAGCAAGCTGACAACAGATTTACAAAGGGTCATTTACTTGCTACAAGCACTGGGATACACAGTCAATTTACAAAAATCAAGGCTGATACCATCCCAAACAAGGACATTCTTGGGCTGAATTGGACACAGTAAAACAAATGGCATTCCTAACTGCAGAAAAACAAAAAGAACTCCCTCTTTACTTCTTGGCACTAACAAAACAGAACAAGTTAACAGCAAGAAAAGTACTGCAGGCCTTGGGCTTCATGGCATCATGCATAATCTTGGTCCCACTTGCCAGACTACATATGAGAAAACTACAGTGGTACCTAAAGAATTTATGGTCCCAACACAGACACAGCCTAGAAACAGAAATTCTACTAATTCCATGCTTAAAACAGGAGTTCCTATGGTGGGCTCAAGCATGCCAGTCAAACCCAGGGCTACCCTTTCGCAAATGTCAAGCAAGCCAGACCATCACAACAGACGCTTCAGACCTAGGATGGGGGGCCCACATGCTGGACAAATGCGTGCAAGGATTGTGGACGCAGGATCAACTTCACCTGCACATCAACCTAAAAGAAATGCTGGCAGTAAAACTGGCAATCCAAAAGTTCAGACCATTTCTCAAAGAGGGCCAGTTGATGATAAGGACAGACAACACCACAGTCATGTGGTACATCAACAAGCAGGGAGGCACTCATTCATACCCCCTATGCAGAATGACTTTGGAGCCGTGGAACCTGGCACTCAGCTACAACATCCAGTTACAGGCAATATTTGTACCGGGAAAAGAAAATACTCTAGCAGACATATTAAGCAGAACCACAACGGATGCCCACGAATGGATGCTACACCCGGACATCTTCAAGACCATCTCAAAGAAATGGGGAATGCCTCAGATAGATCTATTCGCTTCCCCTCAATCACCAGCTCAAAAAATTCTGCACAAGGACATTCCACCCACTAGCATGGAAAGTGGATTCGCTCTCCTTCAGCTGGAAAGGCCTAACAGCATATGCATTCCCACCTCTTCCCTTGATACACATGGTATTACTAAAAATCAAGGAAGAACGTCCAAGGATAATCCTGATAGCTCCAAACTGGCCAAGACAACACTGGTACCCACTGCTGAGGAGCATGTCTCGAACAATATGTGGCCAATACCCTGATGCCTTTGATGTTAACTCAGAACAACTACAGCATCATGCATCCAAACCTAAAAACGTTGCAACTGACTGCATGGAACATCACATAGCAGCAGCTAATCCAGAACTTTCCCAAAGAGTTAAAGACATTATTCTTGAAGCCGCAGACCTTCAACAAGAAGGAACTATGCAGGAAAATGGAAAAGGTTTGTCATTTGGAGTACTGAAAGTGGAAAAGATGTGTCAAACATAGATATGCCTAACATTCTGGAGTATCTGGCAGAACTTCTACATTCAGGCCTGTCCTACTCCTCCATCAAGATACATGCATCAGCTATATCAGCAGAATACAGCTTTGATCCACCTGTTTTTTCACACCCTTTACTCAGGCAGTTCCTCAGAGGAATCAAGAATGTAAAACCTCCAAGGAAACCACCATTGCCAGCTTGGGACTTGAACTTTGTGCTAGAAAAGTTGACACTATCACCCTTTGAACCAGCAGCAACAGCAGACCTACAGCATCTATCGTGGAAAACGGCCTTCCTACTGGCAATAACCTCAGCCAGGAGGGTTTCTGAACTTCAGGCCCTAATGGCAGTACAACCCTTCCTAATCTTCCACCAAGATAGAGTGTCCATGAGGACTAATCCTACATTTATGCCTAAGGTGGTATCCAGAGTGTCTTTAAACCAGGCAATCCACCTACCTACCTTCTTTCCCAACCCACAAAACAGAGGGGAAAGAATACTGCATACCTTGGATGTACATAGACAGCTACGCTACTACTTGGACAGAACAAAAAGTAGCAGAAAAACTGACCAGCTTTTTGTAGCCTATGCAACAGGAAGGGAAGGAAAAGCTATTTCCAAACAGACAATCTCCAAATGGATAGGAAATTGCATACGATTCTGTTACTCCTTCCATGGAAAACCAATTCCACATAACATAAGACCTCATTCTACAAGGGCAACAGCCACTACCACAGCCTTCTTACGAGGAGTGGCAACCAAAGACATTATTGAGGCGGCTACTTGGACCTCCGTGCATACATTTGCCAAGCATTATAATTTGCCTCTATATTCCAGATCCCGAGCAGGGTTTGCCACTGCTGTACTGCAAGGGATCCTAAACACACCATAATCTATTTTTTTCTTCCTCCCCTAGTTGGCTATGGTATTCTACCCAGTTGTTATGACTGCAGATGCATCCATGAAGGACTTAGTACAGTTTTGTACCTACCATAAATGTAGATGTCCGAACTGGATAGCATCTGCAGTCAGGATTACCCTCCCTCCTTCCCCTCTGTGGTACTCCTAGGGTGTTTACCCTCCTAATAGCTAGCTGGTGGGGGGAGTCTTTTATGGTGTATTTGTTTGTATATATGTACATACATGCTTATTTTTGTGTTTACCTCTATCTTTTTGGAAACATTGGCATTTATCCAAATTTTAGCCTTCAAGAGGGCTACTGGCATCTGGGGCAAGAAACACTGAGGAAAATGGCGTCGGCTGATGCCTTTATACCCGAAGACCAACAGAGATGATGTCGGGTGAAGTGCGACATCAGCCGAAGCCGGACCCGGACTTTGGAATCCGGCCGACTGAAGGGCTGCCTGACGACAGGACAACCCAGTTGTTATGACTGCAGATGCTATCTAGTTCGGACATCTACATTTATGGTAGGTACAAAACTGTACTTTTGTTCTTTTCTTTGCTTTCTCTTGCTTCTGAACTAGATACGTCTTGTAGTCTTTCTGCCATCTATTTTGGATATCCATCCATTGTCTACCTACTTTGAGTTCTTTGGAAACTTCTCCTTCCTGTTGTGTTAAGAAGTTCTCAGTCTTTCCTTTTCTTTTCCTGTGTTGTCCAGCCTTTGTACCTTTATCCTACACTTTGTTGCTGTGGTTCTTCCACCATTGGTGTGTTCCTTCTATAGGTTTGTTTTTGTTTTTGCTGGTCCCTATGCATTGCATTGCAATCTACATTGCCATCATAATACTTCATGCCTAAATTGTTAGTTGGCCACTCTACTAGTAATCATTGTAGAGTAGCTGCTGCTGATGTTCATCGTGTTTCACTGTTGCAGTCATTACTCTTGGGTTATCCTGCTGGCAGGCTACCCGCAGTCGGCCAGAATTCCAAAGTCTAGGTCCTGCGTTGGTTGCTGTCGCCTCTTCTCTGACGTTAGTGCGCCAGGGGTATAAAAGATGCAGCCGACGCCATTTTCTTCAATCTTTCTTGCCGGGCGATGCCCGAAACAAAAGCAGTTCGCAAGTGCCGGTCGGCTGGCTCCTGAGATTTTCAAATCTGGATTTCAGAACCGAAGTCTTCATTTCACTTCTAATTACCCCGTTGGGGAAACTTTTTTCTTGCTTCAGACCGATGTCAGAAAAAGTTAACAATTGTATTTCTTGTGGGAAGCAAATACCTCATAAGGATTTTCACTCTTACTGTATTCCTTGCCTAGGCCCTGATCACAACGTTGCTAGCTGTCGGTTTTGTGCTAGATTCAACCAACGCACTATCAAGCGTCTGTTTGATTTTGCTTTTCATTACTTTGGCTGACGATTTAATTATATAATGCTGGCGGAACAGCCGACAACCGGAGTTTACAAAAAATGCAAGGAACAAGGATAGACATCAGAGGTCCAAAACCGACAAAGCCTCTTCTAGGCCAGTCGCCGGTTCTCAGTGAGGCGCTTTTGCAGCCCCTGGCGCCCACTACCTCAGAGCCACAGTCTGCTACCGACTCCCACGTGGAGCCGACTGGACCTCTGGAAACTCAAGGTATTGGACACTTGGGAATCAATCCCTCAGATGGGTCCGGAGCCGCTGAGCAGGCATCTGCTTCTGAGGGTGTCTTCAGACCGACACAACTATATGTTAAGCCATCTTCAGCTTCAAAGACTAAAGCACTAAAGACAAAGAAACAAGTACAGCATTCTCCATTTCAGACTTCCATGTCTAAAAAACAGATGCTCAAAATGGCCGAAGACCTAATTACTTTGATCAGGGGCTCCCATCCCCCTCCTGATAAGAGGCCTAGGAAAGAGACACAGAGTATGGTTCTTCTGATCAGGTTTCTATTTCCTCTGATTCCTCTTCTGAACAGGATTAACCCATGCTTGCCTATGAGGATTCTGATGCTGAAGAATCCATTCCTTCAGCCTCTCCTCCTGAGGACTATTCTTTTGGGGAAACACTGCATACTATGAGGGAGCATTTCCACTGGGAGAGCCAAGATTATTCTGAGTCTAAGAAAAGGCTCAGAGACTTCCTGCTTCTTCCTCAGCACAGACCCCTAGCTATTCCACCTGTTCTAGACATTGTAGATGTCTTTTCAGAGTCTGGACTGTCCCCTGACTCTTTACCCCCTGCACCTGCTAAGCCAGACAGATACTACAGGGTCCCGCATTCTCATAAATTCCTATATAAAAACCCCGCAGCAGACCCAGCAACTGTCTCAGGGTCCCAAGGGGGTTAAAGCTTCCACTGCAAAAAACCCTGTCCCCTCTGATAGAGATTCTAGGGCTCTACACAGATGGGGGAAAAAAAGTTTACACTTCTGCCACCCTGGTTGTAAGGGCTTTAAATTGTCAATTTCATATGCTTAAATATCAGCAATATTTAATGTCACTACTTAAACAAGAAATGTTGACAAATACTGAATGTTCAGAGAACAAAGAATTGAAGGATTTATTGCATGCAACTGAACAAGTGGGAAAGCATACTTTGCAATGTGGTTATGATTCACTGGAGGCCTCTTGCAGGGCCGCTGTTACAGGTTCTGTTATTAGAAGGCATGCTTGGTTAAAGGAACAAAATCTGCCTGATCATGTTAAAGCAAAATTATTTGATGCACCATTACAGCATGATACTTTTGTACTAAAACAGAAGAGGTGTTGAAAAAAATGGCAGATAAAGCAAAATCCATGCAGACAGTAAAGGATTTCTTACAGGTACAGCCACCCAGGTTTAGCAGGAACTGGTCTTCTAAAAATTGGTCCTTTCCAGTCTCAGACCACAAAGAGGCAGATACAAACATCCCAGAGGCAGATCCTCAATCCCAAGGCTCATACAGACCTAAACAATGGGGTGCTCCTACCTCCAAAAGCAGAGAAGACAAAAGCCTTACATGAAACAGTCCCAATGACTTTCCTCTACCAGTTCCAAGCAGTTTTCTTTTGACAGCCCCCTTAGGGGGAAAACTAGCACTTTTTTCATCAAATTGGCAAATGGTTACCCAAGACAAATGGGTTCTGAACATAGTGTCCCAAGGCTACAGGTTCCATTTTCACACTCTACCAAGGTCAAAGGTCATGCCAGACCTGCCACACAATCAATGGGCAGAGGCACAAAAACAAATTACAGCCCTCATGGACAAGAGGGACATTCAGCATGTACCACAACAAGAGCAGGGGCAAGGATTTTACTCCAGACTTTTTCTAGTACCCAGGAAGGACAAAACCTGGAGACCAGTTCTGGATCTGTCTATACTAAATAGGTTTCTGGAAGTTCCAAAATTCAAGATGTTGACTCTTCAGCAGCTACTACTTGGCTCATAACTTTGGACTTAAGAGGCATACCTGCATGTCCCAATCAGACAGTCTTACAGAAGATACCTCAGATTCATAGCTGGCTCAATGCATTGCCAATTCTCTGCACTGCCCTTTGGCTTATCTACTGCGCCCAGGGTCTTTACAAAATGCCTGGCACCAGTAATTGCATTTTGCAGACAAAAAGGAATTCAAATATATCCCTACTTGGACGACTGCCTAATTTAAGCAGAGAACAAAGACACACTTCTACAGCATTTGGCGTTTGTAAAAAGATTACTAATTGGCCTAGGGTGCACAGTAAACGAAAATAAATCAAAACTAGTGCCCTCTCAAGAGATAATATTCCTGGGTGCAAGCTTAAATACAACTGCCCAGATGGCTTATCTGACGCCAGACAAGCAAAAGCAACTGACTACTTCAAGAAATTGGCAACAAAAACCCACTTATCTGCAAGGAAAATCCTGCAGGCCTTGGGTTTCATGACATCCTGCATTCTATTCATTCCATATGCCAGATTGCATATGAGGAAACTACAATGGTATCTGAAAAGTGTTTGGACTCAGTATTGCCACAGCTTGGAGACAGTAATTGCACTCATTCCCTGCCTACAACAGGAGTTTCGATGGTGGGCAGAAGCCTGTCACGACAACAAGGGTCCGCCATTCAGTTTACCCTCAGCCAGACAGACACTGACAACGGATGCATCAGATTATGCCTGGGGGGGCCCATATGGCAGGAAATCGTATTCAGGGCCCATGACCTGCAAACCAGATGCATCTTCATGTCAATCAAAAAGAGATGCTAGCTGTTCAAAATGCCCTGTCTGCTTTCAAGGACCTGCTTCATCCAGGACAATTACTGATAAAGACAGACAACACTACGGTCATGTGGTACATAAACAAGCAGGGAGGTACTCATTCTTACCCCCTCTGCAGACAAGCAATGACCTTTTGGGACACAGCATTGGCTTTTCAAGTTCACCTACAAGCACAATTCCTGCCAGGAAAAACAAATACTCTGGTAGGCGAACTAAGCAGAAACCTCATGGATCCCCACGAATGGAAACTGGATCCACAAGTCTTCAGGATGAGGAAATGGGGATGCCCAGACATCTATTTGCCTCTCCTCACAACTGTCAATTGCAGAGATTTTGCACAAGGATTCACCACAAGCAAGCATGGAAAGTGAATGCCCTATCATTCATCTGGAAAAATCTAACAGTATATGCTTTCCCCCTCTACCTCTCCTTCCCAGAGTACTCCAAAAGGTCAGACAAGAGAAGCCAAAAATGATTCTGATTGCACCAGACTGGCCACGTCAGCACTGGTACGCAATCCTAAAGAGCTTGTCTCAAGGTCCAGCATGGATATTGCCTCAAACTTTCTCACTTGCTGACCCAACAAAACAATCAGATCCTGCACAACCAACTCAGGACCTTAAATCTGGCAGCATGGCGGATAATGTAGCCATTCAGAAAACTCCTCTTTCCAAAGCTGTTATGGATGTTATCTTAGAGGCCAGGAGGCCCAGTACCAGAAAATCTTATGCAGAAAAATGGAAGGGATTCTGTGCTTGGAACCAGGAACAAGGCATTGACACGTCTGTACCAAATATTCCTCAGATTTTACAATACCTAACTGAGATGCTGAAGAAAGACCTTTCTTTCTCATCAATTAAGATTCATGCCTGTGCCATTTCTGCACATTACAATACGGAACCACCTTATCTTCTCTTATCCTTTAATAAGGCAGTACCTCAGAGGGGCCAAAAACATTAGGCCTCCAAGGAGAGCATCAATTCCGGCCTGGGACCTCAGTTATGTTTTGGAAAAACTCACACTGCCTCCTTTTGAGCCAGCATCAACAGCGGATATTAAATTCTTATCCTGGAAAACAGCTCTGCTCCTAGCCATAACCTCTGCAAGGCGAGTCTTGGAGTTGCAAGCACTCGTGGCTGTGGAACCTTTCATCATTTTTTACATCTATGCCTAAGGTGGTGTGGCCCTCAATCAAACCATTCACTTGCCTACTTTTTATCCAAATCCACAGAACAAGGGTGAGAAAATTCTGCATTCTTTGGACATACACAGGCAGTTACGCTTCTACTTGGACAGAACTAAAGCTTTCAGAAAGACTGAGCAACTTTTAGTGTCATGCTGCAGGATCACAAGGAAAGGCTGTATCAAAACAGACTATTTCTAAATGGATAGGCCATTGCATCCGTTTCTGCTATTTTCAACATGTCAAATCAGTGCCTAAGGGCATTAGGCCTCATTCCACCAGAGCAGCAGCCACTTCAGCAGCCTTCCTCAGAGGAGTACCAACCAAATAAATCTTAGAGGCTGCAACTTGGAGTTCAATGCACACCTTTACAAAGCACTACCACTTGCCTCTCTGCTTTAAGTCCAGAGCAGGCTTCACCACTGCAGTTCTGCAGGGCCTCATAGCCTCTCCTAATCCTATTTAGCCCAGCCACCCATCCTCAGCTTTGGGATTCAACCCAAGAGTAATGACTGCAACAGTGAAACACGATGAACATAGATGTAGATGTTAGAGTGTATTCACTGTTGCATTCCAGGTTACCCACCCACCATCCCCCCTCTCTTTGCTGGGACTTGTCTACACTTCTCTATCCTATACAACCTTTTTGGTGTATTTGCTTGTAAATGAAGGAAATGTTATTTTTGTGCATGCATTTCTTATTGCTATATTTTTCAGCCTACCTACTTGGGGCACCTGACATTTGGGGCAAGAAAAACTGAAGAAAATGGCGTCAGCTGCATCTTTTATACCCCTGGTGCACTGACGTCAGGGAAGAAACAACAGCAACCGATGCCGGACCTAGACTTTGGAATTCTGGCCGACTGCGGTTAGCCTGCCAGCAGGATAACCCGAGTAATGACTGCAACAGTGAGTACACTCGAACGTCTGCATTTATGGTAGTTACACAACTGTGCTTTTCTTCTCGCACGTTCCTGTTGACAATTTTTGACCTGTGCTTTCCACATAAATCTTTAAGCTGATGGGTTTTGGTATTTCCCCTCTCCTAAGACAGTCTGAGTTTGCCTCTGCATTTCTTTTTCCATTAAGTTTCATTGAGTAGTGCAGCACCACTTTCAGGGATATTTTGTCTGCTCTTACCAGCATTCTCCTTCACACAGCTAATAGGGCCCATCCTTTCGCTATGTAGGTATGTGATCTGTAGATTTCTGTGCCTTAGAGGTCCTCCACCTCCTGATCGTCTTCCTTCTCTGTTTGTGTCCACATGTAATGCAGTTGTCTTGGAGAATGTAATGCTTGCACACTCTTAGGAAGCATTTCTGCTGGGAAAGCCAGGATTACTCCAACTCCAAAAAGAGGCTTAGAGGATTCTTACTTCTACCTCAACACAGGCCTTTAGCTATCCCTCCTGTCTTGGACATTGTAGATGATGCCTTCTTGGAATCTACCCTAGCCCCAGACACTTTATCTCCTGCTCCCAGGAAACCTGACAGGTATTACAGAGTACCTGACTCTCTCAAGTTCCTCTTCAAAAATCCTACTGCAGACTCGGAGACAATTTACCAGGGACCTAAAGGCATTAAGGCTATTAATGCCAAAACCCTACCCCCCTCTGATAGAGATTCCAGGGCCTTGGACAGATGGGGTAAGAAGGTATGCACTTCTGCTACTTTGGCCATTAGGACCTTAAACTGCCAGTTTCATATGTTAAAATATCAGCAGGATATTATGGGACTACTTAAACAGAAAATGATGTTGATTCCTGACTGTGCTGAAAATAAAGAATTACAGGATTTAATGCATTCTGCTGAACAAGTTGGTAAACATACTTTGCAGTGTGGTTTTGACTCTTTAGAAGCATCTTGCTTGGCTGCGGTCACTGGATCTGCTCTTAGAAGGCATGCTTGGCATAAGGATAAAATCTGCAAGATCATGTTAAATCTAAATTACTGGATGCTCCCTTAAGCCAAGACCGCCTGTTTGGCAACAAAGCAGAATAAATCCTTAAAAAGATGGTGGAAAAGCTAAATCTTTGCAAATTGTTAAAGATTTCCTGCAAGTACAGCCTCCCAGATTCAGTAGGCATTGGCCTTCTAAGAATCGGTCCTTTCCTGTCTCTTCCAGGCCTTCTCAGTCCAAACCCAGGAACAGCAGACCACCCTAGGCTCTAGGTACTCGCAGGTCTAAGCAGTGGGGGGCTTCCACTTCCAAAGCTGGAAGTAGTAAGACACCCCCTTATGGAAAACTGTCACAATGACTTAACCTTAAACCTTCCAAGCCCTGCTCAACTGCCTGCTCCCTTAGGGGGGGGGGAGATCGCCCTGCATACCAAAAAAATTGGGAACTCATTACCCAGCACAAATGGGTTTTAAATATAGTTTCCCAAGGATATAGATTCCACTTCCACACCTTACCAACCCCAAACGGCTGGCCAGACCTACGCCCAAATCAGTGGACAGAGGCTCAACAGCAGGTTTTCTCTCTTCTATGTATCAGGGCTATTCAACCTGTCACAGCAGAAGAAAGGGGACAAAGTTTTTACTCAAGACTTTTCCTGGTACCCAAAAGACAACTCCTGGCGTCCTATCCTGGACCTCTCTATTCTAAACACCTTTTTAGTAATCCCACAATTCAAAATGCTAGCACTTCATCAGCTGCTTCCTATGCTAAGGAAAGATGCCTAGTTGGCAACCTTAGACTTAAAGGAAGCTTACCTGCACATTCCAATAAGAGAATCTTGCAGGAAATACCTACGCTTCAGAGCAGGCTACATGCACTGTCAGTTCTCTGCACTTACCTTTGGCTTATCTACTGCGCCCAGGGTATTCACAAATTGCCTAGCTCAAGTCATTGCATTTTGCAGGCAAAGAAATATTCAAATATACCCATACCTGGACAATTGTCTAATTCAGGCAGAAAGCCAGGACATGCTACTTGCATCATTTGGCATGTGTAAAGAAACTTCTAATCTCACTGGGGTACGCCATAAACTAAAAGAAATCTCATCTAGTACCTTGCCAACAAATTGTATTCCTGGGAGCAAGCTTGAACACAACTTCCCAGATGGCTTACCTCACGCTAGAGAAACAAGTTTATTTGACAGCCTACTTCAAACTACTGGCCACAGAGACCCAGCTATTTGCAAGGAAAATCCTGCAAGCCCTGGGGTTCATGGCCTCTTGCATTCTACTAATTCCATATGCAAGACTGCATATGAGGAAACTACAGTGGTATCTAAAAAGCATATGGTGTCAACATTCTCAGGACCTGGAATCAATGATTCCTATCATTCCCTGTATAAACACAGAGTTCCTTTGGTGGGGAGAGGCTTGCTACCACAACAAGGGACTGCCGTTCACTCTACCCCCTGCTGCCCAAACCCAACAGACGCATCAGACTATGCATTAGGGGATCACTTCACAGGGCAGTCCATTCAGGATAAATGGAACCAGAATCAGATGCACCTGCATATCAGTCAAAAGAAATGTTAGCTGTACAGAATTCCCTGACAGCCTTCAAGGACCACATTCATCTAGGACAATTATTGGTAAAGACAGAGACAACACCACTATTATTTGGTACATAAACAAGCAGGGGGAACCCACTCGTATCCTCTCTGCAGACTAGCCATGGCTCTGTGGAACACAGGCTTGAGCTACCAAGTGCACCTACAAGCTCAGTTCATGCTAGGCAAGCTAAATTCACTGGCAGACGACCTAAGCAGAAATCTCATGGACCCATACAAGTGGAAACTGGAACCAAAGATATTCAGCATTTTGAGAAACAAATGTGGGGGAACCCAGAGATAGACCTGTTTGCCTCCCTTCAGAACTAGCAATTGGACATATTCTGCCCAAGGGCTTCCCACAGTCAAGCTTGGAAAGTGGATGCCGTGTCCTTCACCTGGGAAAGCCTGTCAGTTTATGCCTTTCCCTCTCTGCCTCTCCTCTCGAAAATTCTGCTAAAGATCAAACAAGACAAACCAAGGACAATATTGATTGCACCAGAGTGGCCACTCCAGCACTGGTACCCCCTCTTGTGCAATATGTCACTGCTAGAATCATGGCACCTGCCTCAGACCCCTTCCCTGCTGTCACAACAGGAGGGCCAGATTCTGCACCCCCAGCTTCAAACCCCGAACCTTGCAGCCTGGCTAATTCCCTGCGCTCTCCAATAGCATCCGTCAGTAAGCAGGTGCTAGATGTCATTCTGGAGGCAAGGAGGCCTAGTACTAGAAAATCCTATGCTGAAAAGTGGAAAAGATACTGTTCCTGGAGCCAGACTCCGGGGATGGGCACATCAGTGCCCAGCTTACTGCATATTCTTCAATACGTAACAGAGATGCTCCACAGGGGCCTTTCCTTCTCATCAATTAAAATTCATTCCTCAGCCATTTCAGCACATTGTAATACTGAGCCACCCCTCTTCTCACCCCCTGCTGCAACAAGTCCTCAGAGGGGGCCAAAAATTTAAGACCACCCAGGAGAGCCCCTACTCCAGCCTGGACCTTAACTTTGTATTGGAAAAGCTCACTCTACATCCTTTTGAGCCAGCTTGCAACTGCAGAGTTAAAATTCCTTTCTTGGAAAACAGCCTTCCTTCTAGCCATCACTTCAGCAAGAAGAGTGTCTGAATTACAGACCCTCATGGCAGTGGAGCCCTTCATCATCTTCCATGCTGACAGGGTGTCCCTCAGGTCAGTCCTTTTTATGGCCAAGATGGTTTCCAGTGTGGCCCTTAATCAGTCCATTCATTTGCCAAGCTTTTTTCCTAATCCACAGAACAAAGGAGAACGAATATTGCACTCTTTGGATGTGCACAGACAACGTGGATTTTGTTTGGACAGGACTAAACCTCTCAGAAAAACTGAACAGCTGCTAGTTGCCTTTGCTGCAGGGGCAGAGAGGAAGGCCATTTCAAAACAAACCACTTCTAAGTGGACAGGCCATTGCATTTATTTCTGCTATAAGCACCATGGAAAACCTACTCCACAGGGGATAAGATCACATTCCACCAGGGCTGCATCTACCTCTACAGCCTTTCTCAGAGGTGTCCCCACCAGGGACATCCTAGAAGCTGCTACCTGGAGCTCTGTACATACCTTCACCAAGCATTACCACTTGCCTATTTTTTCTAAATCCAGAGCTGGTTTTGCCACTGCAGTCTTTCAGGGCTTAGTAGATGGTCCTAATGCTCTCTTTCCTCCTACCTTCCTTAGCTTTGGGAATCTACCCAAATGTAATGACTG
The DNA here is from genome assembly GCF_019279795.1 of Protopterus annectens. Taxonomy (NCBI): domain Eukaryota; kingdom Metazoa; phylum Chordata; order Ceratodontiformes; family Protopteridae; genus Protopterus; species Protopterus annectens. The sequence goes on from NC_056743.1 coordinate 1,246,021,777, forward strand.
CAACAGTGAAACACTAAGAACATGGTACAGTTGTGTACGCTTACCATAAATGTAGATGTTCGAGTGTATTCACTGTTGTAGTCCTGGTTACCCTTCCTCCAGCCCATTGACTTTGCTTGGCTATGCCTTTCTTCTTGTTTAGTGTATTTCAGCTTTCTGGTGTATTTGCTTTTTGTTGGAGGTGTAACCTTGTATAAATTGCTTCCCATTATGGGGGCACCTGACATCTGGGGCAAGAAAAACTGATGTAATGGCATCGGCTGCATGCTTTATACTCCTGATGACCTGACAGCATCCTATGCAGGACCCAAGACTTTCATATTCAGGCCGGCTGAGGGCTACCTGCAGGCAGATAACCCAAATGTAATGACTGCAACAGTGAATACACTCATTTACATTTATGGAAAGTGTACACAACTGTACTTTCTTGCTCTCTTCCTTCTTTTAGTGTGTGTTTTGTAGCAGTTGTCCTGCCATGGCCGATTCCAAGTCAGCTGGCTTCAAGAAGCGCATAGAGTGCGGGCATAAAATTCCACACTCTGTGCAAAGTGTGTTTAGGAGTGGCCAACTTAGATTCCAAGTGTTCTATTTGCATGAGCTGTAATCAGTGCACACTTATAGACAGGAGGGATAAGTTAATCTTGAAGGGTTTTCTCCCTGCCTCCACTACATCTCCTTCTGTATCTACATCAGGGACTCAAACCCCCTCAAAAAACCCAGTGAAAAGGGTTTTGAGAAACCCAAGGAAAAGGACAAGTCCAGGAAGCGGTGTACCAATGGAGCTTCTGTTCCTGCAGGAGAACCATCTGCCAAAAGTTGCCAACTACTTCTGCTTCATCTCTTCGACTCCAATCTCTCTGCGTTTCACCAGAGCCGACTGGCCTCCTCCTGAAGTCTAATCTGTTGGTGTCACCCAGACACCACTCCAGGCCCCGGTCAACAGCTTCTTCTGCCAGGTACTCCTGGATCTTATCAGAGTTCGAGGTAGACAGGCTGATGAAATTTTTGAAGGTGCAGTTTCAATTCAGAGTTTTGGTTCCTCCGTCTCCCACTGCAGCCGTGAGCACATAGCCTACCTTTATGCCTATTTCTCCTCCTCCTATCCAGCCTTCAGCTTCAGAGTCCTCGGGACCGAGGATCCCGAGCTTCGAGACATCATTGCCGATAGGTACCTTTACTTCGCTGACCGTCACCTTGAGAAGTTCAACCCGGGTTTCATCAGGCCCGACAGACTCTCGGAGCCATAGCTTCAGCATCAGGTCCGAGGAGCTGGCTTTAGCTGCCAGGCTTTCGGAGCTGTCCTTTCCCCTCACCGCCTCCCTCGGCTCTTGACACTTCGGCTCTGACTCCACCTTCGGTGCTGGGAGCGGTGGGGGGGGTTCCTCTGGCTTCAATGTTGGTGGCTTCGGCTCTGGCATTTCTCTGAGTTTTGTTTGCCCTCTGCTTTTAAAGTAGTGGAGAGGGTTCTCTTGGCCCCCACGAGAGCCTCTGCTCTCCCTCCCTCCCACAGATCTGACCTCCCTCCCTCCTGAGTTGGCTGCACCAGATCCTTCTCTCGTCTTTTTCGGGACAGCCTGTTCCAAGAAGTTTTCAGGTGGGTTCTCACCAGGAGCACCCAGAGTCTTCTGACACCTCCCCTGAGCATCCTCCCAAGGAGGTGCACCAGAAGCACATGTGCAAAAGGAGGCACTTGGATTCCCTACCAGAATCCCTGACAGAAGATATGGATTTGGATGAAGGGGTGGGGTCCCCTGATCCCCACCTGAGGATGTCTCTTTTGGAGCCATCATGGAAATTCTTAAGCAAAAAGGTGGGTGGTCTTCCTACAAACCCAACATTGATGAGTCCGTGTTCCTGGAAGCATTTGGAACAAGTCCATCTACATCCTGGGCCCCCCTATGAATCCCCTGATTGACATAATTTCCCACAGGGCTCTGAAGGAACCTGGTGCTGTGGAGCCCATTCCTAAGCTCCCCGATAAGATACTCAGCACCCCCCACCCAGAATAGTCCCACTGGATAAAGGGTGTGTCGTTCGATGCAATGCTGGTTGCAGCAGCCACACAGAAAGGGCTGGCCCAGGAGAACTCCTCAGTCCATCCTTCTGACAAGGGAGTCAGGGGTGATGGACAGATTTGGTAAGGTGGTCTACTCTTCAGCGACCTTTTCTTTGCATGTGTTGAATTATCTGGCACATGTGATCAGCCTTCAGAAAGACCCTTGTTAAGGAACTCTCTGCTTCTGCCCTGGGTTTCATATTTGAGGAGGACAAGAAGATCTTTTCCTCCAGAATGGCCACCCTCTATTCTATCCATGAGGCTACTTTTGCATGTGGCAGAAGGCACATTAAGGGCGGCCAGTTCGGGTGTTGCTATTAGGCACCACACCTGTATGCGGCTATGTGAATTCTCGGAACCCTTCAAGGCATTCTTAATCAGCATACCCTTTGACAGATCATCTCTCCATGGTCCCACTGTTAGAGAGACTCTTTCCCAGAGCCTGAAAGATAAAAAAGATCTTGTCTGCCATTGGAATACACTTTTCTACCCCACAATGATTCTACTCCAGGAATAAGAGTGGTGGTAAGAAGCTATGGTTTTGAAAGTCTCAAGGTGTTTTCCAGGACTTGTAAGGAGACACTTCGTCCAGAGGCAGAGGGGGAAACTATTCCAATGGTAGGCACCGCCCCATGGCAAGAGGGGGTCAGAGAAATCAGGGGTCTCGAGATACGTTCTTGGACAGGCCATTTCAGCAATCTTAGAGGATTGCCTGACTGCTCTTCTCTGGAGGCAGTTGGGGACATCTTTCCTTACACCCAACAGCCTGGGAAGCCATCACTGCTGATTGTTGGGTGTTGAAAATAATATCCAGAGGTTATACCATTCCATCCTTCAAAACCCCAAGTCCAAATCATAACCTCCCCGATGTGCCACCTAATCCTAGGATGGCTGCAGCCCTGAAAATAGCAAAGCTGCTGGCAGAGATAGTCATCCAAACCATCCCCCAAGACCAGTTTGGATCGGGCATCTATTTAAGATACTTTTTGGTGCCAAAGAAGATGGGGGACTTCAGACCAGTTCTGGATCTCACTTCCATAAACACGTCTGTTGCCAAAACAAAATTCCAGATGGTCACAATATAGCCTATTCTGCCCTTTCTGCAGCAGGAAAATTGGATGTGCTCAGTAGACTTTCAGGATGCGTATTACCACATCAGACATGCTCCAGGAGGTTTTCCGCTTTCGGCTGGAGCCAATCCCTTCCTGTTGAGGGTACCCCCCCCCCCTTTGGACTCACCACAGCTCCCAGGTTGTTTACCAAAGTGATGGCAGTAGTTGCAGCTCACCTGAGACTCCTGATTCCGGATGTTTCCTTATTTGGACGATTGGCTTCTCACTGCTCCCACCAAGCATTGACTTCTTCATGCCAGGGATCATTGTCTTCACCTAGCCTCGACTTTGGGCATAACTGACGATCTTTCAAAGTCCATAATGGATCCGGTCCAGGTCATCGACTTCATAGGAGCCTGACTGGGCACAATGCAATGCATGCCTTCCTTCCTCTGGACAGGATTCATTCCCTGTAACTACATGTAATGCAGATCCTTTCCAGCCATTCTTCCTCCTTCTCCCAGAGCTTTGGGATGGATGGCGGCTAATGTAACTCTTCTGCCAATGGCTTATCTTCACATGAGGGTACTTCAGTGGACTCTAGTGGTGCAGTGACCCTTCCTCAAACTGCCCATGGACTATCCTATATGACTTTCTCGATTCTGCAAGGCATCTCTCCTATGGTGACTCCAGTCTTTAGGATCTTTGTTTAGGATGTCCATTCATTCCCCCCTCATCCCAAGGCCACAGTGACCACAGGCCCAGCTTGGGTGTGGGGGGCATTGGCTAGGTCAGATGCTCCAAGGTACCTGGTTCTCCCTGGAGACCAATTTGCATATAAATGTCCTGGAGATTATAGCTGTTCTTCTAGTGTTGCAAGCTCTTCGTGCCTCTCTTCCCATGGGGACATTTGCCATCCAGACAGATACGTCGGTTGTCTGATACATCACCAAACAGTGAGGAACCAAGTCTTATCCCGTATGTCGAGAAGCCATGAGATTGGGGAAATGGACAAACTCTTCCAACTGCTTTCTAGTGGCAACGCACATTCTGGGGAAGTCAAACATTCTGGCTGAAAAGTTCAACAGAATCTTTCTGATGCCTCATGAGTGGTCTCTCAACCCATCAGTGGTAGACATGATCTTCCAGAAATGGGCTCAATCTACTGCAGTCTATTTGCCTTTCCTTCCATCACCAAGTTCAGTGAGTATATTACCCTGATCCTCCCTTCCTGGGGAGTCCTCCAGAGATGCTCTGATCCATGCTTGATCCTTCTGTCTCCTTTATGCCTACCCTCCTCTTCCTCTGATACCCAAATTCCTCCATAAAGCTCAGAGGTTGAAGTGCAAATGTATCCACATTGCCTCATTTTGGCCTCGACAAGTTTGGTTCCCCTTCCTGTGGTCTCATCTTGTATGTCCTCTTTGGACTGTCAATCCCATTCCGGATCTTTTGTCCCATCCTTTGGGTACCCACATCCAGATGTTCTCAACCTGAAGCTAACCGCTTGGCTGCTGCACTTTCTTTGATGGCTAGAACTTCTGGGCTATCCTTGCCTGTTCAGAGGTTTATGGTTGTAGCTCATAAGGCCTCTACCAAGAAAATTTACTCTAACAAATGGAAGAGATTTTCTCTCTGGGTAGAGCGGCATCAGATAGACCCTTTCACAGCTCCTATTCTCACTATTCTGGATTTCTTAGCTCACATTTTTAACAGGGAGCTAGTTTTTCTACACTCGAGGTAAAGTTAGCAGCCATCTCAAATTTCCATATTGGTGAAGATTCTGCATCTTTAGCATCTGCAAAAATATACAAGGCATTTCTAAGGGGCACTTTTCTACTTCGGACTCTGGTCAAGGATCCTGTGCCTCCTTGGGACCTCAATTTGGTGTTATAAGTCCTAGTTTCTGCTGCTTTTGAACCAGCTGCCATGGTTGATTTACAATTTTTGCCTTGGAAGATTGCCTTCTTAGTGGCTATCACCTCTGCTAAGAGGATCTCTGAACTTCAAGCCTTGTCCATTAAACCTCCTTATCTTATATTCCACAAGGACAGAGTGACTCTTCACACTAATCCTTCCATTATGCCCAAGGTTGCTTCGTCAGAGGCGAACATTAATCTCCGTCTTTTTTCCTAATTTCTGAAACAAGGGAGAGTACAAGCTTCGTCGTCTTGATGTACACAGACAGCTATGTTTTTACTTGGATAGGGAAAAAAACATCAGAAAATCGGACCAACTTTTTGTTTCCTTTGCCAACTAGATTAGGAAGACCAATCACTAAAGCGACATTAGTTTATTGGATTTCAAAATGTATTGCATTGGCATATTCAAATAAAGGAGTTATTGTACCAACTCAAATTAAGGCCCATTCCACTAGGTCTGTGTCCACCTCTGCAGCTTTTTGGTCCAGAGTTCCAATTGATGACATTTTTTCAGCAACTACTTGTCTTCCTCTCATACCTTCATATCCCATTACAAATTGGTTGTCTGTTCCAGGGGCAGGGCCTTCTGTTGTGGCATGCTCCAGAATATCCTTACATGAGGGCCACCCAGCGATTATGTAGCTGAGGACTCTGTCCCACAATTTGAAGACCAAATGAAGACAACAACAGATGAAGTTATGTTCTTGCCATAACATTCCATCTGAGTTATTGCTTCATTTGTCTTCAGCCTTTCCCCGCATTTTTCCCCCTTCCTCATGTCCTGGGAGGACTTGGCAGAGGTACATTCAGGTTTCTCCCAATTAGTGTTTCACTCGAGTGCCTGATGTACTCTTGGATTTAATATGGCTGATGCTTGGTTGTGCTTGGGGAATGTTGTTTGTTAGCAGCAGCAAACTTGATCTGAGGGGTGGAGGGAGAGTGGGGCATTATGGGTAGGATGAGCTCAGTTTTCAGCTCCAAGGCTAGAGTATATGGCCAAATTGGATCTGATAGCTCCAAGACCCACAGGTTGAAGACAAATGAAGCAACAACTCAGATGGAATGTTATGGTAAGAAGAAAACTTTTTTTCCTGCATCTGTTGGAATCTGTCCAACTGTGTTATTTTTATTTTTCCTGTGAGTGAAACTCTGGTGTTTATTGTACTTAAAACATTTAGTATTCGCATGTTTTCAATTTTATTATTAAATGTTTTTTTACCTTTCATTTGGGCTGGTCTTTTAGAAGATACGTCTTGAGAGTACTTGTGCTTATTTTAGTGACACCGTGACCACTCCAAAATGCCTTGCTGCTTTGGTTTCACTTACCATTTATATTATTATTGATTTTACTCCGTGTAATTGGATACCCTTTTAAGAGCCTGAGAGTGGTAGACTGATGGCATTGTGGTTACCTTTTAGTCTGGGCAGAAGGAGTACAGCTAGTAAATCTGTACCAGCCTTTTCCAGGAGTCTGTGCGTTTGTAGGTGTGAGTCTGTGCGTTTGTAGGTGTGAGTCTGTGCGTTTGTAGGTGTGAGTCTGTGCGTTTGTAGGTGTGAGTCTGTGCGTTTGTAGGTGTGAGTCTGTGCGAGTCTGTGTGTGCGAGTCTGTGTGTGCGAGTCTGTGTGTGCGAGTCTGTGTGTGCGAGTCTGTGTGTGCGAGTCTGTGCGCGCGAGTCTGTGCGCGCGAGTCTGTGCGCGCGAGTCTGTGCTGTGAGTCTGTCTTGTGAGTCTGTCTTGTGAAGTCTGTCTTGTGAGTCTGTCTTGTGAGTCTGTGGGTTTGTGTGAAAATCAGATACCCAAGTGTGGGTGTGTCTGCTACTTGGAACGTGGACACAGTGCTCCAAAGTAAGTCTTGTCTGGGATCTGGGGAGAGAGAGAATCCAGTCCCAGGTCTGGAGTGCGTTCCATATGTGCTCTTGGAAAAAAAATTGTGCTTGATGCAGGGAGCTGCGTCTGATAGTACTGTGTAAATTTATTCCTGTTTCTTAGCGATGGTCTCTCACTGGTGTCAGTGGTGAGGACTGAGGCTGTTTGATTACTGTCCTGTGGTAGAGAACCATCACAGTTGGTTTGCATTTTTGTTTCCTTTATGATGCATTTTCATTGGCCCCAGCTAACATTTTCAGCACTTGTTTCCCCATCTAGGTTCCAGTTTTTTTTTTTTTTTTGTTCCTTTTCCAATCTTTGTTCCTCTTGTGTTTTCCTTCAGTTCATCAACCTTTTCCTTTGTATCTCTGGATCTCACCTTAATAAATGCTATTTCTCCTGAAATCAGTGAGTGGCTGGGTGTTTTGTGCTTTATTATTAACTTTTTAGATGTGTCACTTTGTAAAATGCATTATAGTGGTAGTTTTGATTGGTACAGAAGTTGCATTATGTTCAAATCCTGCATATAAATGTACAAGTGCCAGCAAAAGGAAAGAGGCAGTAGAATGTTGACTTCTGTAAGTTTATGGCAAATAGTGCAATCTTCCCAAGGGAAGTCTTCCAGCATGACGTCATAGGAAGAAAAACAGGTTACTTAACATCATTCTGTGTAAGGAAAGATGTGTTAAGAAAAATTATTCCCCCTCTCCCACAAAGTCCTTCACAATAGATGCTTAGTGTCTCCCCTACCTGCATCCCTTTCAGCTCTTCAGTTTCTCTAGAACTGAAGAGTCTGCCAGCCCCTGCATTCTTGCTCTTTGGCACTGTCTGTTAATTCTTTCTTTGTGAGGTAAGTCAGCCATTAGGAAGTGGGAGTTTACTAGTAGTGTGAAAGTCCCTGTCCTGTATGTTGTCTCTTCTGATTGCCTGCCAACAGACTGACACTGGCTGTCTGAAAGAGAAATATTTTCATTGTTCCCACCCATATCATCTCTGAGGCAGTGGTGTTTATGCTGCTGAACCGCAGAAGCCTGCTGTTAGCACACAAACCAGTGATGCATATGTTTCATTAGACATTGCTGATGTGGTCTTGGCCTTTCCGCTTCCATGATGTTTACGCAGGCATTGGCTGTTCAAGCCCATCCTACTTTCCGAGTCCCTCCAAGAATCCCGGCTGGCTATAGGACGCAGGACACATGGGCTGCAGTCAGGACATCATCCTGTACACCACAAGAAAAGGCAGATCAAAATGTTATGCTTTGTAGAATTATGTTGTTTGAGCAGGTGTATGCACATGTGACATACTCATTTGTGTGACAGACTAAGTTGGGGGATGCATTTCTCTTCTGTGAAACGTTAGTGTTTGAAAAGTGTGCTTGTGTGTGCCATCAACTTTGCAAGGATTGATAAGGAAATAAATTAAATGCTAGTATTTCTTTGAGCTGAAACAGACACTTGCCTTCACAATACCCTATTTTTGGATCTTATCATGCCAATGTATAGCAATGCATAAGTTGTACTCAAAATGAACGTGATTGTTGCACCATGGTAATATGACCAGATAACTTAATATAGGACCGAGAACCTGTCTGAATTGTGTGGTAAAAATGACACAGATTCTGTACTGTTCACATGTTTTGTTTTTTTTTTTTTTTTCAGATTTGGATCAAGTTAATGGATTGGATTCCATAAACGTGAAGGAGGAAAATACCGAGGAGAACACTGCAGACAAAGATCATAAACACCTCTTTTCCAGAACATTGGATACACTTAATGGAACAGTAGACTCTGATCAGAATGGCTTTGCAAAAAGCTCAAGGACCCATTCACCATCCCCCCAGCTGATTAAACGTTCAGAGTCACCTATTACATTTTTGTCAGATGCTGTGAATGGCCCCAATAGGGCGGTAGACTCATGGTCACCACTGGAGGACAAGTGCCGTATTTTGTTAACACAGTTTGAACTTGAAGGACTACACAGTTTAGTTGACAAATTGGAATCTCTCCCCCTTCATAAAAAGTGTGTGCCTACCGGGATAGAAGATGAAAATGCACTCCTAGAAGACATCAAGGTGGGTTGTATTTTGAGTCAACCCCTCCCCCCCCCCCCCAAAAAAAAAAAAAAACTTCTGCAGATTCCCCCTTCTGCCAGATTGAGTGGAGTGGCAGGTAAGGCTGGTAACACTTAACAATGTTTTACTACATGCTTTTATAACAGAGACCATATGGATGTTCGTGTTTCACTGTTGCAGTCATTACAATTGTGTTATCCTGTTGGCAGGCTACCTGCAGTCGGCCCGAGTTCCAAAGTCTAGGTCCGGCGTTGGTTGCTGTTGTCTCCTCCCTGACGTCAGTGTGCCAGGGGTATAAAAGATGCAGCTGACGCCATTTTCTTCAGTCTTTATTGCAGCGCGGTGCCTGAGGCAAAAGCAGTTCGCAAGTGCTGGTCGGCCGACTCCTGAGATTTTCAAATTCGAATTTCAGATCCGAAGTCTTCATTAAAGCTAAGTACCCTGTTGGGGAAACTTTTTTCTTGCTCCAGACCGATGTCAGAAAAAGTTAATAATTGTATTTCTTGTGGGAAGCAAATACCTCCTAAGGATTTTCATTCTTACTGTATTCCTTGCCTAGGCCCTGACCACGACGTTGCTAGTTGTCGGTTTTGTGCTAGATTTAACCAAAGCACTATTAAACGTTGGTATGATTTTGCATTTCATTACTTTGGCGGACGATTCAATTATATAATGCCGTCGGAACAGCCGACTACCGGAGTTTATAAAAAGTGCAAGGAAAAAGAAAAAGACAGGCATCCGAGGTCCAAAACTGACGACGAGGCTTCCGCTAGGCCTGTCGCCGGTTCTCAGTGAGGCACTTTCGCAGCCCCTGACGCCCACTACCTCAGAGCCACAGGCCGCTTCCGACTCCCACGTGGAGCCGACTAAGCCGCTGGATACTCAAGGTATTGGACACTCAGAAACTATTCCCTCAGATGGGTCCGGAGCTGCTGAGCAGGCATCGGCTTCTGAGAGTGTTTTCAGGCCTACACAGTTGTATGTAAAGCCAACATTTCGCTTCAAAGGCAAAGACTAAAGCAGCCCTAAAGACAAAGAAACAAGTACAGCATTCTCCTGGGCAGGCCTCCATGCCTAAAAAACAGATGCTTAAAAGGGCCGAAGACCTAATTACTTTGATTAGGGGTTCCCATCCTCCTCCTGATAAGAGGCCTAGGCAAGAGATAGAATATGAATCTTCAGAACAGGTTTCCATTTCCTCTGATTCCTCTTCTGAACAAGAATATTCCCTTCCTCCCTATGAGGATTCTGATGTTGAAGAATCTATCCCTTCAGCCTCTTCTCCTGAGGATTATTCTTTTGGGGAGACCCTGCATACTATGAGGGAGGATTTCCGTTGGGAGAGCCAGGATTACTCAGAATGCAAGAAAAGGCTCAGAGACTTCCTTTTATTACCTCAGCGCAGGCCCCTTGCTATTCCTCCTGTTTTAGACACTGTAGATGATGTATTTTTAGAGTTTGGTCTATCTCCTGACTCTTTACCACCAGCTCCTGTTAAGCCAGACAGATACTACAGGGTTCTGGATTCACATAAATTTCTTTACAAAAACCCTGCTGCTGACCCAGAAACTATTTCTCAGGATCCCAAGGGGGTCAAGGCTTCCACTGCAAAAAACCCTATCCCCTCTGATAGGGATTCAAGGGCCCTGGACAGATGGGGAAAAATAATTTATACTTCTGCTACCTTGGCTGTAAGAGCTTTAAATTGTCAGTTTCATATGCTTAAAAATCGGCAATATCTTAGGTCACTGCTTAAACAGAAAATGTTGACAAATTCAGAATGTGCAGAAAACAAAGAAATGCAAGATTTATTGCATGCAGCTAAACAAGTGGGAAAACATATTTTGTAATGTGGTTTTGATTCTCTAGAAGCCTCCTGCAGGTCCGCAGTTACAGGTTCTGTCATTAGGAGGCATGCTTTGTTAAAAGAACAGAATCTGCCTGATCATGTTAAAGCAAAACTATTAGATGCTCCATTAGAACATGATACTTTTGTTTGGTGTTAAAGCAGAAGTGTTGAAGAAAATGGAGGACAAAGCTAAATCTATGCAAATAGTGAAATATTTCTTACAGGTACAGCCTCCCAGATTTAGCAGAAACTGGCCTACAAAGAATTGCTCCTTTCCAGTGTCAGACAGGCCACAAAGAGGCAGATACAGACACCCCAGAGGCAGATCACAGCCCCAGGGCTCATACAGACCTAAACAAATGGGGTGCTTCTACCTCCAAAAGCGGAGAGGAAAATTCACAGCCATACAGGAAACAGTCTCAATGACTTTCCCCTGCCAGCACCAAGCACTTATCTTCTGGCAGCTCCTTTGGGGGGAAAACTTGCACTTTTTTCACAAAATTGGCACATGATCACCCAGGACAAATGGGTCTTAAATATCGTATCTCAAGGCTACAGGTTCCACTTTCACACCCTGCCAAGGCCAAATGGTATGCCAGGCTGCCACACAATCAGTGGGCAAAGGCGCAAAAACAAGTTTCATCCCTCATGGACATGAGAGCTATTCAGCAATTACCATAGCAATAGCAGGGACTAGGATTTTACTCAAGGTTATTCTTGGTACCCAGAAAGGACAAAGCCTGGAGACCAATTCTGGACCTGTCTATCCTAAACACATTCCTGGATATTCCAAAATTCAAAATGTTAACTCTGCAGCAGCTTCTGCCCATGTTGGGTAAGAAGGCTTGGCTTGTGACTTTAGACCTAAAAGAGGCATACCTGCATGTCCCAATCAGACAATCATGCAGAATATACCTCAGATTTATAGCTGGCTCAATGCACTACCAATTCTCTGCACTGCCCTTTGGCTTATCTACTGCGCTCAGGGTCTTCACAAAATGCCTGGCACCAGTGATTGCATTTTGCAGGCAAAGATGAATACAAATATATCCTTACTTGGATGACTGCCTTATTCAAGCAGAGAACAAGGACACTCTACTACAGCATCTGGTGTGTGTAAAAAGGTTACTAACAGGTCTAGGGTACACAGTAAACGAAAATAAATCAAAACTCGTACCCTCTCAAGAGATAATATTCCTGGGTGCAAGCTTAAATACAACTTCCCAGATGGCTTATCTCACGCCAGACAAACACACAACTGACTACTTATTTCAAAATGTTGGCAACAAAGACCCAGTTATCTGCAAGAAAAATTCTGCAGGCTTTGGGCTTAATGGCATCCTGCATTCTGCTAATTCTATATGCAAGACTGCATATGAGGAAACTTCAATGGTATCCAGAAAGTGTTTGGACTCAACATTGCCACAGACTGGAAACAATAATTACCCTCATTCCCTGCCTGCAACAGGAGTTTCGATGGTGGGCAAAAGCCTGTCACCTCAACACGGGACAGTCATTCACCTTACCCACAGCCAGGCAGACATTGACAACAGATGCATCAGATTATGCCTGGGGGCCCATATGGCAGGAAGATGTATTCAGGGCACAAGGTCATCAAGTCAAATGCATCTACATATCAATCAAAAAGAGATGCTAGCTGTTCAGAATGCCCTGACAGCCTTCAAAGATCTACTTCATCCAGGACAACTACTGATAAAGACGGGCAATGCTACAGTTATTTGGTACATACACCGCTCTCCTTTCCTTCACTGACTGCATCAATAAAAACCGTAATAACAATACTTTATCATCAGCTCTATTTTTAGACCTCTCCAAAGCTTTTGATATGGTTAATCATCCCCTACTCATAAAAATACTGAAATCTCTGTCTTTAGAACCCAAGTCTATTCAATGGTTTACTTCCTACCTCAATAACAGAAGACAGGCAGTCCTCTGGGATAACAAACTCTCTTCTCTCTTACCGATCTCTCTTGGTGTCCCCCAAGGCTCTATTCTTGGCCCGCTTCTTTTCTCCCTTTTCATAAATGACCTTCAGGTAGCTATACCCCAGGCCACATGCATACAATATGCTGATGATTCCACACTTATTTGTTCTGCTAAAACAATCTCTGAACTACAAACAACTACACAAAATGTATTTAACACTGTAGAGTCTTGGTTCTTAAAACGATGCCTGCTTTTGAATGCTAAAAAAAACAAACTCCTCCTATTTAAGCCCGCTATTAAGTCCCCCCCTTTAGAATTTTCTATTTCCTCCAGTAATGGTACCCTTATATCACCTGATTCTACCACCAAGCTGCTAGGTGTCACGATAGATAACTGCCTTACCTTTGATAATCACATTAATAATACTATTAAAACTGTAAACAGAAAGCTGGGCTCCTTATACAGAATCAGAATGTTCTTAACTCCTACAGCCAAAGCTACACTTGCCCACTCTCATCTGACCTCCACTCTTCTCTATGCATCACCCATTTATACTAACCTAAAGAAAAATAATCTATCTAAACTGTCTAACACTTATAATAGTATAGCTAGATTTGTTACCGGAAATCAATTTAGAACTCATCACTGTCTAAACCTACAACAACTTCACTGGCTTGAACTTGAAAACTCTTTGCTTCTTTCCCAACTTACATTTGTCCATAGGATTTTCTACCATCCCAATAATACTCCAATACTATCCAACCTCTTTACTCCTTATATCAACCTCAATTCACTTCACTCCTCAGATAAACTTCTAGTATCCTTAACTAAAACTAATAACTGTGCTGGTGCCTCCCTTTTTTCCAACACCATTGGTAAGTACTGGAATCATCTTCCTACTGAACTTACTTCCATTCCATCCCTGGCTCTCTCTAAGCAAAAACTCAAATTATACCTTAAAAACACTGGTTATGCTCTTGCTTTAACCCTGATTAAACTTGATCTACCTCCTTTCATTCCCACTCCCTTCCCCTGGTAGCCTACCACCTTTCTCAATGCTTTTTTACCATGACACTACCTTCACTACAAAGGATGTCCTGCCTTCTCTACTCTTTTCTAGTAGATAATAGAATTTTAAGTTTGAATGTCTTTTCTTTGTTTGCCTGCCAATTATCTTTTCTTCAAATTGCTTAATTTAACTTTGAATCATGTACACATTATGTATTAAACTCGTAGAGTGTAGTATTGTAAACTTATTTATCTCTTCATATTATTCTTTTCTGTATTATGTAACTATTTGTCTCTATGTGGAGCTTTTCTCCCCGGGCCTCTGCTGAAAATGGAAATATATCCAGTTAGACTAGCCCGGTTAACAAATGTAAAATAAAAAAAAATAATAAAATAAATAAGCAGGGGAGCACGCATTCCTACCCCCTCTGCAGACTAGCCATGAACTTGTGGGACACAGCATTGACTTACCAAGTACATCTGCAAGCACAATTCCTGCCAGGAAGGATAAATACTCTGGCAGACGAGCTAAGCATAAACCTAATGGATCCCAACGAGTAGAAATTGGATCCACAAGTCTTCAGCATGATAACAAAGAACTGGGGATGCCCGGACATAGACCTATTTGCCTCCCCTCACAACTGCCAACTACAGAGATTCTGCACAAGGACGTATCACAAGCAAGCATGGAAAGTGGATGCTCTATCTTTCAGCTGGAAAAACCTAGCAGTCTATGCCTTTCCTCCTCTGCCTCTCCTCCCCCCCAAGGTGTACTCCTCAAGGTCAGACAAGAGAAGCCAAAAATGATTCTGATTGCCCCAGACTGGCCCCGCCAGCACTGGTACCCAATCCTTAAGAGCTTGTCTCAGTGCCCAGCTTGGACATTACCTCAAATTCCTCACTTATTGACCCAACAAGACAGATACTGCACAGCCAACTCAGAACCTTAAACCTGGCAGCATGGCGGATAATGTAGCCATTCAAGACGCACCTCTCTCTCTAAAGCAGTGATGGATGTTATTTTGGAGGCCAGGAGGCCTAGCACCAGAAAATCTTATGCAGAAAAATGGAAGAGATTCTGTGCTTGGAACCAGACACAAGGTATTGACACGATTGTTCCAAATATTCCTCAGATTTTGCAATACTTAACTGAGATGCTGGATAAAGGCCTTTCCTTTTCATCAATTAAAATTCATGCCTCTGCCATTTCAGCTCATTACAATACAGAACCACCTATTTTTTTCTCATCCATTACTAAGGCAGTACCTCAGAGGGGCCAAAAACATAACACCTCCAAGGAGAGCACCAATACCTGCATGGGACCTCCAACTATTTCTTGGAAAAACTCACACTGCCTCCTTTTGAGCCAGCCTCTGCAGCTGATATAAAATTCTTATCCTGGAAAACAGCTCTGCTCCTAGCAATAACCTCCGCTAGACAAGTCTCAGCTTTACAGGCACTCATGGCTCTGGAACCTTTTATCATTTTCCATCCTGACAGGGTTTCTCTGAGGACAAACCCTACATTTATGCCTAAGGTAGTGTCCAGTGTGGCCCTTAACCAAACAATTCATTTGCCTATCTTTTACATAAACCCACAGAATAAGGGTGAGAGACTTCTGCATTCTTTGGACATTCACAGGCAGCTACGCTTCTACTTGGACAGAACCAAAGCTTTCAGAAAGACTGAACAACTTCTAGTGGCATATGCTGCAGGATCACAAGGAAAGCCTATCTCAAAACAGACTGTTTCAAAGTGGATAGGCCACTGCATTCATTTCTGCTATTCACACCATGGCAAATCAGTGCCTAAGGGCATTAGGCCACATTCAACCAGAGCAGCAGCCACTTCAACAGCCTTCCTCAGAGGAGTACCAACCAAAGACATCTTAGAGGCTGCAACTTGGAGTTCAGTGCATACTTTTACAAAGCACTATCACATGTTCATCGTGTTTCACTGTTGCAGTCCATTACACTTGGGTTATCCTGCTGGCAGGCTACCCGCAGTCGGCCTGAATTCCAAAGTCCTGGTCCGGCATCGGTTGCTGTCGCCTCTTCCCTGACGTCAGTGCACCAAGAGTATAAAAGATGCAGCCGACGCCATTTTCTTAAGTCTTTCTTGCCGCGCGGTGCCCGAAGCAAAAGCAGGTCACAAGTGCCGGTCGGCCGACTCCTGAGATTTTCGAAATCAAATTTCAGATCCGAAGTCTTCAATAAAGCTAAGTACCCCGTTGGGGAATCTTGTTTCTTGCTCCAGACCGATGTCAGAAAAAGTTAACAATTGTATTTCTTGTGGGAAGCAAATACCTCATAAGGATTTTCACTCTTACTGCAGTTCTGCAGGGCCTGATAGCCTCTCCTAATCCTATTTATCACCAGCCTCCCAACCTTAGCTTTGGGATTCAACCCAATTGTAATGACTGCAACAGGGAAACACGATGAACATAGTACAGTTGTGTACCTACCATAAATGTAGATGTTCGAGTGTATTCACTGTTGCCGTCCAGGTTACCCTCCCACCATCCCCCTTTTCCTTGCTGGGACTTATCTGTACTTCTCTGTTCTATACAACCTATGTGGTGTATTTGCTTGTAGATGAAGGAAAAGTTGTTTTTTCCTGTATGCATGCTTATTGGCATAATTTAGCTTACCATTTTAGGGGCACCTGACATCTGGGGCAAGAAAAACTGAAGAAAATGGTGTCGGCTGCATCTTTTATACCCCTGGCGCACTGACGTCTGGGAGGAGGCGACAGCAACCAACGCCGCACCTAGACTTTGGAACTCGGGCTTACTGCGGGTAGTCTGCCAGCAGGATAACCCAGTTGTAATGACTGCAACAGTGAATACACTCTAACATCTACATTTATGGTAGGTACACAACTGTACTTTATTTTTCACTCTAATGAATGAGAAGCTTTAGACCTTGCATGATCCAGTCCATCCAGTTCACAACTAGGACTGGCTGCTTGTAAGCACTAGTCATCTATGTTACCTTTAAACTTTCCTTGGCTATAAATTCTCCCCCTACTCCAATAATGCTCTACTCTTCTGTTTTTCTTCTGGTGTCATTAATTGTGAACAAATATGTTTGAGAAGCAGCCTTGGGCTGCTTAGTCATTTTTCCTAGTGTTTAGTTCGCAGTTTGCTAAATTTTTCATTTCCATCATCACAGCCATTTGAGTCATTGAGTGTTTCAGGTCAGATCTGTCAAACATTTTTGACTGTAATTAGACAGTACTGCCCTGTACTATGTGTGGAGTAAATAATTAAATTAAGCACTGGGGTCTTGGGTTCTAGGTACTAGAAGCCATGGTGGTCTAGATGCTATGACGTGCATTTTATAGCAATTTTCCAACCTTTTGTTTCAGTTATGACCCGAGCAAGTCATGACTAAGTAACTAAATTTACTCTCTGTATCTTTTTTTTTTTTTTTTTTTTCCCTTTCAAGGAAGTAGATCATGTCCAAGGCTTCATGTTCAAACCTGGCAGTGTAGTATTTTCCAGTAAACTGAAAAGGCAAATGCTTGCAAAGATACTTAAGTCATGTCTTGGAATAGTGCCCACCTCCCTAACCCCTTAAAAAGATAGTTGCCTTCTTTTCTACATCTCTGGTACTTTTGTTAGGTTGGGATAAAGTGAAAGAATAATTGGCCACAGTTGTGTATTTTAAATTTCGCCAGTCATACATAGACACAGCATGCCCTCTCACCTCTTCCCCAAAAAGATAGCCACATTCTGTGTACCCTTTAATTTTGGACTAGGATCAAAATGTAAGAGCAAATGGCCACAGTAATGTGTTTCATCTTGTTGATTTCAGACCAACAAACGGCATGTCTTCTTTCTCCTACCCCCAAAATACTGCTATCTGTAAAAATGTTTTTGATTTTCTAGGCCAAGGCAGAAAGCCTTCATGTTAATTGGTGTGCCACAGGTCTTGCTGAAGGGGCAGGGCCTCCACAGTAGCAGGTTTTCTTTACTACTACTTCTTCTTTCGGCTACTCCTGTTAGGGGTCGCCACAGCGGATCATTTGTTTCCATTTCTTCCTGTCCTCTGCATCTTGCTGTGTCACACCAACCACCTGCATGTCCTCTCTCACCACATCCATAAACCTTATCTTAGGCCTTCCTCTTTTCCTGTTACATGTCAGCTTCATCCTTAGCATCTTTTTCCCAGTATACTCTGCATCCTTCCTCAGCACATGTCCAAATCAACATAATCTTGCCTCTCTGGCTTTGTCTCCAAACCTTCCAACTTGGGATGACCCTCTAATATACTTATTCCTACTCCTGTCCACCCTTGTCACACCCAGTGCAAATCTTAACATCTTTAACTCTGCCACGTCCAGCTCTGACTCCTGCCTTTTTGTCAATGCCACTGTCTCCAACCCATATCACATAGCTGGTCTCACTACCCTCTTGCAGACCTTCCCTTTCACTCTTAGTGGTACTCGTCTGTCACAAATCACTCTTGACACACTTCTCCACCCACTCCATCCTGCCTTTGCTCTCTTCTTCACCTCTCTTCCACACACACCATTACTCTGAACTGTTGATCCCAAGTATTTTAAACTCATCCACCTTCACCACCTCTACTCCCTGCATCCTCACCATTCCTCTATCCTCCTGTCATTCACAGACACATATTCTGTCTTAGTCCTGCTGACCTTCATTCCTCTTCTCTGTAGAACATATCTCCACCTGTTCCCTACTCCCACTACAGATCACAATGTCATCTGCAAACATCATAGTCCACGGGGACTCCTGTCTGATCTTGTCTGTCAACCTGTCCATCATCATTGCAAATAAGAAAGGGCTCAGAGCTGATCCTTGATGTAATCCCACCTCCACCTTAAATGCATCCGTCACTCCCACCGCAGACCTCACCACTGTCACACTACCCTCACACATACCCTGTACCACTCTTACATACTTCTCTGACACTCACAGCTTCCTCATACAGTACCACAGCTCCACTCTAGGCACCCTGTCATATTCTTTCTCTAAGTCCACAAAGACACAATGCAACTCCTTTTGACCTCTGTACTTCTCCATCAACACACTCAGAGCAAACACTGCATCTGTAGTGCTCTTTCCTGGCATGAAACCATACTGCTGATCACTAATCATCACCTCCCTTCTTAACCTAGCTTCCACTACTCTTTCCCATAACTTCATGCTGTGACTGATCAGTTTAATCCCTCTGTAGTTACTACAGCTCTGCACATCACCTTTATTCTTAAAAATCAGTACCAAAACACTTTCTCCATTCCTCAGGCATCCTCTCACTTTCCAAGATTTCATTAAGCAATCTAGTTAACTCCACTGCCATTTCGCCTAAACACCTTCATGCTTCCACAGGTATGTCATCTGGACCAACAGCCTTTCCATTCTTCATCCTTTTCATAGCTATCCTTGCTTCCTTCTTGCTAATCCACTGAACTTCATGATTCACTATCCGCACATCATCCAACCTTCTCTCCCTCTCAGTCTCTTCATTCATCAGCCCCTCAAAGTACTCTCTCCGTCTGCTCAACACACTCTCCTCGCTTGTGAGTTCGTTTCCCTCATTATCCTTTATCACCCTTACCTGCTAGACATCTTTACTAGCTCGGTCCCTCTGTCTAGCCAATCGGTACAGGTCCTTTTCTCCCTCCCTAGTGTTCAACCTTTCATACAACTCTTTATACGCCTTATCCTTGGCCTTCGCCACCTCTTTGCCATGCACCTCATCTCCTTACTCTTGTCTACTTTCTTCATCTCTCTGACAATCCCACTTCTTCTTCGCCAACCTTTTTGTCTTTATACTCTCCTGTACTTCTTCATTCCACCACCAGGTCTCCTTGTCCTCCTTCCTCTTTCCAGATGTCACACCAAGCACCCTTCTAGCCATCTCCCTTACTAGCTCTGCTGTAGTTACCCAGCTGTTCGGTAACTCTTCACTGCCACCCAGTGCCTGTCTTAACTCTTCCCTGAACTCCACCTCACAGTTGCCCTTTTTCAATTTCCACCATTTGATCCTTGGTGCTGCCCTCACACTCCTCCTCCTCTTCACAATCACCAATGTCATCCTACAAACTACCATCCTATGCTGCCTAACTACACTTTCCCCACCACCACTTTACAGTCTCCAATCTCCTTCAGACTGGCCCTTCTACATGAGATATAATCCACCTGTGTGCATCTTCCTCCACTCTTGTATGTCACCCTATGCTCCTCCCTCTTGTTAAATACGTATTCACCACAGCCATGTCCATCCTTTTCGCAAAATCCACTACTATATGACCTTCTGCATTCCTTTGCTTTAACACCATACCTACCCATCACGTACTCATCCCCTCTGTTCCCTTCACCAACATACCCATTGAAATCTGCTCCAATCACCAGTCTCTCACCCTTGGATACAGTCCATCACCACTTCATCCAACTCGCTTCAAATTTTTCTTTCTCGTCCATCGCACACCCAACTTGTGGAGCATATGCACTAACAACATTTATCATTGCACAATCAATTTCCAGCTTCACAAACATCACTCTGTCCGACACTCTCTTCACCTCCAAAACACTCTTAGCATACTGTTCCTTTGGGATAAACCCCTACACCATTTCTCCTCCCAGCCACACCATGATAAAACAATTTGAACCCGCCTCCGATACACCTAGCCTTGCTCCCCTTCCATCTGGTCTGTTGCACACATAATATACCAACCTTCCTGTTGTCCATCATATCAGCTAGCTCTCTCCCTATACCAGTCATACTGCCAACGTTCAAAGTTCAGACCCTCACTATCACAGTCCTAGCCTTTACCTGCCTTCAGGCATGCCTTTTCCCTTTTCTCCTCCTTCGGCCAACCGTAGCCCAATTTCCACCAGCACCCTGTTAGCCAACAGTACTGGTGGCGGTCGTTGATCATCGTGTTACACTGCTGCAGTCATTACACTAGGGTTATCCTGCCGTCAGGCGGTTCCCCAGTTGGCCTGAATTCCAAAGTCTTGGTCCGGCGTCTGTTGCTAATGCCTCCTCCCTGACGTCGGTGCGACAGGGGTGTATAAGATGCAGCCGATGCCATTTTCTTCAGTCTTTCTTGCCGCGCGGTGCCAGAAGCAAAAGCAGTTCGCAAGTGTCGGTCGGCCGTCTCCTGAGATTTTCATTCCGAATCCAGAACCGAAGTCTTCTACAAAGCTAAGTACCCCGTTGGGGAAACTTTTTCTTGCCTCAGACCGATGTCAGTAAAAGTTAATAACTGTATTTCTTGTGGGAAGCAAATACCTCATAAGGATTTCCATTCCTATTGTATCCCATGCCTAGGGCCCAGACCACGGCGTCACTGGTTGTCGGTTTTGTGCTAGGTTTAACAAGCGCACTATTAAATGTCAGTTTGGTTTTGCCTGACATTATTTTGGTAGAAAATTCAATTATACCATGCTGTCGGAACTTCCGACGAATGGAATACACAAAAAGCGCAAAGACACTGATAGACATCTGAGGCCCAGAACTGACGACGAAGCCTCTTCTAGGCCAGTTGCCGGTTCTCCGGTTTTCAGAGAGGCGCCTTCGCAGCCCATGATGACCGCTTCAGTAGAACGACAGGCCACCTCTGACTCCCATATGGAGATGGCTGGGCCTTCGGACACACAAGTTATTCAGCCTACCGAGACTAACCTTTTCAGAGGGATCCGGAGTAGCTGAGCAACTCACAGCTTCAGAGGTTGTCGTCTAAGCCCCCTTTAAAATCAAAGAAACAAATACAGCATTCTCCAGGACAGGCCTCCATGCCTAATAAACAAATGCTCAAAATGGCCGAAGACCTAATCACTCTGATCAGGGCGTCCCATCCCCCTCCTGATAAAAGGCCTAGACAGGATGCAGACTATGACTCATCCGACCAGGTGTCCATCTCTTCTGATTCATCCTCAGACCTAGGATACTCTTTACCCCCTTATGAGGATTCTGATGCTGAGGAATCGGTTCCATCAGCCTCACCGCCTGAGGACTACTCCTTTGGGGAAACCCTACATACCATGAGGGAGCATTTCCACTGGGAAGGCCAGGATTATTCAGAATCCAAGAAGAGGCTCAGAGACTTCCTTTTATTACCTCAACACAGACCCCTTGCTATTCCGCCAGTGTTAGATATTGTGGATGATGTGTATACTGAATCCAGCTTAAATCCTGATTCCTTACCTCCAGCCCCTGTTAAACCTGACAGATACTACAGAGTCCCTGACTCACATACATTTCTGTATAAAAGCCCTGTAGCTGACCCTGAAACTATTTCTCAGGGACCCAAAGGAGTTAAGGCCTCATTAGCCAAGAATCCAGTTCCCTCTGACAGAGATTCCAGAGCATTAGACAGATGGGGAAAGAAAGTATATATGTCTGCAACTTTAGCAATGAGAGCCTTAAATTGCCAGTTTCACATGCTAAAATATCAGCAATTTTTACTGCCTCATTTAAAACAAAAAATGCTTCCAGAATTGGTTCCTCCTAATTTTAAAGAAATGCAGGATTTATTGCATGCAACTGAACAAGTGGGAAAGCATACTTTGCAATGTGGTTTTGATTCTGTAGAGGCCTCCTGCAGAGCAGCAATTACAGGCTCTGTCATTAGAAGACATGCTTGGTTAAAAGAACATACGTTACCAGATCATGTTAAAGCAAAATTATTGGATGCACCTTTGCAGCAGGATGTGTTGTTTGGAGTTAAGGCAGAAGAGGTATTAAAGAAAATGGAGGATAAGGCAAAATCTGGTGAAGGATTTCTTACAGGTTCAGCCTCCTAGATTTAGCAGAAACTGGCCAACTAAGAATTGGTCCTTTCCAATTACAGACAGACCTCAAAGGGGAAGATACAGACATCCAAGAGGTAGAGGTCAAACACAAGGTCCTTACAGGCCTCAACAATGGGTTGCATCAGGCCAGAAAGAAGGGGAAGACAGGCCCCAACCATATAAAAAGCAGCTCCAATGACTTCCCACTACAGCTGCCAAACAAATCCCTCTTGGCAGCCCCCTTGGGAGGAAAAATGGCACTCTTCTACCACAATTGGCAAATGATCACCAAAGACAAATGGGTTCTCAACATTGTATTTCAAGGTTACATGTTCGACTTTCACACTCTGCCGAGGTTAAAAGGAATGCCAAATCTGCCACCAAATCAATGGGCAGAGGCTCAAAAACAAATTACAGCACTTGTGGATATGAGAGCTATTCAAAAGGTACCATCACAGGAGCAAGGACAAGGATTTTATTCAAGACCCTTTCTGGTACCCAGAAAGGACAAAGCCTGGAGGCCCATTCTGGATCTTTCATCTCTAAACACTTACCTGGATGTTCCGAAATTCAAAATGTTGACACTACAGCAGCTTCTTCCCATGCTGGGCAAGAAAGCGTGGCTCGTGACTTTGGACCTCAAGGAGGCATACCTGCATGTCCCTGTCAGACAAAACTGCAGAAGATACCTCCGATTCATAGCTGGTTCAATGCACTACCAATTCTCTGCACTGCCCTTTGGCTTATCTACTCCATCGAGGGTCTTCACAAAGTGCCTGGCACCAGTAATTGCATTTTGCAGACAGAAAGGAATTCAAATTTATCCATACCTGGATGACTGCCTGATTCAAGCAGAGAGCAAGAACATTCTTCTAAAGCATCTGGCATTTGTAAAAAAGTTAAGTTGCCTGGGGTACGCAGTAAACGAAAAGAAATCAAAACTAGTGCCCTCACAAGAGATTATATTCCCGGGTGCCAGCTTGAACACAACGGCCCAGATAGCTTATCTCACGCCAGAAAAGCAAGGACAACTGACTCGATACTTTCAATTGATGGTAACAAAGACCCAACTCCCTGCAAGAAAAATTCTGCAGGCCTTGGGTTACATGGCATCCTGCATACTACTAATTTCCATATGCCAGACTGCATATGAGGAAACTACAATGGTACCTAAAGAATGTATGGTCTCAACACTGTCAAAGTTTGGAAACAGTTCTACCACTAATCCCTTGCCTTCAACAGGAGTTTCAATGGTGGGCTCAAGCTTGTCATCTCAACAAGGGACAGCCTTTTACACAACCCACAGCCAGGCAAACACTGACAACAGATGCATTGGATTATGCCTTTGGAGCACACATGGCAGGCAAATGAATTCAGGGCACATGGCCCGCAGAACAAAGGCATCTTCACATCAATCAAAAAGAGATGCTAGCTGTATAAAATGCCCTTATAGCTGTCAAGGACCTCCCTTATAGCTGTCAAGGACCTGCTGCATCCAGGACAACTACTGCTACAGACAGACAACACCACAGTTATGTGGTACATAAACAAGCAAGGGGGCACTCACTCCTACCCCCTATGCAGACAAGCCATGACCTTGTGGAACACAGCTATAAACCTTCAAGTTCATCTGCAAGCACAATTCCTGCCAGGAGAGAAAAACACACTGGCAGACGACTTAAGCAGAACCATCATGGATCCCCACGAATGGGAATTGAATCCACAAATATTCAGAATGATAACACAGAAATGGTGGAGCCCGGACATAGATCTGTTTGCATCCCCAGTAAACTGCCAGCTAGAAAAATTCTGCACAAGGAGTTACCATCCACAAGCATGGAAAGTGGATGCCCTCTCATTCAGCTGGGAGAACCTACAAGTACACGCTTTCCCACCACTAAATCTCCTGCCAAGGGTACTCATAAAAGGCAGGCAAGAAGAGCCAAACATAATCCTGGTTGCACCAGACTGGCCACGCCAGCACTGGTACCTAATCTGAAGGAGCTTAGCACAAGAACCACCCTGGATTTTGCCTCAAATCCCACATCTGCTGACTCAGCACAACAGTCAAATACTACACAGCCAGCTAAAGACCCTAAACCTAGCTGCATGGAAGATTCCTTAGTCAAGCAAGCAATGCCTCTCTCCAAATCTGTTATGGATGTCATTCTGGAGGCCAGAAGGCCTAGTACCAAGAAAGCCTATTCGGATAAATGGAAGAGATTCTGTGCCGGGAACCAAGCTCACAGCCTTGACCCTTTGTCCCAAACATTCCTCATACTACAATAAACTGAGATGCTGGACAAAGGCCTCTCCTTCTCATCCATCAAGATCCATGCCTCTGCCATCTCTGCTCATTACAACACGGATACACCAATTTTCTCTAATCCTCTGTTAAAACAGTACCTCAGAGGGGCTAAAAACATAAGACCGCCCCATAGAGCACCTACTCCAACTTGGGACCTCAGCTTTGTTTTGGAAAAAACTAACTTTACCTCCTTTTGAGCCAGCTAACGCAGCAGAATTAAAATATATCTCTTGGAAAACTGCTCTGCTCCTGGCAATAACATCAGCACGAAGAGTTCAGAATTACAGGCACTAATGGCAGTGGAACCTTTCCTCATTTTCCACCAGGACAGGGTGTCTTTAAGAACTAACCCTACGTTTATGCCAAAGGTGGTATCCAGTGTGGCTCTAAACCAAACTAGTCACCTGCCATCTTTTTATCCTAAACCACAGAATAAAGGGGAGAGACTACTGCACTCCTTGGACATTCACAGGCAGTTACGCTTCTACTTGGACAAAACCAAAGCTTTCAGAAAATCTGAGCAATTATTGGTAGCATATGCTGCAGGAGCACAGGGAAAAGCCATTTCAAAACAGACTATTTCAAAATGGATAGGACATTGTATACGTTTCTGCTACACATACCATGGAAAACCTGTACCTAGCAGAATTAGATCTCACTCCACCAGGGCAACAGCCACTTCAACTGCCTACCTCAGGGGAGTACCTACCAAGGATATTTTGGAAGCAGCAACTTGGAGTTCTGCACATACCTTCACCAAGCATTACCATCTGCCTCTGTACTCTAAATCCAGAGCTGGCTTCGCCACTGCAGTGCTGCAGGGCCTTATAGCCACCCCTAATGCCTTATAGAACCAGCCACCCTACCTCAGCTTTGGGATTCTACCCAAGCGTAATGACTGCAATAGTGTAACACGATGAACATAGTACAGTTTTGTACCTACCATAAATGTAGATGTTAGAGTGTATACACTGCTGCAGTCTAGGTTACCCTCCCACCTTCCCCTCTTACTGGCTGGTACGTACCTATGTATTCTACCCTTTACTCCCTATGGGGAGTATTTGCTGGTAGTTGTAAGTTGTTTTTTGCTTTTCTTATGTATGTTTTATGAGCAGTTGGAATTGCCTACCTATTTAGAGGCACCTGACATCTGGGGCAAGAAAAACTGAAGAAAATGGCGTCGGCTGCATCTTGTACATCCCAGTCACACTGACGTCAGGGAGGAGGCGACCACAACCGACACCGGACCAAGACTTTGGAACTCAGGCCGACTGGGGAACCGCCTGATGGCAGGATAACCCTAGTGTAATGACTGCAGCAGTGTATACACTCGAACATCTACATTTATGGTAGGTACAAAACTGTACTTTAAACTGGGCCTTGACTGATCTGGTATGTATATCTGTACTGTTGTCTGCATGTATGATTTAGCAAACTTTTATGCCGGATGGCCTTCCTGACACACCCCTCCCCATTTATCTGGGCTTGGGACCAGCACAAAGAAATACACTGGCTTGTGCATCCCCAGTGGCTGGGTTAGCAGTTTTTCTTTTCTAAAAATTAAAAACAAAAACCTTCCTCAGCTGAATGGTACCCTAGGCAGCCACCTAGTATGGTTAAAGGACTGATCTGAAGTAGCTACTTCATTTGATCTGCAACCTGTGGGTGTCTGATCCGACCTCGGATCCGGTCCGGCAGCTTTCCAAGCTCCAAGATCCGAGCTCCTAGCTCCTCCCCCCTACCCATAATCCCCTAGTTCCAACCGCATTACCTCAGATCGTTTTTTGCCGCGGCTATAGAAACTTCCTTGTGAAGAGCTCCTGGCTGGGTGAGATCATTGCTGGTTTTTAAACCAATTTTTCTCTCAAAGTTTTCGTGTGTGTGTGTTAGTTTCCCTTTTCTGCTTCTTCTGCTAGTTTTTTGGGTCACTTTTGTTAAATTTATAACTAATTTATCTTCACTCCCCTCCCCCTCCTAGTGTTTGGGTGTGTGTGTGAAAGATGTCAGAAGGGCCTAAGGCCATTTTCTCTAAATGTACTGAGTGTGGCCACAAGCTTTCTCCAGCTGATGGCCACACTCAGTGTGTTTTGTGCCTGAGGGCAGCCCATTTGTCACAGGCCTGCCAAATCTGTGCGACCTTTAACCCCCGGGCACTCCAGGATAGGAAGAACAAGCTGATCCTGGCGGGAAAGCTCCCCCAGGAGTCGGCTTCTTCTTCCACTCCCGTTCGGGCTCCAGCTGCTTCAGCAGCTTCGGCGCCATCTATCCCCTTAGCTCTACCCGGGACTCAACCTCCCTCATCGGGTTTGAGCTCTGGGGAAACTAGTGCCTCTTCCCTCAGAGAGAAGAGGCACAAGGATAAGGATGGACATAAGTCCCATAAAAGGCGGGCCGAATCTTATCCTTCGGCTCCGCCAGCAAAACTGTTAAAATCTCCCTCGAGGCTCTCCGGATCCGGAGGAGGAGGATAGATCTCCCTCGAGATCTTCGAGGTGGCCCTCCCGGCCTGCCTCTACTACTTCGAGGTCGACCCGAAGCATCTCCGAAGTGGATATGGATCGGATGATGTGTCTGTTCTTACAGACCCAAATGCAGATGGGGATGCTCTTGCCTCCCCCCCCCCTCTGGGGGGGGGGGGGAGTGCAACCCCCATATTTGCCCCGATCACTCCTTCTCAGACCCGTTTTCGGGTCTGAGTCATCGGATCCAGGCCCTTTCGGACCCGGGGAACTGTCGGCGCCGACAGCGGTTGTCTCTTCGACGCCGTCTATACCTTCGAGCTTGTCGAACCCGAGCTCTCTGGGCCGAGGGCTGAGCGTCGGATCCGAGGGAGTTGCTGTGTCTTCGGCGCTGTTGGCGTCGGAGCACACCTCTGCCTCGGCGCCGACTGCATCGGCTCCGACCCCGATCCTTTCCTCGGATCCGAGGAGATTGCTCTCAGAGGCTGGTGAGAGTGGCTCTACTTCGGCTTTTGAGGTAGTGGAGAGGGTAATGTCGAGGTGCTCCAGATCCCTGACCCGGGCTTCGGATCCACCCATACCCCCACTGTATGAGGGTCTGTCTTCCATCATCTGTCCATCTGGACAGCCTGCCCAAGCCCTCCAGCTTTTTGCCGTGGAGGAACAACCCGTGGACGAGCCCTCTTCGGACAGTCCCACCGAGGAGGTCCCTCGAAAACATCTGTGCAAAAGGAGGCACCTGGACTCCCCCGAGTCCATTACCACAGACACGGACTTAGATGATATGGAGGGTTCCCCAAGGTCACCCCCTGAAGATTTCTCCTTTGGGGACATCATGGAAATGTTGCGTATTTGAGGGGGATGGTCAGCCCAAAAGCCTTCCCTTGATGAGTCCGTGTTCCTGGAGGCCTTTGAGGCAGGCCCATCTACCTCCTGGGTGTCCCCTCCGGCCGACCCCCTGGTGGACTTAATTACCAGCAGGGCTTGGACGGAGCCCGACACCGTGGAGCCAGTTCCAAGGCACCCCGATAAAGTCCTCAGCCCACCCACAGATAGACAGTCTTGGGCCAAAGGAACCCCCGTTGATGCTGTGTTGGCGGCGGCGGCTACCAAGAAAGAACTTGCACAGGAGAGTTCTTCAGTTCACCCGCCGGATAAGGAATCTCGAGCGCTTGACCGGATTGGGAAGCGGATGTTTGCTTCAGCGACCTTTTCCATAAGGGCGCTGAACTATATGGCACATACCATTAGGCTACAGTGAGACTTGATTAAGGAATACGCTGCAGCCCCCCCAGAGTCCATGTCGGTCCCAGAAAAAAAGGTTTTTGAGACTCGAATGACCACTCTAAAATCCATCTCAAATACTTCTATGCAGCTTCTCTCCCATGCAACGGAGGGAGTCGCTAGAGCTAGCGGAGCCGGGGTCATCTTGCGACGTCTCTCCTGGCTCCGTCTGTGCGACTTCACGGACCCCTTCAAGGCGTCCTTCGCGAACGCCCCTTTTAACGGTTCTGCCCTGTTTGGCAAAACTGTTTGCGACACGCTGGTCCAAAGTGAAAAGGACGGGAAGACGCTGTCTGCCGTCGGAGTCCGCTTCTCTAATCCCCAAAGATCCTTCTCCAGGAATCAGAGTGGACAAAAGAAGCTGTGGTTCCATAAGTCTCAGCAATCCCATCCTGCTGCGGACCACTCGTCCTCCAGAGGCAGAGGAGGACAAGGTGGACGCCGGCCCTGACGCAGAGGGGGGCCGCGTAATTTCGGGTCTAGAGAACCTTTCTCGGACAGACCCGCGCATCAGCCCTGAGGGCTTGCCCGACTGTCCCTCTCTGGAGGCAGTCGGGGGGCGATTGTCAGAGCACCTGTCAAACTGGGAGTCCCTTACAACAGATCGATGGGTGCTCCGGATCATATCCAGAGGTTACTCCATTCCATTCATAAACCTTCCCCCCAAATCCAGACGCCTCCCCGATGTCCCACTCGATCAGAGGGAGGCAGCGGTTTTGGAAATTTCAAAGCTGCTAAGAAAAAGAGCCATCCAGCCCGTCCCCCCAGACCAGTCCGGCTTGGGTTATTACTCCAGGTTCTTTTTGGTGCCAAAGAAAACGGGGGACCTCAGACCCATCTTAGACCTTTCCGCCCTGAACCTGTTCATACCCAAGGAAAAGTTCCGGATGGTCACTCTCCAATCTATTCTCCCCCTACTGCGGGAGAATGACTGGATGTGCTCGCTAGACCTCAAGGATGCGTATTACCACATATTAATGGACAAACGATCCAGGAGGTTTCTCCGCTTCCGGCTCGGAGCCAGTCATTATCAATTCAGGGTTCTTCCATTCAGCCTCACCTCAGCCCCCAGAGTGTTCACCAAGGTCATGGCAGTGGTTGCTGCCCACCTGAGACTCCAGGGCATTCAGGTCTTCCCTTACCTAGACGACTGGCTCCTCACCGCGACCAACAAGCATCAGTTCTGTGTGGCGAGAGATTATGCTCAGTCTCTGGCCCACAACTTAGGCATCTCAGTAAACGAGCAGAAATCCTGCCTGTGCCCCACTCAAGCCCTAGAATTCATAGGGGCCAGGTTAGATACACAAATCTCCAAAGTTGTTCTAACGTCAGTCAGGCTGAACAGCTTGTCAATCCAGGTGTTAGCCCTTCTCCGGAGCCCTGCTGCTCCAGCGGAGTTAGTCCTGAGGGCACTGGGGTCTATGTCAGCAGCGATCTGTCTCTCTCTTCATGCTCATCTGCGAATGCGCATATTACAATGGACCCTTCAAGTCCAATGGTCCCTGTCGATCCACCCATTATGCATGCCAATCCCCCTGAGCAGGGTGTGCAGGGCCTCCCTTCTGTGGTGGTTACAGGCGCAGGAACTCAAAGAAGGGAGACCCTTTGTAATTCTTCTGGCCAAAGCCATGTTGACCACGGACGCTTCTTGCCTCAGGTGGGGGGGGGGGCATTGTTCAGGCAGATCCGTTCAAGGCACGTGGACTCCCCTAGAGACCGCATTACATATCAATGTCCTAGAGATGAGGGCGGTGCTTTTAGCGTTGCAAGCTCTCCACGACCTTCTTCCCATTGGGACTATTGCAATCCAGACGGACAACATGTCAGTAGTCTGGTATATAAACAAACAAGGAGGGACCAGATCTTATCCCCTGTGTCGAGAAGCCATGAGAGTGTGTGAATGGGCTATTTCCACCAACTGCTTTCTGATAGCAACGCTCATTCCGGGGCAGTCCAACATATTAGCGGACAAGCTAAGTCGAGTGTTCCTCACTCCATACGAGTGGTCTCTGAGTCCATCTGTTGCGAAGCAGATCTTCCACAAATGGGGTCAGCCTCGCTGCGACCTTTTCGCTTCTCCTTTAAACACAAAATGCAGCGAGTACTTCGCGATAGTTCCCCCCAGAGGGGAGACCCCCAGAGACGCTCTAGTCCATGCTTGGCCTCCTGGACTCCTTTATGCTTATCCCTCCCTCCCACTTATGATGAAATTCATTCAGAAAGCCTGTCTGTTGGGAAGCAGAGTTATCCTCATAGCCCCATTCTTGCCTCAACAGATCTGGTTCCCCTTTCTGCGGTCTCACTGTGTGGCTCCCCCATGGATTCTGGATCCCAGTCCAGATCTAATCTCGCACCCAGCGAGATGCCATACCCCAGACCTGGTCAATCTCAAACTTGCTGCTTGGTTGATCCAGTTCCATTAATGCGAGTATCTCATCCCCCGTTAAGGCCATTCTGGTGGCGGCTCCTAAACCATCTACCAGGAAACTTTACAACAGTAAATGGAAACGTTTTTCCATCTGGGCCAAAGATAAAGAATTGGACCCCTTTACTGTCCCTATTCCGACTATTCTGGACTTCCTCTCCCTGCTTTTTAGACAGGGAGCAAGTGCCTCCACAGTCAAGGTGCAGTTGGCGGCCATCTCCCATTTTCATGTGGGGGACGGCATAGGCTCCTTAGCATCTACTAAGTTGTGCAAAACCTTCTTAAGAGGCATTTTTCTTTTGAAACCACCTGTCAAGACTGTGGTTCCCCCGTGGGATCTCACTGTGGTCTTGCAAGCCTTAACAAGACCACCTTTTGAGCCGGCGGCCTCGGTTAAGTTAAAGTTCTTGTCTTGGAAAACTGCTTTCTTAGTGGCTATTACTTCGGCCAAGAGAGTTTCAGAATTACAAGCTCTGTGTATTAAACCTCCGTACCTTATTTTTCACAAAGATAGAGTGTCCCTCAGGACTAACCCGTCTTTCTTGCCTAAGGTGGCTATAGAATCAAACATTAATCAATCAATAAATCTTCTTGTATTTTTCCCAAATTTTCACAACAAAGGAGAATATACGTTGCACAAATTGGATGTACACAGACAACTGCGTTTTTACTTGCACAGGACTAGAGAGTTTCGCAAGTCGGACCAGTTGTTTGTTTCTTATGCAAAATCAGCCATGGGCAAGGCAATTGCTAAAGTGACTGTAGCAAATTGGATCTGTCAGTGCATTATGCTGGGATACACTTCATCTGGGAAGCCAGCTCCAGTGGGCGTCCATGCTCATTCCACAAGATCTGTTGCTACCTCAACAGCCTTTTGGTCTAGGGTTCCAGTAGACTATATTTGTTCAGCAGCTACCTGGAGCTCATCTCATACCTTCGTTTCTCATTACAAACTGGATATCATTTCCAGAAGTAGGGCTTCTTTTGGCTCCGCGGTGCTTCGGAATATCCTTCCGTAAGGACCACCCAGGGTCTATAGGTTAGCTGGGGACTCTGTCCCACAGTTTGCAGATCAAATGAAGTAGCTACTTCAGATATAAAAGTTATGTACTCACCATAACGTTCCATCTGAGTAGATACTTCATTTGTCTGCAACTGACCCCCCCTGCCATCCCCCGAACCTCGGGAAAAGTCTCTGATCATTTGGAGTTGGTTTCTGTCTCGAGTTGGTGAGGCAAAAAAAAAAAAAAAAAAAAACTATCTGAGGTAATGTGGTTGGTACTAGGGGATTATGGGTAGGGGGGAGGAGCTAGGAGCTCGGAGCTTGGAAAGCTGCCGGACCGGATCCGAGGTTGGATCCCGACACCCACAGGTATTTATAGTTGATTGAAAGGATGAGTAAACCAGTGAAACATTCTGGTTTAAAAAAAATGTAGGCAAAAAAATCCAGTCTCAAGAGAGGCACAGACATCCTGTCTGAACACACTTTCAGTATTCCTGACATATAGGTTGTCATTGTTGACATCTGGCCAGGGTACGAAAGTTTTACCTTCCTGAGGTCGTACGTCTGATGCATGACCTTAATTCATAAATGTAGGGGTATATAGACAGATGCACGAGCATTGATCCCCAGAATATCTTGCCTCCAGCCTCAGTGCAGGTCATTCATCCATTGAACTGATAACCATTTGGTTGCTGGTACTGTTGCTTCACTTGATCAATTTATGCCGGTGGGGAAACTTCCATTTTGCTTATGCTAATGTTGTTCAAATTTGTTAGATATCCGGTAGGAGGGCTAAGTGTGAGTGCAGTAGGCAGATTCTTACAAAGTACTTGCATATCAAGTATCTGTTCTACCTAGGCTCAGAATATGATCACATGTCTTGCTGCATTTGTCAACTGTTCATTCCCAGAATCCTTAGATCAAGGCTTTCCTCTTTCAACACCTTTCTAGAGAGACAGTGTCTTAAACACTTGGCCCAGACCAAAATAGCAGAATCTGCATCCCTGGGCATCACTCTTTTGTCTAAGAAGCAGCTTAAGAGGCCCAGAACAGCTCCACAGTCCAGTGTTCCAGATTCTGACATACCCATTAAGATTACAGAAATCATGGTATGCCAGATTATCTCTCTGCTGCCCGCTGCTGAGACCCTGTCAGAGGCCAGTATGGCTCCTTAGGCTTTGCAAACTGCAGATACATCCAGTGAATCATGACTCATTTCCTAAAGCCATGACAGCATCCCTCAAATATTGCTTAGGGAAGAGATTCCAGGCACATTAATAGAGGTTAGATAGGGTTCTAAACCTCTGTCTCTCGTTTAGGTGGATGTCATATCCAAGAAGGAGAAACAAAAGGCTAGGTATGTGGCCTATCTCTCAGCAGCTGGATTAAAGGAGGAATAGATTTCTCACAGGGATTGTTCAAAGTTATGGCCTTGAAACCTCCCTCCTTTGGGTCTCACCAACTGCAGGCTACTCCTCAAAAACTGGCCTTGGTAATCCTCTTCTTAAGAACAAGATGACTATGATTCTGACCATTCTCTAAATTATTTTTTTTCAGCTGCATTCTCCTAGTCAAATCTCTTTGGATGAAAAGGACACTGCCCCTGGATTCCCCTTTTTAGTAAGCTTTCTTTGGGAAGACTATCTAGAACATGATTAAACATTTTGAATGGCAATCCACTCAGATCTCTGATGTTCAGAATTATTACAGCCTCTTGGAAATGGGTATTCCTACCCCATCTGTAGTCCCTCCTATCTGAAGCTTTCTAGTCCACCTCTTGAGCACCTGACTCTCAACCACCAGCTCCTAAAAGACCAGGCAGATTTTATAAGGTGACTGATGACCTGAAATACTTGTACGGGAATCCTGTGGCAGACATCTGTAGTATCTCTTGCTTTCAGATAAGCTCCCTAAGCTTTTACCCAGTGCTAATGCCATAACTATACACATATAGTATGGCTATGGATAGATGGAGAAAGAAATACACCTCTTTTACCCTTACTTTTAGAGAAATTGGCTACCAAACTCATATGACTAAATACTTAAATCTAATGTCTTTTTCATTCTTCCTCAGTGAGTGGTCATGGATCCGGTCCTCAGATCTGACTTGGTCACATACTTCAGACTTTGGATCCAACTTTCGAGCTCCTCCCTGTACCCATAATGCTGTAGTCCATCCTCTATACCTCAGATTTCATTTGCTGCTGTCACGCTGAGCTGTAGGGTCTGTCTTTTGCAGCGTTTTGTCTAATTTTTCAACTTTTTTGTAAGTTAAACATCTTTATCTAAAATTTCCTTCTTTTACTATAACCCTCCCTCTTAGTTTTCGCTTTTCTTTCTGCGTCAGGAAAGTCTATACTGTATTTTTTTAGTATTTATGTAACTTTGCATAGCTGGTGATTTTATTTCTTTCTCTGTCTCCTACCCTTTTAACAGGGTGATTCTTAATTACCATTGCAGTATTTTTTTCTGTTAGCTTTTTTTTCTCCCTCTTCATTTGCTTGTACTGTCATGGCTGACAAGCTGACAGGTTTTTAAAAAATGCATTTCTTGTGGGCAGAAAATCCTTAACTTGGATGCCCACAAGGAGTGCGTGTATTGTATAGGAACTGCTCATCTTAACAAAAACTTCTCAATGTGTGCAGCTTTCAATGCAAGAGCTTTAGTTGACAGATGCAGTAAACTTGCCTTCAAAGGTTTACTTCCTCCTTCAACTGCATCTTCTTCAGGGGCTGAAACCCCCAGTATGACCACTAAAATTCGTTTGAAATGTACAAAGCGTCACTGCTGACGTCCTCCAGGACTACTTCGGAACAGTCTCCTAAAGTTTCAGAAGTATTGTATCCAACTTCTTCAGACCTGAAATTATGCACTCCAAATCCAACGATCTATGGATCCTAAACTGTCAGATCAGATTATCATTTCAGCCAGCCCTATAACTTGGGTTACTTAGATCCCAAGCCCTCTGATCTGAAACCTAGTACATCATATACTCCCAGAGCTTGTTCCCCTGAGTTTGTTTTGGATCCAGTCTCCCCTAGGCTCCATTCCCCTTTTATGCAAACTCTCAAGAAACACTCTAGGCCCAATTCAGCCACATCATCCACCAGATGCTCCAGAGGTCTATCCGAAACTGAAGTGGATAGGATGATGTGAAAGTTTCACAGAGCTCAGATCCAGATGGGGGTCATCTTGGCTCTGTCCCCATTGGATCCTTGAGTCTTTCTGCCACTACTTACAAAGTGTTATCTTCTCTGATCTGTCCTTCAGTTTTGGAGCCCCGGGATCCGACATCTCAGTTCTGGAGTCTGATCCGAAGAGAACTATTTCCTTGACTCCAAAGACATCCCTGAACAGTTCTGCGCCTATTCCTTCAAATTGTAATGAGTCCAGGAGCAGGAGCTGAAGCTTCAGCATTGAATATGTGGGACCAGGATCTACTGCAATGTTATTGGATCAGTCTCTGCCCCTTAGAGCCTCGACGCTGTACATCTCGCATCCAGTTCCCTCCTGCAGGCACAGATTTGGTCAGAGTTGTGATCTACCCATGCTGGAACACTCAGCTCTGGTGCAGGTGGCCACAGTTTCTCTGGGTCTGTCTTCCTTTGAGGTTGTGGAAAGGGCTTTTTCCTCATTATAGAGGTCAAGTCTCTCTTCCTTTCGATTCTTCTATTATTGCCTCCTCTAATCCAAGCTCAGAGTCCATCAGACTTATTCCACAGGGACAGCCAATTCCACCTGTCTTCCAGTCGATTCTCATGGAGGGAACTCCCTGTCTTTTCGGACATCTCCCCCAAACAGCCCCCAGAGGAGGTCCATTGGAAGAGAATGTGCAAGAGGATGCACACAGATTCCCCCCACTGGAATCTGTCATTGAAGATGCTGATTTCAAGGAAAAAGAAAGGTCCCCCAGATCACCCACCTGATGATGACTCCTTTGGAGACTTATTAGAGATCCTTAAGCAAAAAGGTGTTTGGCCTTCTGATAATCATCCTCCAGAAAAGTCAGTATTTCTGGAGGCTTTTGGTTCAGGCCCATCTGTGTTTTGGATGACCACCCCCCCCGGCAGATGAGCTTATTAATCTAGTCCCCCCCCCCCAAAAAAAAGATAAACCCCGCTGCAGCAAAGGAGTCCCCATAGATGCAGTAGTGGTGGACGCAACCACTAAAAAAGAACTAGCAGAACAGAGCTGTTCTGTCCATTCGCCAAACAGAGTCTTAAGTCACTGGACAGATTCAAAAAGCAAGTGTCTGCCTCTGTGACCTTCACTTTGAGGTCCCTTAACTATCTGGCACACTTTACAAGGCTACAGAGAGATTTGACCAAAGAATTGGCATATTCTCTGAGTCCATGTCTGCAGAGGACTTCAGAAGATAACCCTCTCAGCTGACCAATGTTTTATCAGTTTCCAACATATCCATTAGGTTGATCTTTCATGCAGCTGAAGGCACCTCATGGGCAATATGGTTCAGACATTGCTGCAAGGAGACATGCCTGTATGCTGCTATGTGACTTTGCTTAGCCTTTCAAGATGTCTTTCATTAATGCTCCCTTTGACAGAACATCTTTGATGTTCATCGTGTTTCACTGTTGGTCATTGCTCTTGGGTTATCCTGCTGGCAGGCTACCCTCAGTCGGCCAGAATTCCTAAGTCTAGGTCCGGCATCTGTTGCTGTCGCCTTTTCCCTGACGTCAGTGCGCCAGGGGTATAAAAGATGCAGCCAACACCATTTTCTTCAGTTTTTCTTGCACCAGATGTCAGGTGCCCCCAAATTGGTAGGCTGAAAAATATGCCAATAAAAATGCATGCACACAAATAACATTTCCTTCATCTACAAGCAAATACACCAAAAAGGTTCTATAGGATAGAGAAGTGCAGAAAAGCCCCAGCAAAGAAAAAAGGGGGATGGTGGCTGGGTAACCTGGACTGCAACAGTGAATACACTCGAACATCTACATTTATGGTAGGTACACAACTGTACTATGTTCATCGTGTTTCACTGTTGCAGTCATTACTCTTGGGTTATCCTGCTGGCAGGCTACCCTCAGTCGGCCAGAATTCCAAAGTCTAGGTCCGGCGTCAGTTTCTGTTGCCTCTTCCCTGACGTCAGTGCACCAGGGGTATAAAAGATGCAGCCGACGCCATTTTCTCCAGTCTTTCTTGCCGCGCGGTGCCCGAAGCAAAAGCTGTGTTCGCAAGTGCCGGTCGGCCGACTCTTGAGATTTTCAAATTCAAATTTCAGAACCGAAGTCTTCGTTAAAGCTAAGTACCCTGTTGGGGAAACTTTTTTCTTGCTCCAGACCGATGTCAGAAAAAGTTAACAGTTGTATTTCTTGTGGGAAGCAAATACCTCACAAGGATTTTCACTCTTGCTGTATTCCTTGCGTAGGCCCTGATCACAATGTTGCTAGATGTCGGTTTTGTGCTAGATTTAACCAACGCACTATTAAGCGTCTGTTTGATTTTGCATTTCATTACTTTGGCCAGAGATTTAATTATATAATGCCGTCGGACCAGCTGACAACCGGACTTTACAAAAAGCACAAGGATAAGGATAGGCATCAGAGGTCCAAAACCAACGACGAGACCTCTGCTAGGCCAGTCGCCGGTTCGTTGGTTCTCAGTGAGGCACTTTCGCAGCCCCTGGCGCCCGCTACCTCGAGTCACAGGCCGCTTCTGACTCCCACGTGGAGCCGACTGGGCCTCTGGATACTCAAGGTATTGGACACTCTGAAATCACTCCCTCAGATGGGTCCGGAGCCGCTGAGCAGGCATCTGCTTCTGAGGGTGTCTTCAGACCTACACTACTATATATTAAGCCATCTTCAGCTTCAAAGACAGACTAAAGCAGCTCTAAAGACAAAGAAACAAGTACAGCATTCTCCTACTCAGACTTCCATGCCTAAAAAACAGTGCTCAAAATGTCCGAAGACCTAATTACTTTGATCAGGGGCTCCCATCCCCCTCCTGATAAGAGGCCTAGGCAAGAGAGAGTATGAATCTTCTGATCAGGTTTCAATTTCCTCTGATTCCTCTTCTGAACAGGATTACTCCATGCTTCCTTATGAGGATTCTGATGCTGAAGAATCCATTCTTTCAGACTCTCCTCCTGAGGATTATTCTTTTGGGGAAACCCTACATACCACGAGGGAGCATTTCCACTGGGAGAGCCAAGATTATTCTGAATCTAAGAAAAGGCTCAGAGACTTTCTGCTACTTCCTCAGCACAGACCCCTTGCTATTCCACCTGTTCTAGACATTGTAGATGTATTTTCAGAGTCCGGTCTGTCCCCTGACTCTTTACCCCCTGCACCTGCTAAGCCAGACAGATACTACAGGGTCCCGGATTCTCGTAAATTCCTATATAAAAACCCCGCTGCTAACCCAGAAACTATATCTCCGGGTCCCAAAGGGGTTAAAGCTTCCACTGCAAAAAACCCTGTCCCCTCTGATAGGGATTCTAGGGCTCTAGACAGATGGGCGGAAAAAAGTCTGCACTTCTGCTACCCTGGCTGTAAGGGCTTTAAATTGTCAGTTTAATATGCTTAAATATCAGCAATATTTAATGTCACTGCTTAAACAGAAATTGTTGACAAATACTGAATGTTCAGAGAACAAGGAATTGCAGGATTTATTGCATGCAGCTGAACAAGTGGGAAAACATACTTTGCAATGTGGTTATGATTCACTGGAGGCCTCTTGCAGGGCCTCTGTTACAGGTTCTGTTATTAGAAGGCATGCTTGGTTAAAGGAACAGAATCTGCCTGATCATGTTAAAGAAAAATTATTAGATGCACCATTACAGCATGATACTTTGTTTGGTACTAAAGCAGAAGAGGTGTTGAAAAAAATGGATGATAAAACAAAATCCATGCAGACAGTCAAGGATTTCTTACAGGTACAGCCACCCAGGTTTAGCAGGAACTGGCCTTCTAAAAATTGGTCATTTCCAGTGTCAGACAGATCACAAAGAAGCAGATACAGGCATCCCAGAGGCAGATCTCAGCTCCAAGGCTCACACAGGCCTAAACAATGGGGTGCTCCTACCTCCAAAGGTGGAGAAGACAAATCACAGCCTTACAGGAAACAGTCCCAATGACTTTCCTCTACCAGATCCAAGCACTTTTCTTTTGGCAGCCCCCTTAGAGGGAAAACTAGCACTTTTTTATCAAATTGGCAAATGGTTACCCAAGACAAATGGGTCCTGAACATAGTGTCCCAAGGCTACAGGTTCCATTTTCACACTCTACCAAGGTCAAAAGGTATGCCAGACCTGCCCACACAATCAGTGGGCAGAGGCACAAAAACAAATTACAGCCCTCATGGACATGAGGGCCATTCAGCAAGCACCACAACAAGAGCAGGGGCACGGATTTTATTCCAGACTTTTCCTAGTACCCAGAAAGGACAAAACCTGGAGACCAATACTGGACCTGTCTATACTAAATACTTTTCTGGAAGTTCCAAAATTCAAGATGTTGACACTACAGCAGCTACTGCCCATGCTGGGCAAGAAGGCTTGGCTCGTAACTTTGGACCTAAAAGAGGCATACCTGCATGTCCCAATCAGACAATCTTGCAGAAGATACCTCAGATTCATAGCTGGCTCAATGCATTGCCAATTCTCTGCACTGCCCTTTGGCTTATCTACTGCACCCAGGGTCTTCACAAAATGCCTGGCGCCAGTAATTGCGTTTTGCAGACAAAAAGGAATTCAAATGTATCCCTACTTGGACAACTGCCTAAATCAAGCAGAAAACAAAGACCTTCTTCTACAGCATTTGGCGTTTGTAAAAAGATTACTAATTGGCCTAGGGTACACAGTAAATGAAAAGAAATCAAAACTAGTGTCAGAGATAATATTCCTGGGTGCAAGCTTAAATACAACTGCTCAGATGGCTTATCTCACACCAGACAAACAAAAGCAACTGACTATTTACTTCAAGAATTTGGCAACAAAAACCCACTTATCTGCAAGGAAAATCCTGCAGGCCTTGGGTTTCATGACATCCTGCATTCTACTAATTCCATATGCCAGACTGCATATGAGGAAACTACAGTGGTATCTAAAAAGTGTTTGGACTCAGCATTGCCACAGCCTGGAGACAGTAATTGCACTCATTCCCTGCCTGCAACAGGAGATGTCCTTCATGGATGCATCTGCAGTCATAACAACTGGGTTGTCCTGTCGTCAGGCAGCCCTTCAGTCTGCCGGATTCCAAAGTCCGGGTCCGGCTTCGGCTGATGTCGCACTTCACCCGACGTCATCTCTGTTGGTCTTCGGGTATAAAGGCATCAGCCGACGCCATTTTCTTCAGTCTTTCTTGCCGCGTGGCGCCCGAAGCAGAAGCTGTTCGCAAGTGCCGGTCGGTCTGATCCAGAGATTACTTCTACCGAATACTACTTCGAAGACTTCTAAAGCTAAGTACCCCGTTGGGGACTCTTTCTTGCCTCAGCCGATGTCAAAAAAAGTTAATAATTGTTTAACCTGTGGGAAACAAATACCTCATAAAGATTTCCACTCTTATTGTCTGCCTTGTTTAGGCCCAGCCCACGACGTAGCAGCCTGTTCGGCCTGTGCTTCTTTCAACCGACGAACGCTTAGGCGTCGGTCGGAGTTTGCTGAACAGTTTTTCGGTTCTGATTTTGCGTACATTATGCCGTCGGATCCTCCGACTACCCAAACTGCCAAAAAACGCAAAGATAAAGACCGACACTCGCGGTCCGCGGTTTCGGCCGAAACCATGGTTAAGCAAACCACGAGTGTCTCGGTTTCGGCCGAAACCGAGAAAACTGATCAAAGTACAGCTGAATCTATCTCTACAACTGAGGCCCCTGCTACCACTCTTGAATCGGCCTCAGAAATTTTATCCACTACGGTGGTTGCCACTGACTTATCAGACACCATTCCCTTGGATGTCTCTACCCCAGCACGTGGTGCTGCTAGGCCTCCAGCAGCCATGTCCATTAAGGCCTTCGCCAGGGCTAAAGCAGCCAAAACTACTAAAACAGTGCCTGTTAAACCCCCTACAACCAGGCCCTCCTCTAGTTCTCAAATGCTTACTCTGGCAGAAGATTTAATTTCATTAATTAGAGGATCTCAATCTCACCCAGACAGGGCCTCTCAGCCCCCAGAGAAGAGACCTAGGGCAGAGCCCCCTGAGCCAGTGTCCTCTGATGATTCTGCCGCTGAATCAGATATAACTGACCAGCCAGAGGCTCCTTTCTCCAATTTTGAAGACTCAGATGCTGAAGAATCCATTCCAGCTGCTTCCCCACCAGAAGAATTCTCCTTTGGGGAAACCTTACATGCCATGCGAGAGCAGTTCCAATGGCAGCAACAGGATTTTTCAGACTCCAGAAAAAGACTT
This sequence comes from Protopterus annectens, assembly GCF_019279795.1. Taxonomy (NCBI): domain Eukaryota; kingdom Metazoa; phylum Chordata; order Ceratodontiformes; family Protopteridae; genus Protopterus; species Protopterus annectens. The sequence continues at coordinate 1,246,063,172 of NC_056743.1, forward strand.
AGGACCTTTCTGCACCTTCCACAGCACAGGCCCTTAGCTATACCTCCTGTTCTCTCTGTGGTGGATGATGCCTTCAATGATGTCTGCTCCGCACCAGATTCTTTACCTCCAGCCCCTGCCAAACCAGACAGATTTTACAGGGTACCAGACACTCATCACCACCTTTACAAGGCCCCTCTTGCAGACCCCGAAACTATATCCCAGGGTCCCAAGGCAGTAGCCGCGACCATAGCTAAAAACCCTATTCCTTCTGAAAGGGAAGCAAGGTCATTAGACAGATGGGGCAAAAAGGTCTACACCTCAGCTACTCTCTCAGCTAGAGCTTTAAACTGTCAGTTTCACATGATACAATACCAAGAGTTTATGCTTGATCAGTTAACAAAAAAGCTATCCACTGATGAATCTCTTGATAAGAAATATGTATTAGAAATGGTAAATAACATACAACAGGTTAGTAACCATTCCTTAAAATGTGGCTATGATGCACTGGAGGCTTCATTTAGATCAGCCATGACTGGCACAGTGATAAGAAGGCATGCATGGCTAAAGGAGCAAGCTTTACCGGATCATGTTAAAGCTAAGTTACTAGATGCTCCCATGGATAAGACAAGTTTGTTTGGTACACCTGCCCAGCAGGTTATGAAGAAAATGGAAGAAAAGGCAAAATCTGTTCAAACGGTTAAAGATTTCTTGCAGGTTCAACCCCCAAGGTTTAGCAGGAACTGGCCTGCCAAAAATTGGTCCTTTCCTGACTCCACAAGATCCCAAAGGGGCAGGAATAGACGTTCCAGAGGCAGAAACCAATCCAGAGGAGGTGCCTACAGAGGACGACAGTGGCAAGGTAACAACAGAGGCACAGACACAACCACTGCCACTACAACAACACAACCACAGTGACTTAACCCTAAATCCGCCTACCAGGGAACAAATAGCAGCTCCACTAGGCGGCAAGTTAACCTTATTTTCAAAGAACTGGCACTATATAACAAAAGACAAGTGGATTTTACAAACCATAGATCAAGGTTACCGGTTCCACTTCCACACTTTACCAGTCAAAAGAGGAATGCCAAATCTACCTCCAAATCAAGAAACAGAGGCTCTACAACAGATGCAATTAGCAAACATGAGAGCTGTGGAAAGAGTGCCAACAGCAGAGCAAGGAAAGGGGTTCTACTCCAGACTATTCCTAGTTCCAAGAAAGGAAAAAAGTTGGAGACCTATTCTCGACCTGTCCACCTTAAATACATACATCATTGTCCCAAAATTCAAAATGCTGACCCTACAGCAACTTCTTCCCATGCTGGGCAAGGAGTGTTGGCTGGTAACTCTAGATCTCAAGGAGGCATACCTGCACGTCCCCATTCGACCAATCTGCAGAAGATACCTCAGATCTCTTGCAGGATCAGAGCACTATCAATTCTCAGCATTGCCCTTTGGCTTATCTACTGCGCCCAGAGTATTCACAAAATGCCTGGCATCAGTAATCGCCCATTGCAGACTACAGGGAATTCAAATTTACCCATACCTGGACGACTGCCTGCTACAAGGGGACAACAAAAGCAAGCTGACAACAGATTTACAAAGGGTCATTTACTTGCTACAAGCACTGGGATACACAGTCAATTTACAAAAGTCAAGGCTGATACCATCCCAAACAAGGACATTCTTGGGCACGGAATTGGACACAGTAAAACAAATGGCATTCCTAACTACAGAAAAACAAAAAGAACTCCCTCGTTACTTCTTGGCACTAACAAAACTGAACAAGTTAACAGCAAGAAAAGTACTGCAGGCCTTGGGCTTCATGGCATCATGCATAATCTTGGTCCCACTTGCCAGACTACATATGAGAAAGCTACAGTGGTACCTAAAGAATTTATGGTCCCAACACAGACACAGCCTAGAAACAGAAATTCCACTAATTCCATGCTTAAAACAGGAGTTCCTATGGTGGGCTCAGGCATGCCAGTCAAACCCAGGGCTACCCTTTCGCAGATGTCAAGCAAGCCAGACCATCACAACAGACGCTTCAGACCTAGGATGGGGGGCCCACATGCTGGACAAATGCGTGCAAGGATTGTGGACACAGGATCAACTTCACCTGCACATCAACCTAAAAGAAATGCTGGCAGTAAAACTGGCAATCCAAAAGTTCAGACCATTTCTCAAAGAGGGCCAGTTGATGATAAGGACAGACAACACCACAGTCATGTGGTACATCAAACAGGGAGGCACTCATTCATACCCCCTATGCAGAATGACTTTGGAGCTGTGGAACCTGGCACTCAGCTACAACATCCAGTTACAGGCAATATTTGTACCAGGAAAAGAAAATACTCTAGCAGACATATTAAGCAGAACCACATCGGATGCCCACGAATGGATGCTGCACCCGGACATCTTCAAGACCATCTCAAAGAAATGGGGAATGCCTCAGATAGATCTATTCGCATCACCTCTCAATCACCAGCTCAAAAAATTCTGCACAAGGACATTCCACCCACTAGCATGGAAAGTGGATTCGCTCTCCTTCAGCTGGAAAGGCCTAACAGCATATGCATTCCCACCTCTTCCCTTGATACACAAGGTATTACTAAAAATCAAGGAAGAACGTCCAAGGATAACCCTGATAGCTCCAAACTGGCCAAGACAACACTGGTACCCACTGCTGAGGAGCATGTCTCGGAACAATGTGGCCAATACCCCTGATGCCTTTGATGTTAACTCAGAACAACTACAGCATCATGCATCCAAACCTAAAAACGTTGCAACTGACTGCATGGAACATCACATAGCAACAGCTAATCCAGAACTTTCCCAAAGAGTTAAAGACATTATTCTTGAAGCACGCAGACCTTCAACAAGAAGGAACTATGCTGGAAAATGGAAAAGGTTTGTCATTTGGAGTACTGAAAGGGGAAAAGATGTGTCAAACATAGATATGCCTAACATTCTGGAGTATCTGGCCGAACTTCTTCATTCAGGCCTCTCCTACTCCTCCATCAAGATACATGCATCAGCTATTTCAGCAGAATACAGCTTTGATCCACCTGTTTTTTCGCACCCTTTGCTCAGGCAGTTCCTCAGAGGAATCAAGAATGTAAAACCTCCAAGGAAACCACCATTACCAGCTTGAGACTTAAACTTTGTGCTAGAAAAGTTGACACTATCACCCTTTGAACCAGCAGCAACAGCAGACCTACAACACCTGTCATGGAAAACTGCTTTCCTACTGGCAATTACTTCAGCAAGGAGGGTTTCAGAACTACAGGCCTTAATGGCAGTGCAACCCTTTCTAATCTTCCACCAAGATAGAGTGTCCATGAGGACTAATCCTACATTTATGCCTAAGGTGGTATCCAGAGTGTCTTTAAACCAGGCAATCCACCTACCTACCTTCTTTCCCAACCCACAAAACAGAGGGGAAAGAATACTGCATACCTTGGATGTACATAGACAGCTACGCTACTACTTGGACAGAACAAAAAGTAGCAGAAAGACTGACCAGCTTTTTGTAGCCTATGCAACAGGAAGGGAAGGAAAAGCTATTTCCAAACAGACAATCTCCAAATGGATAGGAAATTGCATACGATTCTGTTACTCCTTCCATGGAAAACCAATTCCACAGAACATAAGACCTCATTCTACAAGGGCAACAGCCACTACCACAGCCTTCTTATGAGGAGTGGCAACCAAAGACATTATCGAGGCGACTACTTGGACCTCCGTGCATACATTTGCCAAGCATTATAATTTGCCTCTATATTCCAGATCCCGAGCAGGGTTTGCCACTGCTGTACTGCAAGGGATCCTAAACACACCATAATCTAGTTTTATCCTCCTCCCCTAGTTGGCTATGGTATTCTACCCAGTTGTTATGACTGCAGATGCATCCATGAAGGACATAGTACAGTTTTGTACCTACCATAAATGTAGATGTCCGAACTGGATAGCATCTGCAGTCAGGATTACCCTCCCTCCTTCCCCTCTGTGGTACTCCTAGGGTGTTTACCCTCCTAATAGCTAGCTGGTGGGGGGGGGTCTTTTATGGTGTATTTGTTTGTATATATGTACATACATGCTTATGTTTGTGTTTACCTCTATCTTTTTGGAAACATTGGCATCTATCCAAATTTTAGCCTTCAAGAGGGCTACTGGCATCTGGGGCAAGAAACACTGAAGAAAATGGCGTCGGCTGATGCCTTTATACCCGAAGACCAACAGAGATGACGTCGGGTGAAGTGCGACATCAGCCGAAGCCGGACCCGGACTTTGGAATCCGGCCGACTGAAGGGCTGCCTGACGACAGGGCAACCCAGTTATGACTGCAGATGCTATCCAGTTCGGACATCTACATTTATGGTAGGTACAAAACTGTACTTTTCGATGGTGGACAGAAGCCTGTCACCACAACAAGGGTCTGCTATTCAGTTTACCCACAGCCAGACAGACACTGACAACGGATGCATCAGATTATGCCTGGGGGGGCCCATATGACAGGAAAATGTATTCAGGGCACATGGCCTGCAAACCAGATGCATCTTCACATCAATCAGAAAGAGATGCTAGCTGTTCAAAATGCCCTGACAGCTTTCAAGGACCTGCTTGATCCAGGACAGTTACTGATAGACAACTCTATGGTCATGTGGTACATAAACAAGCGGGGAGGTACACACTCCTACCCCCTCTGCAGACAAGCAATGACCTTATGGGACACAGCATTGGCTTTTCAAGTTCACCTGCAAGCACAATTCCTGCCAGGAAAAACAAATACTCTGGCAGACGAACTAAGCATAAACCTCATGGATCCCTACGAATGGAAACTGGATCCACAAGTCTTCAGCATGATAATAAGGAAATGGGGATGCCCGGACATAGATCTATTTGCCTCCCCTCACAACAGCCAGTTACAGAAATTTTGCACCAGAATTTATCGCAAGCATGGAAAGTAGATGCCCTATCCTTCAGCTGGAAAAACCTAACGGTGTATGCCTTTCCTTCACTGCCTCTCCTTCCCAGGGTACTTCTAAAGGTCAGACAAGAGAAACCAAAAATGATACTGGTTGCACCAGACTGGCCACGCCAGCACTGGTACCCAATCCTAAAGAGCTTATCTCGAGGTCCAGCTTGGATATTGCCCCAGACTTCTCATTTGCTGACCCAACAAAACAATCAGATTCTGCACAGCCATCTCAGGACCTTAAATCTGGCAGCATGGCAGCTAATGTAGCCATTCAGAACACTACTCTTTCAAAAGCTGTTATGGATGTTATCTTGGAGGCCAGGAGGCCCAGTACCAGAAAATCTTATGCAGAAAAATGGAAGAGATTCTGTGCTTGGAACCAGGAACAAGGCATTGACACGCGTGTACCAAATATCCCCCAGATTTTACAATTCCTAACTGAGATGCTGAACAAAGGCCTTTCTCATCAATTAAGATTCATGCCTCTGCCATTTCAGCCCATTACAATACGGAACCACCTATCTTTTCTCATCCTTTAATAAGGCAGTACCTCAGAGGGGCCAAAAACATTAGGCCTCCAAGGAGAACACCAATTCCGGCCTGGGACCTCAATTATGTTTTGGAAAAACTCACACTGCCTCTTTTCGAGCTAGCATCAACAGCAGATATAAAATTCTTATCCTGGAAAACAGCTCTGCCCCTAGCAATAACCTCTGCAAGGCGAGTCTTGGAGTTACAAGCACTCATGGCTGTGGAACCTTTCATCATTTTTCATCCAGACAGGCTTTCTCTGAGGACAAACCCTACATTTATGCCTAAGGTGGTGTCCAGTTTGGCCCTCAGCCAAACACTTACCTACCTTTTATCCAAATCCACAGAACAAGGGTGAGAAAATTCTGCATTCTTTGGACATACACAGGCAGTTACGCTTCTACTTGGACAGAACTAAAGCTTTCAGAAAGACTGAGCAACCTTTAGTGGCATATGCTGCAGGATCACAAGGAAAGGCCATCTCAAAACAGGCTATTTCTAAATGGATAGGCCATTGCATCAGTTTCTGATATTCTCAACATGGCAAACCAGTGCCTAAGGGCATTAGGCCTCATTCCACCAGAGCAGCAGCCACTTCAGCAGCCTTCCTTAGAGGAGTACCAACCAAAGATATCTTAGAGGCTGCAACCTGGAGTTCAATGCACACCTTCACAAAGCACTGCCACTTACCTCTTTAAGTCCAGAGCAGGCTTTGCCACTGCATTTCTGCAGGGCCTCGTAGCCTCTCCTAATCCTATTTAGCCCAGCCACCCATCTTCAGCTTTGGGATTCAACCCAAGAGTAATGAATGCAACAGTGAAACACGATGAACATAGTACAGTTGTGTACCTGCCATAAATGTAGATGTTAGTGTGTTCACTGTTGCAGTCCAGGTTACCCACCCACCATCCCCCTTTTTTCTTTGATGGGGCTTTTCTGCACTTTTCTATCCTATACAACCTTTTTGGTGCATTTGCTTGTAGATGAAGGCAATGTTATTTGTGCATGCATTTTTATTGGCATATTTTTCAGCCTACCAATTTGGGGGCACCTGACATCTGGGGGCAAGAAAAACTGAAGAAAATGGCATTGGCTGCATCTTTTATACCCCTGGCGCACTGACGTCAGGGAAGAGGCGACAGCAACCGATGCCGGACCTAGACTTTGGAATTCTGGCCGACTGAGGGTAGCCTGCCAGCAGGATAACTCAAGAGTAATGACTGCAACAGTGAATACACTCAAACATCTACATTTATGGTAGGTACACAACTGTACATTTTGGTCTCTTTGTGAAAGAAACACCTACCTACCATGAAAGAGAAGAAAAGACCCTGTCTGCCATGGGAATCAAGTTCTCTACCCCTCAACAAACGTGCTGCAGAAATTTGAGAGGTGGTAAGAAAATGTAGCGTAACAAATCTCGGCAACCTTGCCAAGACCCATGCAGAGACCACTTCAAAGCAGAGGAGGCAGTTGTAATGGTAGACCCTTGACACAGAGGAGGCCTGCAAAATCTGGGTTTCCTTGATTTCTTCCAAGATGGACCTTATCAGCACTCATTAAATGCTGCCCAACTACCCTCCTCTGAAGACACAGGGGACAATTGTCCTTGCACTCATAAGCCTGGACTGCTAAAACAAAGGATACCTGGGCGCTAAAAATATCCAGATGTTGCTTCATACCATTTTCCCAGCTCCCAAGCTTCAAAAGGAAGAAGCTTCCTGACATTCCACCCATTCAGGAAGGCAGCAGCACAAGAAATTCAAAAGCTGCTAGGCAAGAGTCATCGAGGAGGTCCTGCCAGACCAGACAGGATTCAGAACTTGCTCGTGTTTCTTTAGTGACCCGAGACCAATTTTGGATCTAACAAACTAGTAGTTGAAAAAGTCAAAAGTTCCAAATGGCCATGGTCCAGTCCATTCTGCCGTTTCTTTGCAAGGATGATTAGATGTGCTCCATAGATCTTAAGGATGCATACTGTCGCATCAAAATAAACAGGTGCTCTTGAAGATATTTATGTCTTCAGCTGGGAGCCAGTCATTACCAATTCAGTACTTTGCCCTTTGAACTCACCACAGTCCCCTGAGTGTTCACCAAATGTATGGCAGGGGGTGGCAGCTCACTTAAGATTAAAAGGATTCAGAGCATTTCCATACCTAGACGACTGGCTCCTAACTGTCCCCAGTAGGCATCTCCTACAACAATCCAAGGATTATTTGCTCCTGATTTGGCACTCACTTGGGATACCAATCATTTAAGCCAAGTCAGATTTGATACCAGTACAGTGCCTGGAGTTTATTGGCATACATCTGAATACAATGCAAATTATCTCTTTACCTTCTCATCGACAAACTCAGGTCTCAGGTTCATCAGATTCTATCCCGTCACCTCCAGCCAGATAAATTCTTCAAACTTTGGGGTCTATGGCAGCAGTAATAGTCATCCTTCCTTTAGCATGTTGCTGTACGAGTGTTCTTCAATGGTTTCTAGCTGTTCAGTGGTCTTTTCTTTGAAAACCCCTATCTTTTCCAGTCAAGCTTACAATAATTTGCAAACACCACAGCCACTGGTTCATCTAGACAACATTTACCTAGGCTGACCCTTTGTTTTACCACCCCCAATGGCCATGATGACTACTGATGCCTCCCATTTGAGGTGGGAGGCATCACTTGGGAAGAACAGACTGAGGCACGTGGTCCCCTCGAGACTAATTTGCATGTCAGTGTCCTGGAGATGAGAGCAGTCCTGTTAACACTGCAGGCATTTCAAGATGCACTTCCTCTAGAGACTATTGCAGTTTAGACTGACAATGTGTGTAGTCTTGTAGATCAACAAACAAGGGGGAATCCGGTCTTCCCCTTTCTGCTGGGAAGCTATGAGAGTGTGGCAGTGGATGATCTTCACCAACCTGTTTAGTTGCAATGCATGTTCTGGGGAAATATAGCATGCTAGTAGGCAAACTCAGCAGGTCCATTCTTATGCCTCACGACTGATCTCTGTCAGTCACTGGTGGAGGAAATGTTCCATTGTTGGGGAGCATCCTTGCTGTGAACTCTCTGCATCCCTCCACAACAGCAAGTCCAGCAGGTATTTTGCCCTGATCCCCCTCAGGGGAGTCACTGAGAAATGCTGTAGTTCATGTTTAGCCATCCGGTCTTTATGCTTTTACCCCACTTCCTTCAATCCCAAATTTTCTACTGAAAGGAATTCATTTGAAGAGCTCGGTCATCCTCATTGTTCCTTTCTGGCCTCACCAGGTGTGGTGGTTCTTCCTTTGGTCTCATCTTCTTTATCCTTCTTGGATAATGGACTCAACTCCAGATCTTTTTTCTCACCCCTCAGGGATGAGTAATCCCAATATCCCAGCCCTCAAAGTAACTCGTGGTTTCTCCAATTACAGTAGTAATCAAACAGCCCAGTCTTTCTTCTCCGGTATGTACCATTTTATTATCTTTTCAAAAAGACTCCACCAAGAAGGTTTACAGAAGCAAACGGAAAAGATTTTCCCTTTGGGCATTAAGAAACAGTGTTGACTCTTACTGCCCCTGTCTCTGCTGTTCTTGATTTTCTGGCTGCTCTAGGTTTTCTATGATTAAACTACAGTTGGCAGCCATTTCAAATTTTCATCTGGATGAGAAAAGTTATTGTTTGGCTTCTTCCAAGTTATGTAAAGCTTGTTTGAAAGGCATTTTTCTCCTTGGACCCCTAATGAAAGATCCTTCACCCCCCTGGGATCTGACTGTTACACTACAAGGTCTGACTCAGAAACCCTTTGAACCTTCAGCACTAAATGATTTAAAATTCCTGTCATGGAAAACAGACTTTCTAGAAGCTATTATATCTGCAAAAAGAGTTTCTGAACTCCAGGCTCTTTCAACAAAAACTGTGTACATTATTTTCATAAAGACAGGGTAACCTTATGGACAAACCATTCTTTTTTTTACCTAAAGTAACTTCTGACTCTGACATTAACCAATCCATTCACTTGCTGGTTGTCTTTCCATATTGTGCAAATAAAGGAAAATACATATTGCATCTCCTAGATGTGCACATACAATTATGTTTTTATTTACACAGAACTAAAGAATTCAGAAAGTCATTCTCAGCTGTTTTATATCCTTCTCATCGAATCAGCTGTTTTATCCAGTATCTAGTTACATTGGCTAAATGCATAACTGATTTGATTACACTTTTTGAATCTATTCCAAACAAGGCATTTCTCTACCAAGACTGCCTTAAGTCCACTCGCTAGATCCATGGCCACGGTAGTTTGTTTTTTTGGTCAAGAACTTCTGTTGATGACATTTGAACAGCAGCCACATGGTCCATTGCTCATAACTTTATTACTCATTACATATTGGACCTAATCTCCAGAAGCACAGCTGCATTTTCAGTGGGTTTCTGGAATGTACTTCCATGAGGGCCACCCAAGATTCACATAGCTGAGGACTCTGTCCCATTCATTGAAGATATATACTCATCATATTTAGGCATCTGTGTTGTCCATTTTCATTCTTCTCAACCTCTCCCACATCCATCCTCCTTCCTATAAATTTTCTGGAGGGAACTGTTGGATTTCTTATTAGAACTTATAGTTTCATGTTTGAGCCATATTCTTTAAGCTATCCCTTTCTTTAAGTAATTAATAGAGATTTTATGGCAACAAACTCCATCTGAGGTGTTGAAAATGGACTAGGACATTATGGTTAGAGGGGGGATCTTGAGAGTTTGATCCTAAGATCGGATCCGTAACCCATTTGTCCAGGAAGAGTGAACATGGACAACATAGTTGCCTAGTTTTGATGAGTATATAACTTTTAGCTTCTGTTCTCCGCTACTTGAACAAAGTTATGCTGAACCCTCCAACGACAGAGTCAAGGCAACAAATGTAGACTATACTTTACCAGGCCACTCAAATAGCCAAACAATAGCATTAAGTTGCAGGCACTGCGCTGTAAATGTTTCTTCTGTGGCAGTTGCTAGTGGGTCTGTTTTCTTCAGGTATTCATGGCTTGATATAGTCAGCCTATCCTAGAGTATCTCAAATCAAAACTTTTAAACTTTCCCTTGGACAAAGACAGGTTTGGTCCTCAGGCTTACCAATCTGTTCAAAACTCTCCAAGACCAAGGTAAGAGTATGAATGGGATTGGAGGACTCTTCTGTTCAAGGATGCTTGGCTCTCACCTCTAGAGAAACTGATGAGATTTTACTGTCCTCAGTTCCTAGATAAATACTCATGTAAATCTACATCCTCCAACAACTCAGAAACTAACTTATTAAATAAATAAGAAAAAGAACTCTGACAAACCTCAGAGAACCTCCTCCCTCTGGAAATAAAAATCGCCTACCTTTGCAGCTTCTCTTTCCAGGAGTCCTCCTTCAACATCTTCAGTTAACTCTCCAGCTCTTGTCAGGTCTGGGTTTCACTGTAAACTACAAAAAAATCATAATTGGTTCCTCCACAAGACCTGGTTTTCATAGGCTGCAGACTGGACACACAGAAAATGAATGCTCTCCTCAACCAGGAGAAGATTCACAGTCTGTCCAAATTTTCACAAGATCTCTCCTGCGCAACACATTGCTCTCAGCAATGGAGATGTTAAGAACTTTGGGTTTCATGGGAGCCACCATTCCTATGCTTTCCCTGGCCAGACATCACATGATAAAAATCTGGTGGTACCTGAAGTCTGGATGGCCCCATCTCTGTCACCCTTTGGGCACCCTAATTCCCACCTCCTTTGTCTTAAAATGAGCTACTTTGGTAGCAAAAATAGGTCAGTGCCATCCCAAGAACTTCCCTTCACACCACCACCTCCTCTTTCAAGAAGTTCTCTCAATAGATGCCTCTGATGAGGCATGAAGGGGGGCATGGACAGGATCACACTGGATGCAGGGGAGATGGCAAGAAGGAAATGAGGGCTCTTCTACAAGTACTGCAGACCTTTTCCCACCTGTTGGAACCCAGACCACTCCTAGTGTACACAGACAACACCATAAATGTGGTAAATAGAGAGGCACCAGGTTGTACCAGTTGTGCAGGTTAGAACAGAAAACATGGAACTTAGCCATCCAGATGGATTCTCACTCATGGTCACACAAATTCCTTCTCAGGAAAATATGATGGCAGACTCCCTAAGCCACTGCTTGGAGGACTCCCACAAATAGATGTTAAATAAGCAGGTTTTCCAGTAAATCACCCTTCAGTTTGCACTCCTCAGATAGACCTCTTTGCATCACCAGTCATCCATTAGTTCCCCCAGTTCTGCATCAGGGATCTTTGTCCCATAGTCTGGAGGACAGATTCTTTCTTCTAGGGAAGTTCATCTGCTTTCCTCCATTGTCTATTCTTCCAAAAAGCCTTCTGAAAGCTCAAAAGGAAGCACCCAAACTCCTTATACAGGCACCCTGTTGACTTTATATTGGTTTCCCTTGCAGTTTCACCTGGCAAAGGGAAATTACACAAACGTACCTCTACAATTTGACTTGATTATTCAATAAAAAGGATTGCTTCTCCACCCAAATCTTCCATCTCAGGTTGACTGTGTGGCTGATTTGATTTTAATTCCTCAAAGACACTTCTTCTCTTAAGAGGTTGTTTAACAAGAAGCCAAGAGACCCACTACAAGAAAATCTTACATAGGTAAATCGAAAAAGGTTTTCCTGTTGGTGCTGCAAACCTAGGCTGGATCCACTCTTACCATAGGTCCCTGCTGTACAGCAGTATCTTTGCAAACTACTTTGTGAGGTTTGGCCTACTCTTCTATAAAAGCTCATCTGTCTCCTATCAATGCCTGCCTACTTCTTAACCCTTCTCTTATGGCCAGAGTGCAAGTCAGGTTTTTCTTCAAGCTCAGGGGAGTTCTGCACCTTAATTGTACAAGGAAATCCCTTTCCCCCCGCCTTGGGATCTCAATTTTGTGCTAGCGAAGCTTACATGGTCTCCCTTTGAACCAGCATCTTCTGCTTCTTTAAAATTCTACACTTGGAAAGCTGTCCTACTCTTGGCTGTCAATTCTGCTAGGAAAGTTTTTGAGTTGCAAGTTCTCATGTCCATTCCCCCTTTTCTTGTTTTCCACAAAACAAGGGTGACTGTCAGGGCTAACCCATCTTTCATGCCTAAGGTAGTGAACACTCTGTTCCCTCAATCAGGCTATTCACCTACCCGCCTCTCTTTCCCAATCCCCAACATGGGGGGGGGGATGGCAAGCGGAATCTTACATTCTTTGGACATTGAGACACACCTCATTTTATCTAGACAAAACTAAATCCTTCAGGAAGACTGACTAACTGTTTGTATCTTTTTTTGAGACCTAAGCTTGGTCAGCCAGTCTCTAAACTATTACATCTTGGATCTGTAAGACTTTTTCTGCTGCTTGCTCTATGTTAAACCCTTCTGGCCTGAAAGCTCATTCCATTAGGGTAGTAGCTTCCTCAGAGACTTTCACAAGGATGTAGATGCCAGGTCTTTCTTGGAAGCTGCCACTTTGTCCTCGGTATGCACCTTTACCAAGCACTACAGAAATGATGACTTTTCCAGGTCCAGGACAGCCTTTGCTAGGTCAGTCATATATGGACTCCTAGAGAACTAAATTACTCAGTAGCCATCCACCCTTCTATCTACCTCCTTCAGCTCTGGGAATACTGCAACAGTGATTTCAGTCAGGACATAGTACAGTTGTGTAAGAGCTTAGCATAACAGTAGACATCCTACTGATTATTGTTGCAGTATTTTTTTCCCACCTTCCATTCCCTCTTCTCTTCCTCACTTCAACCTTCCCTTTCTTTTCCCACTTTGCTTTAACCTCTGCTCTGCTACATGGTGAAGGATGAGCTTATTTACATATTCAAGCTGCAACTTTTCTAGCTGACCAGTCTCCCTGTCTCTCTTCAAGTTGCTGGTTAAGAGATAGTCTGAGGATCCACACGCATATGTCTCTGTATATCCCAACACTTGGTAACTTACAGCATTCAGGAAGGTACAGCTTTGATGCCCCGACTGGAGGTCAGTGGTGACAACCCATATGACCAGTCTTGTACTTCATCGATCTCAGCTAGCATATTCCAGTGACAAAGTTCCAGATGATTGCTGTGCAGTCTGTCCTATATTTGTCGGTGGGGGGGGTTGAATGTGTTTCTAGATTTCAAGATGCATACCTGTATGAAGAAATAACCAAGGAATCCCAAGAGGTTCCTGCTGTTCATAGTGGGTGCCAGTTATTTTCACTTTAAAGCCCTCTGACCTGGTCTCACCCAGAAGTCCCATGGTGCAACAAATATTTGGTTACAGTGGCAGCTCAAAAGCCCTTTGCAGGGTAGTGGCTGAGTTCCTACAATGAATCATAAAGGTTTGGTTATCTCAGTTTACAGACCCTTTGACAACTACAGAGCTGCCAAGAATGTGCTGCCATGGCTCACTGTAGTCCTTGTATTCTTCTCACCCCCCATTTTGATGGTCATCACAGATACCTGTGGCATGGAGTGGTGGGGCATTGTCGAGTGCAGACAATTGAAGATACTTAGTCCCAGAATATCAAAGCCAGTCTGTCCACGAGTGTCTTCGAGATGCAGCTGTTCCAAGAATGTCTTCCTAGGGTATGTTTGCCATCCACTTGGACAACATGGCAGTGGTTCGGTACATCAGCAGTCAAGGAGGGACACATTCGTATCACCTTTGATTAAAAAACATGATGTAGTTTTAGTCGAGCTTCTCTCGTTGCTTTCTCACTGTAACCCATGTACTAGGACAGGCCAGTTCTCTGGCAGACAAGCTCAGACATTGTCTGCTAATGCCACTTGTGGTGTCGCTGCCTTTCATTGGTGAGATCTGTGCTCCACCATTAAGACCAGCCTTGCTATGACCTGTTTGCCTCCCCAGCCAGTGTGAAGTGCAGCTGCTTCTTCTCCCTCATCACTCCATAGGGATAATATCAAGGGGTGTTTAGTCCAGAATGGCCCATAGCCCCTGGATCTGAACATCCTTCCCTTCATTTGTCCCAAAATTCTTGAAGTAACCCATTCAGATGAAACAAAGTATCATTCTCATTGCCTCATTTTGGTTTCACGTTTGGTCCTCCTTGCTGTGGCCTTACCTGTTTGAGAAGCCCATCTGCCTGAGATAATTCAAGTCTACACTCATCCAGAAAGCTTCACTTGAACCTTCTCTGCCTTAATTTAACAGGATGTTTTTCCTGATATTCTTCATTTAGCTCCCTATTGCAGTAGTCCTGACTACTGGAACTTTAACAACAAAAGGTCCCACTTCCTGAGCATAGTATACTTACCCCCGGGCATGGCAGACATTTGTCAGGTCGTTCCCAGTATGAGAACATTCATTAGTGCTATTTTAGATTTTTCTTGATGCAGTTCTGCATGTTCACATCAGTCTCATTGCATCATTAGTCCATTATAGTTCAGTTTGCCATGGAGCTCAGGACAATTAAATACCCCAATGGGGATTTTTCCTCTTGCTGCTTTTATGGTAGTAACTTCTGGTACCTTTATACTCTACTAGTCTGACATCTGTCTATGCATTTCAGTATATCAGGGCATAAGAAAGGTAGTTTTCAAGCAAAAATACACTCATATTAGGGGTAGAATGTATTGTTGAGGGTCAAGAATTTACCCCAAAAGCTCAAAAAATAGCATTCCCTAGAAAATTAACTAATTAGTTGGATAAAAAGAAACATGAGGGTTGCACTCTGTCATCAGTGACATCCCTGGGTTGATCTTTAGTTTCTGAACTCCACTCCTGTCCCTGAGAAAAGAAGAAATCTAAGGAAAAGGCAGAAACGGACACTGGTAATATGACTTTGGCTTCCAAAGTTTTGTTATAGTTTGATGATGGCAGTCCCCATTAAGGAGCTTTCTCATTCTCCAGACCATGCATCTTTGATACCCAAGACCTGCTTGTCCCTTTAGAGTCTGTTATGCCGAGGGAAGCAGGCACGTTTAGTCAAGTAGAAGACCATGGTTTGGCTTTCAGAATAGAAATCGCATTTTGGATGTCTGTGGCTTGGTTGGCTTGGGCGATCCACAGGCTTGGTAAGGGAATTCATTGCTGACCAAGAGATGGAACTATGAGAATGCTATCCACAGATTCAGACCTCCAAGGTGGCTTTCTCAATTAAAAGAATTTAAAAAGATGAGAGAGAAGTCACATGCCCCACATTTCCTGCAGATGCCTAGTGCTCAAGGATTTGTATGGTCCTTAATCATCACTCTACCTCAGGCTGCAGGTCCACCATGATTGTTCTCAAGACTTTAAAAGCACCTGCAGCAAACTGTGATCTTTCTCTGTCTGGTGTCCCCTCTGATAAAAGAAAGAAAGGGATGACTCTGTTGAGAAGGTTGAACAAAACTTCTCTGAGAGTGAAGTGGAGTTAGATTATTCTTCTCAGATTTCCTTCTTCCTTAGGATAGGACACTACCACAGAAGCCCAGAAGTTTTATAAATCCCTACACAAGGACCCTGTGGCTGATTCAGTGGTGTGTATTGATGCAGGGAATGGGGTCCAAATTGGTTCCTGTCTTTGGTATTCACGACTATGAATGGTAAGCACTTGACTAATTTGCGAAGAATATATACCCAACTGCTACTTTGGCTTTCAGTACCATGAGTTTTCTGATATATATGATCAAGTACCAAGTTGCTGTCCTAGATTAAGTCAAGTAGAAGACTGGAAGGTGCCTGACGGGGACCTGAGGATAAATAATTAGAACTCCACCAAACTGTAAGTAAGGTGACAAAACATACATGGATATTAAATTGTGGATTTAGCTGGGAAGAGAAGCAGCTGTGGGGGTCAGTCTTAAGATGGTGTGCTTGGTTGAGGCTTCTACCCCTGCCGGAGTGTAGCTCCCAAGTGCACTTATGGACCCAGGAGCTGTTATGTCAGAAACCTGCTGGTGAAGTGTTTTGGAAATGAGGAGTAATGGAGCAAGACTATGAAGTGGGTAAAGTAGCAGTTCCACTTTCCCCTGTGCTGGAATGACAAGAACATCCCCTCTAAACTTGGTCCTTGCTATCACAGACAAGAAACAAATATATAAACCAGTGAAAGAGAAGGAGGATGCATAAAAAATAGTAAGTCAGGGAGATCACTGCGGTGTTGCAGAACAAGATAGCAGCCGTGACTGTGATTTTTCTCCCCTTCCTTTGCCCAAATCCTCACCTTAGCCACAGTTTTTAAGATGGCAAGAAGAGAAACCCACTGCCAAAGAAAGTCTGAGATTGTTACAAAGGGCATTCTCATGGAGCAAGCAACAGTTCATTAAAAAAAAAAAAAGTTAACACAGATTTCCCCTGTGCAAACGATGTTGAGGACCGAGTGCATTTGTGTTCCCCTTTTCTCCAAGAGCCTCCTGATAAGGATAATGGAACCTTTCTCATGTAAGAAAGAAGCAAGGGGTTGCTTCTTTCTTACTTGAGAAAGAAGCAAGGGGTTGTACATGAAGATATTTCTGGTGCTTGGAAAAGACAGACTGTAGAGACACATCTTGAATACGTCAATACTTATCATGATATCCCCAAGTTCATAATATTGGTATTACAGGCCTTATCACTTTCACCCTCAAGGATGCTGATCTTCACAAGTCTTTCATTAGCTTCAGTGCAGAGGGCTTTCAGTGCTAGTTTCCATCCTTGCCTTTTGGAGTGGCTGCAGCACCCTGGTTTTCACCAAATGTCAAACTCCAGTAATAGCATACTGCAGAAGAAAAGGAATTCACATTAGTTTCTGTCTGGACAACTGCTTCATTCAGACACTATAACAGGAGGAGGTGGGCAGGACCCTTCATTTCTCCATGGACTGCCTTCCAAATTATCAGGTTTTTCTTTCAGTGTTCAAAAGTCAACCTGAAATACATTCCAGTAGAGTGATATTCCATGGGGCACTTCTGATCCTTTGCTGCCTGAAGGCTTTCTTCCCCGAAGAGGTGATGGAACATTTGACACAGTAGTACCAAACGAATGCATAGGATAAGTTTTCAGCCAGAAAATACCTCTCAGGTCACTGGATGCTTGGCATTAGCTACTCTGGTACAGCAATAAAGGTGCACATGAGAACTCCATTGGTACCCAAGATCCATTTCAAGCTAATGCCCCACTTTTCTCAGTTCCAAAAGAGATGATTCCTATCCTATCCTGCATATCCCAAGAAGTGAAGTAGTGCTCCACCCACCACAGATGGAGCTCGGGGGTAACCTTCATCCAGGAACGCCACAATCTGATTCTGACAACACATTCTTTAGACATGACCTGTGGTATACAGCCCAAGGAAAGAGACACGTGTATAAGAGATCTTAGCCTTTGTGCAGGCACTCAAGGCCTTCAAGCTAATCTTGAAGAAAGCTGTCTTGCAGGTTGTAATGGACAGTACTAGTGTGATGTGATATAAGAAAAAGCAGGACAGAACTGGGCCATATACCTTGTGTAATCTGGCCTTGTCTGTTTGGGAAATAGTTTCAGATACAAAATGACCCAAAACAGTCTATCCCATCCTGTGTGACTTCAGTGGTAGACCATCTAAGGTCAAGAGCAGATCTACGAGTGGATATCCTGTAAAGATAATTTCTTTCAGTTAATCTACATGTGCAGTATTCCAGAGGTAGACCTGTTTGTAGCTCCAAGCAATAGACTGCTCAAGAATTTCTGCTGAAGCGCATCGTACAGAGATGCTTGGGCAGTAAGATAGTTTCTCCTTCAAATGAACGGGGCTCCTCCTCTATGCATTTACTTAGACCCTTCTATTCCCCCCGGATGATTCAGAACGTAAGGTATGAGGCCAGTGGTGCTCTTGGTAGCCCCCTTTTTATAGGTTAATAAGTTAAATACTAGGCGAGCTGCCCTTGCAGGACATTTTAAGCCTAGCCAGTTTCCCTTTTTGTGCTTGAAATAGACTATCCTGTTTGGTTTTAGATTGGCCATACCTATCCCATCGTTGATAATTATACATTACCCTTAATGACAATAACTGGGATCATACCATAGATAATCTGAAGGGACCAATGCATGAGGTAAAGCATTTAGGAGCTGCCTCTGTCCAGTAGTAGTGCAGAGAGCAGTCCATGGGTAAATTTTCTGTTTTACATCCATAGATATAAGCTGCAATGGAATATGGACAGGGATGAACTTTGTTTTATGTGGATGGGGATGTCTGTTCCATAGCAGTGTCTTCTGCAAGGTATACCTGTCTCTCCAAACCATTCTGTTGATATTTCAGAAGAGGTTTAGATCATTAGACTGAGAATTTCTGATCCCATTTGACTTGCTGATGTGCAGTAAATCCTTCAGTAATGGGTTGGAGGATAACTTGTATGCCATACACAGGTCACCTCTTGGCAGTCTGTAGGTAGTAGTGGTGGGGCAAGAAGGGCAACTGCCCCATACAGAAAGTGTTGGGTGCTGCAATCAGGCAATCCTGATATCTAATGCAGTTATCTGTTTTTAATTGCTGGTATTGCATTTGCAGTCAAATCTGAGCAGTGCTCAGTTTGAGGTCTAGACTGTAGCAAACTGCTTGATACATTGTAGCAAGCAGTTTACCCCAGTTTATAAAAATATATTTTTTTAAGTAAAACATGTAGGTATAAATGTGCAGTAGGTATAAATGGTAGCAAATGTGGGCTTCATTTGTAACAAGCAGGTGGCTACAGTTTAAAACAAGTAGAAATTCTTTTTTGTAATAAAACAAGAGGAGGTTTGGGGGTGTGGCTTAGAAATGGGACCTGAATGGTGTGGAGGGGGAGGGTGTTATGCATCTGGCCACCTGGTTGACGTGCCAGTAGAAGGAATAGCAATGTTTTGGAATAGCTGGGGGAGTGCTACATGGATCTGAAATAAGCCAATTGCTGCAGCAGACTTTAAGCATCAGATGTGGAGCTTTCTTTCGCAAGCCACTCAGATTGCCAGGCACAGTATTAAGTACAGTTAAGATGCTGTAGTTGCTTCTAGGATAGCTGCCATGCTAACTGTTATCCATAGATATGCATAACTTTGCAGTCAACCTCTGCCTGAGGATTTTAAATCAAAGATTCTACATTTACCCTTGGACAAATACTGTTTGCCTCTCAGTCAGTCTGTTCAAAACACTCCAAGACTATGAAAGACTTTTGACAGCTCGTACTCTCATTAGTCCTATGTACCATAGGAGCTACCCAATTAAATTTACCTCCTTCATTAGAAGGGATTCAAGGACAATCCACAGAGGAAAGCATGCAGGAAAAGATACTCTGAAAACTCGCTAAGGGATCTCCAGCTGAGAGGTCACCCTTTGGAGACAAAAACCTGCGACTCCCCCTGCAGCATCCCTCCCCCTTTCCCCAACCCCATTACCACTCTTTCTCAATGATTGTCACTCTCCCTGGCCAAGTGGGAAGCAGGTATCCCCATCATCAGGGATGGCCATGCCATGTCTTGGGAAGACATTCTTCCTCTGAGAGGAATCCCACCATCTCCTCCAAATGAAATGTCCTTTCTGATTATCATTATTTAAGACCTCTTGAATCAGGTTACCGTAGAGCAAGTACCAAAATAATTAGTGGGAAAAGGATTTTATTCCCGGATTTTTCTAGTCCCAAGAAAAGAAGAGCTGTGGAGAGCCATCTTAGTCCTGTCCATGAACATTTACCTGAAAGTTATTAACTTTCAAAATGCTTTGTTTAGACTGTTCTACCTTTCATCCTCCTACAGGCTATCTTCTTGTCGACGGATCTCCAGGACACCTACCTACACATTCCTGTTCATCCCTTTTGCAGGAGAGTCCTCTGGTTTTCCTCTGGCTTCTTGCATTTTCAGTTTACTGCTCTGTTTGTTGGTCTTTCCACAGCCCCAAGAGTGTTCACAAAGTGCCTAGGGCCTGTAGTAGCTTTTTGCAGCACTCAAGGAATTAATTTCTCCCTACCTGGATGACCTTGTCATCCATACTCTTTCCCCAAAGATTCTTCTGTAGCATCTTCAGTTCATCCTGCATCTTCTGACAGATCTTACCTTACTCGTCATTATTGCTTGTGGGTCCCATTTTGCAGGAGCACTTCCTGTTTACGTTTGCAAGTCCAGAGTTGGCCCAGAGTAACAGGGAGCCAGATGGAGAGAGAAGGAGGTGATGGATAGGTGAGAGAAATGGGGGAGAAAGCAAATATCGAGATAGGAGAGTGTGTGCAGGATTCTAAGGGGTTGTTTCGAAGAAATCTGTTTGGACATGATTCAACAAATGATGGATGCATAATTACAGCCCTCCAGTCAGGAGGGTTGCGGGATGATATACTGAAAGAAATTGTGATGCAGAATGAGCCCGAAAATCAAGGGGACATTATAAAATAAGTCTTCCAGCACAGGCAAGAGCCCTTCAAGTCCACCTGTTTCCTATCAACAAAGCATAATCAACTCATTTGTTCTCCAGATAGTCGAGTCAGATGGAATAGAAATAAAACAAGCGTCTTTTCTGAAAAACGTATAAATTATCATACAGAAAAAAAGGCTTAGTTAATAAATGCAGTACTGATGGGAAAATAGCATATTTAGCAAGTGTATTTGTAGCCAGCAGTATTTGAAAAGGAATTACATAGTTTTTTCATTTATATAGGGTTGTAGATTAAAACCCAGTAAATGGAGAAGGTTTGTATGTAAATAGAGGAAGGAGGTTTAGGGATAATTAATCCAGTGGTATATGCTGCTTCATTAAATTTGTACAAAGTGTTAAAAGTGGGTAAATGAAAAAGATCCTGGTTGCTTCTTCCTGGCTCAGGTAACACTGTATCTCCTTTCTTCCGGCTGTCGGTGGGGGTAAGACCAAAACTCTAACACTGATCATGGACCTTCTCACCTAGAACAAAGAGTCTATAATGCATCCCAGCCTGACCACTCTAAAGCTAACAGCGTAGAGGTTTGGATTCTGACTCTGTCCACTTTACCTTACTCACAGAATATCTTATCCATTCTGAAAGAGGCCTGAAAACCAAACACTAGAAAGTCATCTTTAGCTAAACGGGAAACATTTTTTTATCTGGTCAGTCCAAAGGTATTCTTTCTTCACAATCTGACATATCCCAGATCCTTGAATACCTCTCATACCTCTCTTCCATATTCAAGGAGGACATATCTTACTTTTATCTTCAAGGTACATGCCTTGGCCATCTAACACTGCCCCCATACTCCCCTCCTGTTTACTCTTATCCACATAAGAAGCAATTTCTCAAGGGGATTATTCACTTCAGGCTACCTAGAAGGGAACCTCTTCCTCTGTGGTACCTTAATTTTGTACTTGAAATGTCACTCTGCCACAATTTGAACCAGCAGCATCAGCTCTTATCAAACTTTTGCCATGGAAAACTACTCCACATTTGGCTGGCTGTCACTTTAGCCAGCCATGTATCTGACCTCCAAGCCCTTGTGTGCAAGGAGCCTTTCCTAATCTTTCTCAGGTATAGGATCAGCCTTATAACCAGTCCCTCCTTTATGCTGAAGGTAGTTTCAGAATTATTTGAGTCAAGCTTTGCACCTTTCTGTGTTCTTTCCAAACTCACTGAGCAAACCAGAAAGGATTTTGCATTCCTGAGATGTACACAGACAGCTGAGATATTACCAAAAAGGAACCAACTTCTCTAACAGGTCAGAACTAAATGTTGGTAGCCTTTGCAGAAAGTAAATAAGTTAAAATAACTGGTAAAACAAGCTATTTCCAAGTGGATTGCTAACTGCATCACCTTTTGTTACTCTCACCATGGCAATCAACTTCTTTGTAAAGTCATTAATCATTCCATCAGGCATAAATCCACCACTGCTGTGTTTTTAAAAGGGGTACCCGGGCAACCCATTCTGGAGGCTGCCACATGGTTATCCTTTCATACTTTCACTAAGCATTTCCACCTTGGGCCCATTTTGAGGACAAGAAGTGAGTTTGCCTCTTTCTGCCATCCTGCAAATGTTGTTCCTAGCTAATGTCTTTGTCCAGCCAGCCTCTTTAAAGCTGTAGGTGGCTTACCAAGAATCAGTACTTCAACACACTGACTATGATGAGCATAGTAAAATTGTCTTCACTTAACGTAATTGTAAATGTTTGAACAGGTCAGTGTTGTAGTGCTTCCTTTCCTTACCTTTGGTTGAGGTTGGTCTCACCTCCTGTTAATCATCCTTTCCTCCCATTCTTTCACCCCTTTAGGTCAGGGTCCTTGGCTTGTGCTCAAGGCAGTTGGTAAGGTCGAGCAATTCCTCAGGACCATCGGACTCCTTAATCTTGACAAGAAAGACCTGAAGTTGTTGCCTGTAACCCATTTTATACCACAATTTGTGGACATCTGTTTTCATGGATGTTCACCAGCTGGGGAATGGTGAAAAGACTTGTATTTAGATTGGCCACAGGTTTCTGAAATGAGAGAAAGATCCAAAAATTACTTCTGCAACTTTAATCTACTCGAACATCTACAGTTGTGGTAAGTGGAGAGAGAACTGTACTATGTCCTTCTATTCCTCTGTTGCAGTGTTCTGTGTTTGGGATTTCCCACCTCAGGCGACCCAAACGTCGGCTCCTATACAAAAGCTTAAGCCTTGTTGCTGTAGGTGCGTGGGATGTCACACGTAGGGCCATAAACCAGGGACCTTAAATTTGACATCTGCACGGACAGACCTCAGAACTTTTCAGCCTCAGACAACATCACATCGATCGTTTCATTCCTACACTCGAAGACTTCTAAAAAGCGAAGTACCCCGTTGGGGAAATTTTCCATTTCTTTTGCTTGAGCTTGGTTAGCTGAAGTTATTGTTAGCTGATGTCAGCTAAGAAGGGCAAATGCCAATGCAGGTGTCAGATACTGCATAAAGATATGCACGACCGTTATGTCTTGTCTAGGGAAGGAACACGACCATACGGCTTTTTCCATTTGCCAATCTTTTGTTCTGAAGACCCTTCATAGACATCTGGTCACTCTCAACTTATATTTCGAGAACCAACGGCTCAAAAAGCTTACGGTCAGGATGGATCCTGAATCGGCCGTTCCAACTGAATCACCACGGAAAAAGGCCAAAGTTTCCAGGCCTACCTCAATTGCACCTCTGCCATCAGATGTCCTGCCAGCTTCCGATCTAGGGGTTGAGGGGATGTCCGATTGAACTCTGTACTTTGACTCCCACCAAGGAAGCTACTTCAGAAGTAATGGTCTGTGCGTCCTCGGAGACTGCACAGAAGTCGGTTCCTACCAATGTTGAGGGGGAATCCGAAACAGTTGGACGACCGACTGGGATGCCATTACCTGAAGCCCAGGCCTTCTCCCAGACCTAGGCCTTCCAAGCAGGGGGGGGCAACAAAACACCTGACTCCTACCCCTGAAGGAGTCCCAGACTGGCAATCATTTACTAACTCCTTGATGCAGGCTTTTATGGCTCTTAGTCCAAACAACTAGCAAAAATACGAAACTCAAGACCACTGGTTCAGACCCAAAATATTTTATTCTCTAGCACCTTGGTACAAGACCTTCAAGAAGTTACAAAATCCAGCTAAACATGTGCTACCTTTTATACAAAAAACAGACTCAATCAATAATAAAATCAAACAATTAAATAAAATACTTCCAATTAACCTCTCCATTTAGTCCCATAATGGACCATAGTGTCATATTTGAGAATAAAAACAGATTCCTTGTACAGCAGTTTTTCTTTCAAAAGAATTTCATCATTATTTTCAACAAATATTTGCTCTAAAATACAACCATGGAGCATAGAAAAAATCACTACCATGTGCATTTTTGAAATGACATGCCAAAACCTTGTCTTCCTTTTGATTTTTGTATGTCCCTGGTATGTTCCATTAGCCTCACTTTAAAACTTCTTTTTGTTTCAACAATGTAAAGGAAACCACACAACGGCATCTTAAGGCATAAATAACCCCCTTACTATTGCATGAAAAATGTCCCCTTGGTAGATTTTAGTAATATACTCCAAGGAACATATTATATGCTTGCAAGTAGAACAACTATTGCATTGATAAGTGCACATAGATGTTGGACAAACATTCAAATTAATTTTTAAGACAAAATTCCCATGAACAAGCATGTCCTTGAAGCTTCTTCCCCGTTTATATAACATCATAAGGTGCTTACTCAACATTTTGCTCAAATCTCGGTCTTTATGGAGAAAGTTCCAGTAATATCTTACAATACTACAAACTACTTCTCTTTGGATATATGTCCTGACAAAATACATTTGTTCTTTCTTATTTCCACCATTTTCTCTGCCCCCCCCCCATTGTCCCAAAACCTAGCACTAACATTGTTTATTGATTTTAGCACAAAAAAGTTTATACTTAGCGTCTTCTATTACTTTCTTGCTATAATCTCTGTTACAAAACATAGTGGCAGTATTATATATTTCTTCCAATAAATTTGTCTCAACATTGCATATTCCAGATAATCTTAAAAATTCACCATAAGGCAAAGATGATAGAACATGTGGGGGGGGGGGCAGCTAGTGGCATACAAGTACTGGCTTCCATCTAAATATTTCCTATGCACTCCAGTACAACTTTTGCCATTATCCAAACCCCTTAAGTGTTGAGTCTAAATAAGAGAACTGGGTTCCATATTGTAGCCCATCAAAAGACATATTAAATGTATTTTGTTGTAAATCAGCAACAAACTGCAGAATGTCATTTTTACTCCCTTAACATATAAAAATCTATAAAATGAAAATATTTTACACAATTCTTCACAAAATTACATTTATAAAGACTAACTCAAAATAAGCCATGAATAAATTTGCATACATGGGGGCAAATTGTGCTCCATGGCTGCTCCCTGTTTTTGCCTGTAAATTTCAGTACTTAAAACCAGTCAAATCTACCAAATAGCTTGTTAAGGGTCTATCCCCAAAAAATACATTATAGCATGAAGTCCATCCTTGTGTTGAATTGATGAATATAAACCTTTTTTTTTTTGCTCAAAATTTTTTATTTAATTTTCCAATAACAATAGAGAGAAAAAAATAATTTCACAATTTAAATGATAAATTGTAACAAACTATGTACAAAATTTACAAAAGGCCTCAAAGTGAAAATAAAGGGAAATAGCAAAAAAAAAAGAGAAATTATAAACCAATAAAGAAGGTTATACAATATTCAACAATTATTGGTTCTTGTTTGATTAATTAGATGAAAGTGTATCTAGATTCATTGTCTTAATAAGAGTGATGACTTTCTCCCAAGGATTATTAGTCCATTTTCTAGGAAAAATTCTTAGCTCTTTAGCTTTTATTTCCATTGATGCTACTTTGTCCAAAAGAATCATGAATTCTTCAAAAATTGGAATGGAGGGTGATTTCCTCTTTCTTGTAATGCATTTTTTGGCTACTGCCAAAATTGTCCAAAGAAGATATTTATTTTTGTTATTCATTGTAATAGATTCATATATACACAAAAAATAAAGGTTTTGACAATACAAAAGAATCAGTAAAGATAGCTTGAAGGAAATTACCAATATCTTCCCAATATTTCTGAATGAGAAAACATTCATAACAAATATGAGACCAATCGGCTGTACATTTTAGAGAGCATCTAAAACATATCACCTTTCTGGAGAGATTGAATTTAGCAATTTTACTAGGAGTGTAGAAGGCTCTATGCAAGAATTTCCAGGAAAAAATCCTACAAACCTGTAGGTTAGAAGTTAATTTTATGGAATATAAAAGATTAGCTTTATTCTCAGAGGTTAGGGGCACTGTATAATCCTTAGTAATAAAATCCCAAAATTTCTGATTAGGGATAGTTTTATAGTTAATAATGATTTTATAGAGTTTTGAAATCAAATTTTTCCAATTAAATTCTCCATGTAGTATTTCCTGTATAAGAAGTATAAATTTGGACAAGGACTTAAAGGAAGAGTTCTTTATTGCTTTACACATATCTTGAGTAAATGGGAGTATACTGTTAAGAGCTAACCAATCTATATTTGATGGATTAAATGTTTTAATTAAATTTTGCGCATCCAGTGTATCTAAATTCATTGTGCAATACCAGCATGTAATTTTTTTTTCATTTCCCAATTTCTGAGAGTATCTGCACTAATATTAAAAAAGTGTTTTGTAATCTTAAAAGGGTATAGCAGTTGTATCCACATTTTAATATCAGCATTATCGTTAACAAAACTTCTAAAAGTATTATAGATATAGTTTATATAATTTAGATTTGTAGGTTTAATTATGTTACAGTGTATATTAATACAAAGTGCATACCAAAGTTTATTACTTAGATCATCCAGTTGGAAACTTTTTATTAATTTATTTTCATTTAGGATAATAGTTGCATGTAGGGATTTCCAAGCTGAAAAAACATTTTGGATCAATCCAATTTAATATTGTTTTGAGATTAGAAGGTTTAACATAGGATTCTAAGTCTGGAAATGTATTCCTGCAAGCTCCCAGGGTCTAATATGATTTCTCTTAAAATAGATTTACTGGGTAATATAAGAATAGATAAAGCAATGTAATTTATTTTTGGTAGCAGAATCATTTTAATTAATTGTAGCCTATCTTCAAACTTTAAATGTAATTTATTCCATTTTTCTGTGAAAGTTTTTAATATGTTCACAATGTTATAATTTGTATGTTAAATCGATATCACATAGTATAATCCCTAGATATTTTAAAGAGGAGACCTATTCCCCAACTGTTTCATTTGTAGTCAATTTGATGTTACCATTGAGTTTTTTTTATTTAATATGTGATTAGACTTAGAGCTACTAGTTTTTAATCCTATAATACAATAACATTTTTTAACTAATAAATCTAATTCTTGTAAGGATTCTTCTGAATTTATTAAAGTAAGATATTGTCAGCAAATACCATTATCTTAGAATCAAATTGATTATATGTATTAAAACCTTTAATTTTAGGATTATATTGCATTGTCAAAGAAAAAGGTTCTATTGCTAATGCAAATAAAATTGGGGACATCGGGCAACCTTGTTTAATACCTTTAGTAATTTTAATCAATTCTGATGTAAATGGTCCTAATTTTACATAGACTAGATTATAATAAATATTTTTATAAAAGTAGTAAATTGAATAGGGAACTTATATGATTCAAGAATTTTAAAAAGAAAATTCCAGTTTAAAGAATCAAAGGCTTTTTCAATATCGAGGGTGATTATAAGAGCTTCTTGATTATCTCTATTCAGAATATCTATGGTGGTCAGAATTCTTTGAATGTTATCTTGGGTATGTCTGTTATAAATAAATCCTGTTTAATCTTCAGTGATGAGATATGTTAGAGATTTCTTAAATCTCTTGACTAAGATAGACATTAAAATGTTATAATCATTATTAATCAGAGAGATTGGTCTGTATGAACTGCACAAATGAGCATCTTTATTTTCTTTTAGTATAGGAGTAATTAATGAGCATCTCCATGAAGGTGGAATTATACCTTGTAAGTACGATTCATTCAAAGCCTTATGTAGAACTGATATAGCCGAAGATGGTAGAAACTTGTATATTTCATTGATAATACCATCTATGCCTGGTGGTTTGTTGTTTTTTCTTTCTTTAATTTTTTCATTAATTTCCTTTAGGGAAATTTGTTTCTGAATCTCATTAATTAAATTTTCTGGTAAGTTTTTTAATTTAGATAAGTCCATGCCATGGTTTGTTGAGAATCTTTATTTTTGTATTGTTCTGAGAGTGATATTTAAAAGCATCTAAAATATCACTTATGTCAGATACTTTTTTATTACTCCTCCCTTCATGAATCACACAATATTATTTTCAATAGAATTTCTTTTTAGTCTTCATGCTAGATTACGTATATACTTTGGAGATGTAGAGTAAGAATTTAACTTTAGTTTTTCCAGAGCTAAATTAGTTTTGTGGGTTAGTGTCGTTATATTTTTTTATTTAAAGATTCAGATTCCTTTTTCTTATTTGAGGAAGGTCTTGTATTGTCATTGTTAATTAATACAATTTGTTTCTGTATATTAGTTCAGACTCCCATTACTTTGTTTTGTTATTAAGCCATGTCATAGTTTTGCCATATAAATAAGCTTTCAAGGAGTCCCATAGGATTACTACGTTTACTTTACTGTTTAGGTTTGTATCTAGGAAGAATTTTATTTCTGTGTCTAACCAAGGTTTGAATTGTTTTAATTTGGTAATATAGGCTGGAATTCCTTTAGTAAAAGACAACTTCTTAAAATCTGTTTGTATATTAAAAATGAGTGCATTATGATCAGACATAGGGCACAGGGTTATTGTAAAGTATGATATTTTTGTTTTGAGATCCTGGGATATTAAAATTTTATCAATTCTAGTCTGAGTCTTATGTCTAAAATCACTGTGAGAGAATTCTAGTGAGCTATCATTTTTAAGATAAAATAAATCATATAACTGTAAGTTATCTGTCCATTTTTTAAGATATTTCCCTATAGAGGTAATACGAAAAGGTCTTTCGTTAGAGGTTTCTGAATCATTAGACAGTTAAAATCTCCCCCTAAAATCAGACTACCTTTAATATTTTTAATAAGTTCTAAGTGTTTTTTTATTGTTTTTACTCCAATTCCAGGAAACCAATAAGCATTAACTAATGTCCAAACTCTGTTATTAAATTTTATTATAATTGATAGAAGACCCTCCTTATTTTCATAGTTGTAAATAACTTGAGGAGAGTGTTTTTCTTCCACAGTATTAAGACTCCTCTAGTTTTTTTAGTATGTGAAGAATTAGATAGCTTTAAGTATTCATTAGGGTTCCAAATAAAGCTATCATTTGTTTTAAAGTGAGTTTCTTGTAGAAAAACTACTTGTGCTTTGTTTAATTTCAAGTATTTTGATACATTAAATCTTTTCTTCAGGTTATTTAAGCCATTGACATTCAAAGAAAGAAAAGTCAAATCCATCTTCTTTACTCTGGGATTAAGAGTGGTAAAAATGATATAATAGTAAACATTTGTAATATTTAATTCTTGTATATCCTTCTTAAAAAGGTTATATTCTGATGACAAATTGCTAATTCCCACTAAAAAATACAATTTAAATTTAGACTGAGGCCTGTAAAAGTAAAAATTCTGTTTAAAAAAGTGATTAAATTTTAGTAAAACCTTTAACTGACATGGAACGTGAACCATTCCTAATCTGACAGAATAAAATATCCAGTCAGATTAACCATCATTCTAAAGAATTGTACAAAATATCCCAACTTGAGGCTCCAGAATATGTATTCTATGGAAATTCTATAAGATAATTAGTTTGAGAGAACAATAAATTGATGTGACATATAATTTTAACTATGAGTGTATTTAAGCCCTACTAGCGAAAATGTTTTTTTATTGAGAAAATTATATTCTCATTACCATACGTATCTTTACAAAAGCAAGTAATTAATAGCTTGACAGTAAATATGTATGAGAAGGTTTATCAAAAGAAAAGTACTCTAACACCAGTTGGCTATGTAAGCATTTCTATTAAAATTAATAGATAAACATTTACATCAGTTAGAGCAAATCAGCAAGACAGTGGATAGGCACTTGAAGATAATTTGTAGTGACCGTAGTAAATTTGTATATATTGGTGGGCTCAGCATCACTTAAGTACATTGCACTCCACTCAACAAATAATAGTTACATAACTAATGATGAATAGGGAAATTTTTATCAGGGCAATTCTAAGCTGGATTTATGTCAAATTGTGACTACTTCCAGAGAATCTTTAGTTCACTCCATTTTTATTGTAAAAGTAAAGCATGTTAGTATAATTCAATTAAATATTTGTCTAATAAGCATCATATTAGTCAAAATATGTTAACGGTTAAAGAGGCAGTACCAGTACATTCTAATATAATTTCATTATATCTGTTGATAATTCTTTATTAAATATGTCTATGGTAACAAGAATAAAGATGTGTTGTCATTACCAGTCATAGAGCAAATGATGAAATAAATAAACCAAAAACATTTTGCCCCTCTTGTTATGGGGAGAAACTGTGAATAAATAGTAAAATGCTTGTAATTTCTTCTTGTATGACTGCAGTCCAACACTTAGTTATGTGTATTTATCAACATACTCTATAAAGTATGGCACAATGGGAGATAATAAACAGATGATGTTAAGTTGTCAATGTCGCCTTCATTCTTGCTTGATGGGTTCGGAGCCGATCCTCGGCTCCGACTCGGCACTTTGCTAAGCTCGAGAGTCACTTTTACCAGCTCAAGGCAGCCCCATATCCCATGATGCAAGGCGGTAAGTACCCGGATCTCATTTGCCGCTTCGCTGATGAGGTCCTCCTTTTACCAGCTCCTGGTAAGTGTTTTATATTAAACTGTCTTTAGCCCCTTTTCACTTTTAAACTTTATATCTAACATTTTTAGTTTATATTAAGCCCTTTTTTGACTAAAATTACCCTTCCTCCTTAATTTTTTTAGTCAGGCCTTCTCCCCTCCCTCCCCCCCCCTGTCAGGGTGTTTGTGAGAGGTTAGATGTTCTTCATTCCACATTGCTGCAGTCCTAACCATTGGGTAGTCCGCTGTCCAGTCGGCCCGAATACCAAAGTATATGGCTGACGTCGGTCAAGGCGCATTAGACTGACGTCAGGACGTCAGGGTACTAATGCGCATGACCGACGTCATATCCTCAGTCTTTTTTGCCGCATGGTCCGATGCAGAAGCAGTTTTGCGAGTGCAGGTTGGCGTTCTGAAATATTTCCGAAGTCGGAGTTTCAGACCGAATCAAAGTTGGCTAAGTACCCGTTGGGAACATTTTGGTTTTTCTTGCCTCAGTATTTAACCGGATGTCAGAAAAAGTGAATAACTGTATTTCTTGTGGGAAGCAGATACCTCATAGGGATTACCATACTCTGTGTATACCTTGTTTAGGGCCTGAGCACGGCGTTGTTGGTTGCCGCTCTTGTGCTAGATTTAACAAACGCACTATTAAGAGAAGGTTAGACTGTGCCAGGTTAGTGTTTGGGAAGCGTTGTAATTACAAAATGCCGCCGGATGCTCCGACGCCCGCTTCGTCAAAAGCGCAAAGACAAAACAGCAAAGCCTAGGGTTGATGAACCGCAGTCCCGGACGTCGGTTCTTTAGAAGGCTCAGTGGAGCCAGAGGTTTTGCCAGGAGTTTCTTTGGAGTCTCAGGCAGAGACTTTACTGTTACAGGATGTGCCCTCTCAGGAGGTAGGCCAGGCTGAGGGGGCTTCTCAGGTAACTGTTCTTCCCTCTCTTCCCAAGATAGTTAGAGCTTCTCCTACTGTTTCCAAAACTTCTTTGAGAGGTAGGCCAAGTTCAGCTTCAGTGGGGGCTTCTCCTAGCACTTCAGGTTCTGTGCCTAAGAAACATATGCTTAAAATGGCAGAAGATTTAATTACTATGATTAGAGGCTCTATGCCCCCTCCTGATAAGAGGCCTAGGGTGGAACCTGAGTTTGATAATTTGGAACAGTATTCAGAGGCTTCGGAGTCTTCTGCGGAAGATTTGCAGGAGTTTCCTCCTTATTCTGATTCTGATGTGGATGATTCCACACCTACAGCTTCTCCTCCTGAGGATTTCTCATTTTCAGAGACTCTGCATTCCATGAGGGAACACTTTAAATGGGAAGGCCAGGATTACTCTGATTCCAGGAAAAGGCTTAGGGAATTCTTATTTTTACCTCAACATAGGCCCTTAGCTATACCTCCTGTGTTGAATGTGGTGGAAGATGTTTTTGCAGAGGCTTCCCTGAACCCTGACTCTTTGCCTCCTGCTCCTGTTAAACCTGATAGGTACTATAGGGTGCCCGAAGCTCATAAATATTTGTTTAAGAGCCCTAGGGCGGACCCAGAAACTGTTTCTCAGGGGCCTAAAGGTGTTAAGGCCTCTGTGGTTAAAAATCCTGTTCCCACTGATAAAGAGGCAAGGGCTTTGGATAGGTGGGGAAAGAAAGTGTATACTTCTTCCACTCTAGCCATGAGAGCGTTGAATTGTCAGTTTCACATGCTAAAATATCAAAATTATCTCCTTTCACAATTGAAATCTAAGGTGGATGCTTTGGCGGAAGGTATAGAGTGTAAAGAGTTGCTGGATTTAGTTCATGTGTCTGAACAAGTGGGTAAGCATTCTTTGCAATGTGGTTTTGATGCTGTGCAGGCCTCCTCGAGGGTGGCTGCCACTAGTTCTGTTCTTCGCAGGCATGCCTGGTTGAGGGATCAGAATTTAGCAGAGCATGTTAAGACTAGGATTTTGGATGCTCCTTTACAGTCTGATGTGTTATTTGGTTCGCCTGTGGAAGCAGTTTTAAAGAAAATGGAGGACAAAGCTAAGTCTATGCAAACTGTTAAAGATTTTTGCAGGTGCAGCCACCAAAGTTTAGTAGAAATTGGCCTACTAAGGGATGGACATATCCTGCTTTTGATTCCCAGTCTAGGGGTATGTCTAGACGTGGTAGGGGCAGAGCTCAAGGTTCTTTTAGGCCTAGGACAGGGGGTTCACCTGCTCAGACTTCTGGTGAGGGCAGGGGTCAGTCCTTTCGTAAACAGACCCAATGACTTGCCTTTTCAGCTGCCAGTAGATTCTCGTCTGGTAGCTCCTTTGGGAGGAAGACTGTCTCTTTTCAAAGAAAATTGGGATTTAATCACTCAAGACAGATGGGTGTTGGATATCATTCACCACGGTTACAGGTTTTATTTCCACACATTGCCCCCTTTCAAAGGCATGCCAGACGTTCCTCCTCCACAAAGGGAAGAGGCTCACAAGCAAATTTCTTTGTTACTCCAAATAGGGGCCATTCAGCCAGTCCCTATACCAGAAAGGGGCCTAGGATTTTATTCTCGCCTGTTCCTAGTACCAGAGAAGGGGAACACGTGGAGACCAATTTTGGATTTATCTATCCTCAACACTTATCTGGACATTCCCAAGTTCAAGATGTTGACGTTACAACAGCTTTTACCTCTGCTGGGCAAAGATCATTGGATGGTAACTTTAGATCTCAAGGAAGCTTACCTTCATGTGCCTATAAGACTGTGTTGCAGGAAGTATCTGCGTTGAGCTGGAAATTCTCATTATCGGTTCTCTGCATTGCCCTTTGGCTTATCTACTGCCCAGAGTATTCACAAAGGTTCTGGCTCCAGTGATAGCTTACTTCAGGTTAAAAGGAATTCAAATCTATCCTTACTTGGACGACTGCCTGATTCTGGCTCAAGAAAAGGAAGACCTTCTACAGCATCTGGAATATGTCATAGCAGTGCTAAGATGCCTAGGGTATTCTGTGAACGAAATAAAGTCCAGTCTAGTACCCTCTCAAGACATGTGCTTTCTGGGTGTGAGACTGAATACAGCAGCCCAGATGGCCTTTTAACCCCGGACAAACAAAAGAATCTTTCCAGTTACTTCCATCAGCTATCTCTTCAGTCCGGGCTGACTGCAAGGACAGTCCTTCAAGCCTTAGGGTTCATGGCATCTTGTATTCTGGTGCTTCCCAATGCCAAACTGCATATGAGGAAGCTACAATGGTATCTCAAAAATGTATGGACACAGCACTGCCAGGATTTGGACACTGTCATTCAAATAATACCTTGCATTCAAAAGGAATTTTTGTGGTGGGCTCAGGAATGTCACCTAAACAAGGGACTCTCTGTGACCCGGCCAGAGGCGAGTCAGATTCTAACGACAGATGCCTCAGACATTGCTTGGGGAGCTCATCTAAATGGAAAGTGGATACAAGACAAGTGGCCTGCCAGACTACAGCATCTACATATCAACATGAAGGAGATGTTAGCAGTCCAATTTGCATTAATGGCTTTCAAGGAGTTACTTCTTCCAGGGCAGGTGTTGATTCT
Organism: Protopterus annectens; assembly: GCF_019279795.1. Lineage (NCBI taxonomy): Eukaryota > Metazoa > Chordata > Ceratodontiformes > Protopteridae > Protopterus > Protopterus annectens. The sequence continues at coordinate 1,246,097,446 of NC_056743.1, forward strand.
AACAGACAACACAACTGTCATGTGGTACATCAACAAACAAGGGGGAACACATTCTTACCCGTTGTGCAGGCAAGCAATGATTTTATGGGAGACTGTGCTCAGCTTGCAATTAACTCTTCAGGCAAGGTTTCTGCCGGGAGCACAGAACTCCTTAGCAGATGTGTTAAGCAGACAAATCATGGATCCCCACGATTGGAAACTGGATCTTCATGTATTTCAAAGGTTGACAGTGTCCTGGGGAACTCCAGACATAGATCTGTTCGCTTCTCCATTGAACCACTAGCTGCCAAAGTTTTGCACAAAGAGGTTACATCACACAGCTTGGAAAGTGGATGCTCTTTCTTTCAGTTGGAAAAATCTTCATGTGTATGCGTTTCCACCTCTGCCTCTTCTTCCAAAGGTGCTTCTAAAGGTCAGACAAGACAAGCCAAGGATGATTTTAATAGCTCCAGATTGGCCTCGGCAGCACTGGTACCCATTACTGAGGAGTCTAGTAAAGAAGCCTCCATGGCCTTTACCTTTGATTCCACACCTGTTGTCTCAGAGAGACGGCCACCTGCTCAATGTCAAGCTTCGCTCTCTTCATCTAACAGCATGGCATATTCTGTTTTGAGAGACAGCCGGTCTCAACTTCCTCAACAAGTTTTAAATGTGATTATGGAAGCTAGAAGACCTAGTACAAGGAAAGTGTATGCAGAAAAATGGAAGAGATTTTTATTTTGGAGTGCAGCAAGGAATTTGGAGATTTCTGAGCCTAATTTGAGTGTGGCTCTTCAATATCTTACTGAGTTATTGGACAAAGGTTTGTCCTTCTCTTCCATTAAGATTCATGCTGCAGCAATTTCAGCTCACTATGATTGTGACCCACCATTGTTTTCGCATCCTTTGTTCAAGCAGTTTCTCAGAGGGGCAAAGAATATAAGACCCCACGTAGAGCTCCTACTCCTGCTTGGGATCTCAATTTTGTGTTGGAAAACTTACTCTACAACCTTTTGAGCCTCAGGGTACTGCTGATTTGAAATATTTGTCATGGAAGACTGCTTTTTTGTTGGCCATTACTTCTGCAAGAAGGGTGTCTGAATTGCAAGCCCTTATGGCAGTAGAGCCCTTTCTGATTTTCCATAAGGATAGGGTATCATTACGTACTAATCCTTCCTTTATGCCTAAGGTGGTTTCTAGTGTGGCTTTAAACCAAACTATTCATTTGCCTACTTTTTATGCAGATCCCCAAAATAAAGGGGAAAAGATTTTGCACACTTTAGATGTACATAGGCAGTTGCGTTATTATTTATGCAGGACTAAGGATTTCAGGCAGTCTCAGCAGTTTGTTTCTTTTGCTTTGAGTTCTCAGGGCAAGCCTGTGTCTAAGCAAACTATTTCTAAGTGGATTGGGTTTTGCATTTCATTTTGTTATTCCCATCATGGCAAGGAGATTCCAGCTGGGATTAGGCCTCATTCCACTAGGGCTACTGCCACTTCAACAGCATTTCTAAGGGGGGTGGCAACTAAGGATATTTTAGAGGCAGCTACTTGGAGTTCAGTGCATACTTTCTCTAAGCATTACCACCTTCCTCTCTACTCTAAATCTAGGGCTGGTTTTGCCACAGCTATTTTGCAAGGCATGTTGGCAGCTCCTGCTTCCTTATGATTTGCCAGCCTCCCTTACCTCTGCTTTGGGATTCTACCCAATGGTTAGGACTGCAGCAATGTGGAATGAAGAACATAGTACAGTTTTGTACCTACCATAAATGTAGATGTTCGAGGATCCACATTGCTGCAGTCCAATTTACCCTCCCGCCTTCCCCTCTGTGTTTAGGGGTGGTGGTGTGTGTTGCTATATATTATTGTACATGTATATATGTATATATTGTATATAAGTTTGGTGCAGGGCTTTTTGGTGTTTTGGATTGGGCCTTGTCTTTTTAGGGTCTTCTGACATCTGGGGCAAGAAAAGACTGAGGATATGACGTCGGTCATGCGCATTAGTACCCTGACGTCCTGACGTCAGTCTAATGCGCCTTGACCGACGTCAGCCATATACTTTGGTATTCGGGCCGACTGGACAGCGGACTACCCAATGGTTAGGACTGCAGCAATGTGGATCCTCGAACATCTACATTTATGGTAGGTACAAAACTGTACTTTTCTCTATATTTTTAGATAACTTTATCTGATTGGGACTGTGTTGTGGTGTATTGTTGGTACAACTATGTCCAAAGAAAGGGTCTCAGGCTTTAAGAATTGTGACTCGTGCTGTCAGAAGATGTCTCTGACAGACGGTCACACTTCTTGTTTATATTGCCTGGGACCTGTCCACCTGCAGGACTCCTGTGCGATTTGTCATTCCTTTAGCCAGAGAGTCCTGCAGGAGAGGAGGAATAAATTGATTTTAAGGGGTCTTCTTAAACCGGAGGGCTCTCCGGCTAAATCGGCTCCGAGCAAGACTTCAAAGTCTTCCAAGGCCCAGGCTTCTGTGTCCAAGCCTGCGGCCTCGGTTCCGACTCCTTCTGAGTCGAGATCGGCTCCGGCTGGAGCCGATCCTGGTTTGCAAAAACCTTCGGCACCGATGGCTATCGGTGCCGATACTGTTTCAGTCACATCGGTGTCGGCTCCGACTGGCTCCGACCACCATGTGGCTCAGGCTTCGGTGTCGGCGCCGACCGGCGCCGACACCGTTACTTTTATGTCTATCGGCTCCGGCCGGAGCAGATGCATCGAGGCTGTCGGTGCCGAAAAGTCCTCTGCTCCGACTGCATCTATGGTTTATTCGGCTCCGATGGTTCCTTCGAGGAAGAGGTCCAGGTCCCCTTCCTTGGAACCGATACTCTCGGCCTCACCTCTCCTCTCGGAACGGAGCCATCGGAGCCGATCATCTAGGTCATCCAGGCTTTCTGACCATGATTTAGAGAGGGTGGTCAGTAGATTATTGAAATCACAGGCACTGGCCCAAATGCTGCATAGTCCGTCTCAACAGACTACTATTAGTCCACACCCTCTTGAAGTTCCTCCTTCGACTCTACCTCAGAGTTTGGAGCTGGAGTCTTCGGGGATAGTTTCTGCTATGGCTGAGGGGCGGATACCCCCTCCTTCTGCACCCTCGGCATCTACTCTTATCTCCTCTTCGAGACCTTCCTTAGAGGGATTCAGTGGTCGGGCTTCCCTGGTCTCCTCCGAGGGGGTGAGTGGCATCGGACCCTTGTCCGACCCCACTCTTCCCCTTGGAGCCTCGGCCTTGGTGAGCTCGGCTCCGACATCGGCCTCGGAGCCTTCCCTTTCGGTGGGTCCTGGAGTTCCGGTTTCTTCGGAATGGGTTCTCTCGGCCCTCCCTGGGAGGGGGGCCTTCGAGGTGATGAAGTGTGTGCTGGCCACTGGGCTCAGTCAGCAGTCTATTCCCTTAGCTCCTCCCTCTACAGTGCCTGTCGATATCTCTGCCATCTCTCTTGCTCCCGGACCCAGAGATCCTCCGCCTCAGGTTTCCCCACTGGGAATAACCCCCTCTTCCGAGGATTCTCCTGATCACTCAGGAGATCCTCCGCGCAAGAGGATTTGTAAGAGGAAACACCTAGACTCCCCTGAGTCTATCACTTCAGATACAGACTTAGATGAGTCGGAGGGATCCCCAAGATCCCCCTCTGAGGATGTCTCCTTTTCAGACATCCTAGAACTCCTAAAACAGAGGGAAACTGGCCTTCCACAAATCCCTCTGAGGATGAGTCGGTATACCTAGAGGCGTTTGGATCTCGGCCCTCCACCTCCTGGGTGTCTCCGCCTTTCGACCCCCTTATGGAGGTTATTGCTCGAAAGGCTTGGGCTGCTCCTGACTCTGTAGAGCCAGTTCCTAGGAGGCCGTCTAAATTTATTACTGCCCCTTCGGAAAAGCAATTCCTTACGAACGGTGTCCCTGCTGATGCCATGGTGGTGGCGGCTGCCACTAAGAAGGAACTTGCAGATCCTTCCGTACCTGTCCATCCTCCTAATAAGGATTCTAGGACCATGGATAGGTATGGTAAGTGGATGTTCTCTTCAGCGACCTTTGCTATGCGCTCGCTGAACTACTTATGTCACTTCACCAGACTCCAAAGGGACATCCTTAAGGAACTAGGTGAAGTAGTACAGGATCCCACAGCTGCAGGGGCTCAAGAAAAAATTGCTTCGCAGCTAGGAATCCTTAATTCTATTGCTAACTCCTCCATGCGACTGATATCATATGCAGCAGATGGAGCGAGTAGAGCCGCAGGTACAGGGGTGGCTCTTAGACGCCAAGCCTGGATGCGGCTCTGTAATTTTGCAGATCCCTTTAAGGCGTCCCTCACAAATTCTCCCTTTGATGGGTCAGCTTTGTTTGGCCCTCAAGTGAAGGATACATTGACCAGGTGTGAACAGGATGACAAGACTCTTTCTGCCGTAGGGGTCCGTTTTCCACCCTTCTAGACCTTACCCTAAAGGACAGAAGGGTGGTAAGATGTGGTTCCGCAAATCCCAAGGAGTCGCGCCGGATACACGTGGTCAGTTTACCCCTAGAGGCAGAGGGGGTAATAATAACAGACGCCGCTCTAGAGGCAGAGGGGGTCCACAGAACCAGGGAAGCAGAGAGCCTCTCTCTGACAAGCCCTTTCAGCATCCCTGAGATGTTGCCCGACTGTCCATCCTTGGAGGCAGTCGGGGGAAGACTATCGCTGTACCCAGAAGCCTGGCGTTCCCTCACTCAAGACAGATGGGTACAGTCGATCATATCCGAGGGTTACAAAATTCCTTTCGAGGAAAGTCCCTTTTCTCACTCAAATTCCCTTCCAGATGTACCACCCGGTCTAAGGGAAGTTGCAGAGTTAGAAGTATTAAAACTTCTACAAAAAAGAGCCATTCAGCCAGTTACAGCAGACCATTCAGAGCCCGGAATCTACTCAAGATTCTTTTTGGTCCCCAAAAAGACGGGAGACTGGAGACCAATATTGGATCTCAGCAGACTCAACAAGTCTGTGAGAAAGACAAGATTTCGAATGGTCACACTTCAGTCAATTCTGCCCTTCCTAGAGAAGGACAACTGGATGTGCTCAATAGATCTTCAGGACGTACTATCACATAAAATTCACAGACGCTCCAGAAGATTTCTCCGCTTTCGGCTGGGGTCCAGTCATTTCCAATTCAGAGCCCTGCCCTTTGGTCTCACTACAGCCCCCAGAGTGTTCACCAAATGTATGGCAGTGGTCACGGCTCACCTGAGACGTCAAGAATTCCAGGTGTTTCCGTATCTCGACGACTGGCTCCTTTCAGCCACCACCAGGCATCAACTTCTTCAAGCCAGGGATTACACAATAAATCTTTGCACTCAATTGGGAATTTCGATCAACTACGAAAAATCCTCCTTATTGCCCTGCCAGTTTATTACTTTCATAGGCGCAAACTTAAACACTGTTCGGATGTCAGCAACCCTCACAGACCAAAGAATCTTAGATATACAAAGTCACGTGAGGATCATCCTAGCCAGCAAAAAAGTACAAGCCAGAATGGTTCTAAAGGTGTTGGGCCTCATGGCTGCGGCCATTACCCTTCTTCCCCTGGCCCGCTTCTACATGCGCCTGCTTCAGTGGATGTTGTTCACTCAGTGGTCTTACCAACAACTTCCAATGCATCACCAAATACTGGTGACACAGATTTGCAGGAATCATCTTTCATGGTGGATTACTTCTCCCCAGATTCACCAAGGCAGACCCTTTGTATCCCCGGCCCCGGTAGCCACTGTCACTACGGATGCCTCCCTGATCGGGTGGGGGGGTCATTATCAGGGCAGGATGGTTCATGGGACGTGGCAACCGTTTGAATACCACCTGCTCATAAATGTCCTAGAGATGAGAGCAGTGCTTTTAACGTTGCAAGCCCTCAACGACTTTCTTCCCTTGGGAACAATTGCAGTTCACACAGACAACATGTCTGTAGTATGGTACATCAACAAACAGGGCGGAACCAAGTCCTACCCCTTGTGTCGAGAAGCTCTCAGACTTTGGCAATGGGCGATCTCCTTTCATCGGTTTCTGGTAGCAACGCATATCCCTGGGAAAACCAACATTTTAGCGGACAGATTGAGCAGAGCTATTCTCATGCCTCACGAGTGGTCTCTCAAACAATCTATAGTGGAGGAGATTTTTCTAGAATGGGGCCCATGTTGTGATCTTTTTGCTACTCCCCAAAACAGCAAATGCCCAGACTTCTTTTCTCTTTTCCCACTGCCAGGCCATCCCCCCAGAGACGCTCTAACCCAGGATTGGCCCCAGGGACTTCTTTATGCCTTTCCTCCTTTTCCACTGATTCCACAAGTACTCCAGAAAGCCACCGTTTTGAGAGCCAAAATGATTCTCATTGCTCCCTATTGGCCTCGACAAATTTGGTTCCCATTCCTCCATCGTCACCTTTTGGTGCAGCCGTGGCATCTGGACCCAGTACCAGACCTTCTGATTCACCAATCAGGTCAGCTGCACCGGTCTATCCCTTCTCTCAACCTCACAGCATGGTTGCTCCACTTCCTTCCTTAGCCAGGCTTCCTATGATCTCTAATCCTGTTAGAGACATCATAGTAGCTTCCCTAAAATCCTCTACTAGAAGGATTTATACCAGCAAATGGAAACGCTTTTCTTGTTGGGCAAAAGCTAAAAATATTGATCCCTTTACTGCTCCAGTCCAAGCAGTTCTGGATTTCTTAGCGGAAATCTTTCACGCGGGCTCTTCTTCCACGGTCAAAGTTCAGTTGGCTGCTATCTCGAACTTTCATGTCGGGTTCGCAGATCACAACATTATGTCCCACAGGCTTTGTAGAGCCTTCTTAAAAGGAATTTTTCTCCTGAAACCTCCAGTCAGGAGTCGTCCTCCTCAATGGGACCTAAATTTAGTGCTGACATCCTTGATTCTTCCTCCTTCGAGCCAGCTGTTTCATGTTCCCTGAAATTTCTTTCATGGAAAACTCTATTCCTGGTTGCTATTACGTCGGCTAGGAGAGTATCTGAACTTCATGCTCTCTGTTCGTCCCCCCTATTTGGTCTTCCACAAAGACAGAGTATCCTTGAGAACTAATCCGACCTTTTTGCCTAAGGTCGCCTCAGAGTAATTTGAATCAGTCTATTGACCTTCCTGTATTTTTCCCAAACTACTCAAACAGATCGGAACAAAAATTACATTATCTTGATGTTCACCGCCAACTCAGATATTATTTGGACAGAACAAAACAATTCAGGAAATCTGATCAGCTCTTTATTTCTTATGCTGATAACAAAAAAGGCCTTCCTGTCTCAAAAGTGACCTTATCTAGATGGCTTTCTTCTGTCATCTCTGAAATCTATCAGCTCAGGGGAAAACAGCTGTGCTCGAAACCTAAAGCGCATTCAACCAGAAGCTTAGCCACTTCCACAGCCTTTCAGGCTAGACTTCCATTAGACACTATTTGTGCAGCAGCCGCTTGGGCCACTCCTCATACCTTTGTTTCTCATTACAAATTGGATTTGGCCTCCAGGGACAGAGCCAATTTTGGCTCTACAGTTCTCAAGAGTCTGTTCCATTGAGCCACCCAGGATAGAGGTCCTAGGGACGCGGTCCCATCAAGCAAGAATGAAGGCGAGATTGACAACTTAACATTGAGAAGTTATGTACCTACCATAACGTTCCATGTTAGTTGTCTTCTCGCCTTCTTTCTTGCGACCCTCCCTCCTTCCCCCTGGCCTGGACAGACCTTTTTCTCCCTACATGGAAGAATGCTTCTTAAGACCATACAGTTCTGGTCTTCCTAACCCATCCTTCAGACTTTTTCTCTGCCTTCTTTCTTCCTTTTGGGAAGTTTTTTATGCTAGGTGTTATTGCCTATAGACAACAAACGAGATCTGGGTACTTACCGCCTTGCATCATGGGATATGGGGCTGCCTCGAGCTGGTAAAAGTGACTCTCGAGCTTAGCAAAGTGCCGAGTCGGAGCCGAGGATCGGCTCCGAACCCATCAAGCAAGAAAGAAGGCGAGAGAAGACAACTAACATGGAACGTTATGGTAGGTACATAACTTCTCATTTTTGACCATCTCAAGAATCTGAGCTGGAGTTATGTTTTGAGTTTGTTATGAAGGGTCATACGGAAGCATTCAATGACTAATGCAGTGGCTACACAGTTACATCTACATGTTATTCTCAATGCTAGAGTGACATGAGTTTGTTTTAAAGGATTAAGGTATGAAGATTTGATACTTCCTGACAGAGAGACAGAGACACAAAATACAGATTAGCTAGGACAATATGATATAGGACAACAGTTTGTGTGTAAAAAATAAAATTTCAAACAAAGCAGTCCCCTACCAAAATGCATCTTGACAAATTGTCAATCACTAGTAGTGTTAATATTATGTTGCTACCCTAGATGCGTTTGCCACTAGTGATCAAATGCTTGTAGATGTTAGTGTTTATAAGAAGTCCACTGATCATTAATAGAATCCATTCTTTGTGTTCATTAGGTTTCATTAACTGAACATCATAGTAATTATGAATAAAGAGACAAGGTAGCAGTGTGTGTGAATACTAGTTCTGATGTTGTGGGAAACCAGATTGTTTATTTGTCTAGTTTATCCATTCTTTCAAATATCTGCAGAATTTCAGTAATCCTGTAATGATGTCATCTTTAATTAGCATAGCACCGCCTTAGTTTCTATGGAGACTAATTGACAGACAAAAGCTTAATTTTTCTATTAACTGCCTTAAATTATATCATAATGTCTGGGTGCCATTCTTATGTTAATTTTCATTAATATACTATTAACTGTCCAGGACCAATGCAGTATCTGTAGACATTAGCTTATTTAAAACACATTAATATTAGACCGAATACTCGTGGGAATTTATCAATGAGCACAAAGACACTGATATCATTGCCTGTGTGTATTATCTGAACAAGCTAAAATAATCCAAAAAGATTCTTAGATTTTCACATATAAAATCCTTTCAAAGAATGTAATTTTAGGTTGGCAACACGCATTAAGCAATCAAATAAGTGCTAAAATTAGACAAACGTTTCAATTTCGTCTGCATTACCACCATACTACTCCAATCCCAAACAACATCTCTTAAATTATATCATGTACCATCCTTAATAAAAGGGGTTTTATGAGCCTTGAAATAGTAAACAATCAAAACAATGTATGTTGCTTGTCTGTTCCATAAAGCGACGAGAGGAAAAAAAATGAAAATACGTTATTTGACTTGGTTCGCAGTCAGAACAAACCTCGTTTGTACCAACGCTAAATCCAAGCTATTACTGCATGCACATAACTTCAAGGGTGTCCTCTAAAACTATCCATGATGTCCAATGTGTTATGAACAACAAATATAAACCACTTTCAGGCCATATTTATAGGAGACTGAAAGCATGACACTAAGTGAATTTTAATACTTTACAAGAATGTGGAAGGGATCCACGGTGGTGGTGCTGCAATAGAGTTGTCGCCTCATAGCAAGACGTTGTCCCGTTCGATTCTCAGCTAGAGCGTCTTCTGTGTAGAGGCATATGTGAATGGGGTGTGCCTTCGTTGAAGGTTGTGCGTCAGGGCTGGTAACCCGGTACGTAAAAATCCACTACCAATCATTAGCGGACTGGAGTTCCGCTGTGGCGACCCCTAACCGGGAAAAGCCGAAAGACACAAACAAACAAGAATGTGGAAGGGGAACTGTCAGAGTGCCATCTTGTCTTTCACGGTTTACTCTACTACAATGAAGCATTGTCATTAACCTGGTTAGAATTAGTTATAAACTACTCTTGTATTTTAAACATCAGCTGGCTGTTTTTGCGATGATATTCTAAATCGTGAAACTAGACAGACTCCCCCCCCCGTCTCTCCAGGGATTACAGGGCCCCCCCCCCTTTTCAAAACATTTTGACCTTTTCAAACTGTGGCTATAGCTTGTCCACTTCTGTTTGATGTGATGCTCAACAGTAAGTACAGGACTTACAGAATGATTTGTCAGTTGGAAGCAGTAGAGAAAATAAACTGCTTTTTATTTTGAATAATGCTCGAGACTGATGTTTCGTGAGGGAAGCAATAAACTATCAGCTTAGAATGTTGAAATGCTAGTTGATATATAAAAAAAAACATTTACAAGGGAAAAGAAATCTGTGTTATGTTTAAACTATGTATTACATTCAAATATTATGAAAGAATTCAGGCAAATATACGCTTTGTCAGACATGCCTAAAACCAGACTTTGAGAGTGAACATTACAGATTCATAACCATATTATACGCATTTTAACCCTGTTAAAAGGCATTGAAGTCTAAAAGAGAAGTGTGTGTGAGCAAAGCCTAACTGACTTTGCATTTTAAGCATACTTAGCAATTATACTTGTTTGAGACAATTAATAATAATTTTAAAGTATGTACTTTACTAATAAATTAAGGGATATTCACAAATAAGTAGTGATGATACATTCTTATTTAGATGTTCATGAACATTTTATCATTTAGTTTGATCTTTGAGAGAACTAGAGAGTCCAGCACTTTTAAAACCAGTCTTCAACTTCTTTTTTACATCCATCCAATTATTTTTCTCAAATGATCTTTTAAGAGTTGTAGATGGTGACCAAGTCCATACCTTCTGGGACTGTAATAATGTTTTTGTTTTGGATGAATGAGACAGCGTCTTCAATATTATTGAAAGACGTCATTTCATTCTGATGAAAGATTTTTATTTTAGCCAGGTAGACAAGTTGTGCTTTGATTTTATTTTGCTTTAACAGTTTTACCAGTGGCCAGGAACTCTTTCTCATTTCCAGGACTCTCATGGAGTAATTATTATCAAACCTTATTTGGTTACCTTTGAATGACAAGGGACTTTTTCTTCATGCTGTTTTTAGTATAAGTTCTTTGTCTAAGAAGGATAGGAACTTCACAACTATGGATCTTGGGGAAGCATTAGGAGAAGAAGGAATAGATTTCCCAGTGGCTCTGTGTGCTCTTTCAAGCCCATAGGACAAACCTTTTAAGTCTAAAAAATCAGGTAGCCAGGAATTTAAAAAATAAATGATGTCTTCACCTTCTGTTTTTTCAAGAAGACAAAAAATTCTAATATTTGTTCTTTCTCTATTTTCAACATCATCTACTTTATCAGCCAATTATTTTGTTGCAAGATGAATTCACAGTGGGAGTCATCTTCCTTAAGTCTTCCATCTGTATCACTGAGTGAGGTTTCAATGTCCAGAATTTTAGACTGTTGTTGCTGGAGGATCTCTTTCAGTACAACATTTTGTTGTTGACAGTTTATTTTTAAGTTTTCAAGATTGTCAGTGAATCTATCCATCTTTAAGGATAATTCCTGGAGAGTCATAGATATAGACTGTATCTCTTTTTTTAGTTATGAGTCAGAATGTGAGGATTTTGAGTTGCTTATCTCTGTTTAGGTGAATAATCATCACTTTTGACAGGAAATTCTTTAAGAAACTCTTCAAAATTGTACATCCAGTTGATTACAGGTTCTAAAGCAGATTGTTCAACTTTTAGAGAGTAGACAATAGGATTTTAAATTTTACCTGTTTCCTAGTAACTGATGTGGAACTCAAGAAAAAAGCTTTTACCAGTTGGCCATCTAGGCTCAGCCCCCATGTATATAAACTTTTAACATCCAACGTTATCCAGTACATGTTTTTATTCAACTTAACACAAGAAATCTTGTCTAAAAAATCGAAACTGTCCTTAATATAGAACAATTTTCCAAAGATAAGGTAAAAAAAAATTATGTAACAAAAGCCCAGCCCCCATGTAGAAAATATTTGCAAGCTGAAATAATGGGACGCCCTGATGGGTTATTCATATCTTTGTGCAATTTAAGCAAACAAAAAAATGTAGCTAGAACACAACCTTCACTGTTAAATTTTTTATGCACGTCATCTGAAAAATACCGTAACCTCTCACCTTTTTGCAGCAACTCTTGGAACTTGGTTATAGCTATTCTTATAAACATCTTTATTCTGGAAATGTTCTAGCCACATTTTATGATACTGTTGAACATGCATTTTATTCACCCTTATGTGATGGTTTTATAATTAAATCCCTTCTTTCTTGCAATTTGTTTAGGGCTTTCCACTCTGTTACTGTCAAATTGTAACAAATGTTATTGTTATATAACTTGTCACGCATTTCATTCATGGCAAATTTTAACATTGAACTAAAATGAATAATTTTTTCAATAGAATAGGGAAGAATAAATCTGCTTTTCATAGGCACAACAGAAGTGTCAGTGGGGACAATAAGCATTATTCTCCTCATGTTCTATAGACATATTAAAATCTGAAAAACAAGAATGAAAACTTTCTTCCGTAGAAGTATCAATGCATGGTGAATTAGCATCACAATTGCCATAAAAAACCTTAAGATGCAACTTGCAGACAAAACGGAAAACTTCCTGACGTAAAACATGTCTCCTAGGTAGCACACTAGGGACATATTTCCTGTCTCAAATTCAAAACAGGAAGTTGTTCATCGGCCAAAATACATCAAGACAGATTTAAAACCATATTACAGTTAATATTAACAGTCATTGCCACCTGCCTCTGTTGTTAAAATGCTGTGGTGCCGGTGTTGCATATTGTCCAGGACCACTTCCATTGGTATAGAAGCCATTTTGGTTTCTTTTCCTGTTAAATTGCTCTATGTCATTGTCCCATTCTCTCCAAAACCGGCGTTCATGCTCCTCCGGTTGTTTAACTGCTGGCAAAGCTGGAGAGTCATGCCTATTGCTTTCTAAGCCGCTATCATGGCCTGTTTCTTCTGAGGAAGCAAACGAAACAGAGGTTTTTAAAACCTCCCCTATTACATCATCCTTTCCCATGCTGCTGATTGATTGAAGACACAAAGGCCCACCCATTTTTATAGTGTCTGATATCCCTTAACAGTTTTGTTTTTTATATTCCACTGAATCTTTTTCTAATTATTTCAACTTCATATTCACGTTCTCCATTAAAGAATTCATGCTAGTGGAATTCAGAGAACTGGAAATCTGTAAAGATAAGGACTGCAATTCTTGCTTAAGTTTCTGTTGTTTAAGTTGGTCACATTCAAGCAAAATAGCAAGCCAGTCCATAACACATCTATGAGCTGCTGCAACCCACCATTCTTTAAATACTATATCAGAATCACACTGTACATCAAAAGGTTCACTAGGGCTCTTTATAAACTGAAGACCTCTGGGGGAAACATGCAACTCCATACATCTTTTTAAGCCCAGACTATTAAAATGTACCTTTTGCAGCAGCATTTCAAATTTGTCACACAGTTCTCATACCCAAGGGGACCTGTCCCAATGCTGAAAAGGGATTATTCACATGTTTCTGCCTCTCCTCAACACATCGATCAAACAGCTGGACAAAATTAGAAGTATGATTATTCTCACCAGGGGGAATCTGTGTAGCCTAGATGTTTTGTTCCATCATTTTGTGTGTTCCAGATAAATGTCCAGAAACACCAGCAACTCCCAACGTAGACAAAGAATCTTCTCTAAAAATTCATAGGATGTCTCTGTTAGGGTCTGAAGCCATAAACAAACACCTAATCCAAACAACTAACAAAAATACAAAAATCAAGACCACTGGTTCGGACCCAGAATACTTTATTCTGTAGCGCCTCGGTACAAGACCTTCAAGGAGTTACACAATCCAGCTAAAAATGTGCTACCTTTTATACAAAAAACACACTCAATCAATAATGCAATCAAACAATTAAATAAAATACTTCCAATTAACCTCTCCATTTAGTCCCATAGGGAACATAGTATTATATATGAGAATAAAAACAGATTCATTGTATAGCAGTTTTTATTTCAAAAGAATTTCATCATCATTTTCAACAAGTATTTGCTCTAAAACGCAGTCTTGGTGCATAGAAAGATCACTACCATGTGCATCTTTGAAATGACATACCAAAATCTTGTCTTCCTTTTGATTTTTTATGTCCCTAATATGTTCTATTAGCCTCACTTTAAAACTTATTTTTGTTTCGCCAATATAAAAGAAACCACACCTGCATCTTAAGGCATAAATAACCCCCTTACTATTACATGAAAAACGTCCCCTTGGTACATATTTGATTTTATTAATATACTCAAAGGAACATATATGCTTGCAAATAGAACTACTATTGCATTTATAAGTGCCTATAGATGTTGGACAAACATTCAAATTAATTTTTGTTAAGACAAAATTCTCGTGAAGACGCATGTCCTTTAAGCTTCTTCCCTGTTTATATGACATCATAAATGCTTACTCAAACTTTTGCTCAAATCCCCGTCTTTGATTGTATTATTGATTGAGTTTGTTTTTTTGTATAAAAGGTAGCACATTTTTAGCTGGATTTTGTAACTCCTTGATGATTTTGTACAGAGGCGCTAGAGAATAAAGTATTTTGGGTCTGAACCAGTGGTCTTGATTTTATGGTTCTTAGGCCCACAGCCTCTTCCCCCTTCACTATTCCAGTGCTTAGTACTAGGCCTGCCTCTGCCACTTCTCTCCCCTTACCTACTACCCAAGAAGGAGAGGAGGATTCAGAACCTTACTACTCATCTTCTGATGAGTCTATTTCTTCTGCCTCACAAATTGCCTTCCCTCTGGAATACTATTCCCCAGATGAGGAATCCATTGAAGGGGACTCCCCACCAGAGGATATCATCTTTGGGGAAACGATTACTAAGATGAAGGAATACTTCAAATAGGACACCACCCAGATGACTGACAACCAGAGGAGGTATTTTGAACTCCTGGTGGAATCACCCTCCCCATCAGCCATCCCACTTGTTTTACCTGCCTATTTGGATGCTTTCACGTCTGCATCCAAGAATCCAGACTCTCAACCACCTGCTCTTAGAGACCGGGCAGGTTCTACAAAGTGCCTGATTACCAAAAATTCTTAGTTAAGCCCCCCTGGCAGACCCTGCAGTAATTGGTGTCTCCCCTGACCAGCAGTCCATACAGATTCCTTCAGCATCTCTTCTGCCCACTGATAAGGATAGCAAAATCATGGACAGGATTGGGGAAAAAGTGTACACCTCCTCCACCATGGCCTTCTGAGCTATCAATTACCAAACACACATGGTAAAATATGCCCTAGACCTAGTTTCAGAAGCCTCCAATCTCTTGGCTGCCACCCCTGACTGCCCTACCAAATCTGAAATTGCATCTAAACTGTCGCTGGCTTCACAGGTAGCCGGACATTCTATTAGGTGCAGTTATGGTGCCGCAGAGGACTCTGCTAGGTCTGCAGCATCTGCTTCAGCTCTCTGCAGATACTCTTGCTTTGCCTCCGACCACTCCAAGAGGATTTCACATATAAAATTATGGACGCCCCATTAGACCATAACCTCTTGTTTGAAAACAATCTGCATAACTATTTAAAAACCTGCAGGAGAAAAGTAAGGAACTACAGGACTTGTGTCTCCTACTCGTAAGTAATGCAGGAATTATCCTGTAAAGACTTCTTTTGTCAGGAGAATTCCTCCTTCTGGCACCCCCACCTCTACCAGGCACAGGAGAGGAACCAGGAGGCAAACCTACTCCAGACCTGTTACCTTACGACCCACTCCAAGACTGCCTTTTCAGGATAGAAGAGCACCCAGCAATGCATGACTGCCTTGCCCATCTACCCTTGTCAGCCCACCTCCCCCACTGCCTCCCCTTTTGGAAAACCATCACATCAGACTAGTGGGTACTGACTATCATTTAAAATGGATATTTCCTTTCTTGGAAGGAAAAACCCATCCCAAGACCCATCTCCTTTCCACCCAAAAATCAAATCCACATCTTTCCTCAAATTCTACTAGACTTCCTAAGATTAGGAACAGTAGAACCTGTCCCTCCAGGGCAGGAAGGAAAAGGATTTGCTCAAGACTCTTTCTGGTCCTCAGAAAAGATGAGCCTTTGAGACCAATACTAGATTTGTCCTTCCTAAACCAGTTCTGAAAAGTACCATCATTCAGGATGCTATCCCTTCAAACTCTTCTCCCTTTAATCCCAGCATAGGCCTACATGGCCACTCTAGATCTAAAGGAGGCTTATTTCTATATTCCCATGAAACCCTCCAACAGAAAATTCTTACATTTTACTGGACCCTGCTCTTATTTACAGTTTACACCTTGCCCTTTGGTTTGTCTACTGCACCCAGGGTATTCACAAAGTGCCTAGCCCTAGCCATTGCTTACTACAGAACCAAAGGTGTCCAAATCTGTCTCTATCTAGACAACATTCTCTTTCTAGCAGAAACAGACGACCTCCTCCAAAATAATCTCAGGTTCACCACCTTCCTTCTTCAAAACCCTGGGTTTCACCCTCAACTTAAACAAATCCTCCTTACTCCCGCAGTAAGACAAAATCTTTCTGGGCTACAGGATCAGGACAGATCTAATGCAGGCTTTCCTTCCACAGGACAAAGTCCTGTCACTCTCCAGTTACTTACAAAACCTTTTACTAGCTTCTCAGATATCTGCAAGACAATTCCTGCATCTCCTGGGGCAGATGGCAGCCACCATCCCTATGTTTCTGCTAGCAAGAATGCACACACAAAAGTTCCAGTGGTACCCAAAAAACATATGGTCACAATATCAGCACTCCCTAGAGCAACAAATTCCCATTCTGCCCAGCCTCAGAAGAGAACTAAGGTGTTGGATTCAACAAATCCTTCACAACCCGGGACTTCCACTTCAAATCCCCTCCCCAACCCAACTTATGCATACAGATGCATCAGACCTGGGGGGGAGCCACCTTCAAAGGTTTCAGGGTACAGGAGGCATGGAATCCTACCTTTCAACAGAAGCATGTCAATGTAAGGAAAATGACTGCATTTCTTCTGGGCCTGGAGTCCTTTCTTCCTTTTCTCCAACCGGGCCCCCTTCTAATATTCACAGACAACACCACAGTTATGTGGTATCGTAACGAACAAGGAGGGACCAGAGCTTACCTCCTATGCAGGATAAATGTACAAATTTGGGGCCTCGCCTCCAGGCACAACTTGACCCTGCAGGCCTCGTACATTCCCTCTCTAGACAACAAACAAGCGGATATTCTCAGCAAAACACCCTGTCTACAGCACAAGTGGATGCTGAACAGGGAGACCTTTCTAGACATTGTCCACCGGTGGGGCACACCTCAAGTGGATCTGTTTGCCCCCCCCCCCAGAACAGACAGTTGAAGAAATTCTGCTCCACGGATCACTCTCCACTTGCCTGGAGGGGTGGATGCCTTCAGCATTCCATGGAAGGGACTGTTTTTGTATGCTTTTCCACCCTTCTCACTAATCCAAAAGGTCCTACTGAAAATCAGGAAGGACAAACCAAAACTCTTGTTGGTGACTCCCTACCAGCCAAGGCAACACTGGTTCCCCCTACTTCTCTCATTAGCCAAGGGCAATCACCACAAGTTACCCCACAAGGTGGACCTACTCACACAACAAAAGGGATCACTAATTCACCTTCAACAGATGTTGGGCCTAACACTCTGGGTGATAAACCTCTAATCCCTTTCAGACACCACTACTCAGAGGACATGCTTACAGTCCTGAGGGAAGCCAGGAAACCTGCTACTATGAAATCATATTTATTAAAATGGAAGAGATTCTCCAAATGGTGTCAAAATAAGGACAGGGAACCCAGCCAAGCAGACACATCCCTAGTCCTTACTTAAGTGTGTGAACCCATTAAGGATGGCCTTTACTACTCTCCAGTGAAAGTTCACCTTTCAGCCATTTCAGCTTGCCTACCTCTAGATCCCCCTTTGCTATCCATGCTGTATTTAAAACTTTTCCTGAGAGGGGTCTTACACATCAGACAATGTAGAAAACCAATCCTACCACCCTGGGACCTAAACTTCATACTGGAAAAACTAACACTGGCCCCTTTTGAGCCAGCTAGCACTGCTGCACTCCAAATGTGTACATGGAAGACTGACCTGCTGGTGGCCATAACTTCCGCTAGGAGAGTGTCAGAGTTACAAGCCCTCGTGGCTTGCTCCCCCTACACCACATTCCACAAGGATAAGATGATCATATGCATTAACCCTTCTTTCATGCCTAAAGCGGTAAACAAACTGTCCTTAAACCAGTCCATTCACCTACCTACCTACCTTCTTACCCTCTCCGACTAACAACAGTGGGAGGATTCTCCATCCCCTGGATGTACACAGGCAACTTAGATTCTACCTAGACCAAACAAAGTCCTTCAGAAAATTATTTGTTCCCTTCCACCCCAGGGGTCTGGGCAAGGCAGTCTCCAAACAGTTTCTTGTTGGATTAGAAAATCCATTTTCTTCTGTTACTCAACACCACAGCAAGCACTTCTACCCCGAGGGTGAGAACTTACTTTGCCAGAGGCATGGCTACTTCCAAACCCTTCCTGAAAGGGCTGGACACACCATCCTGGAAGCAGCCACCTGGTCCACAATTCACACCTTCACCAAACACTACAAATGGACCACGTCTCGAGAGCCAGGGCAGGTTTTGCTAGAGCAATTCTGCAGGGCTTTCTGGAATCTTCCACTTCTGCCTCCACCCTTCCCTCTATTTAAGCTGTGATACTCTCCCACACTAAGAATACTGCAACATAGGAACAGAAGGACATAGAATAGTTGTGTAAAATCTTATCATAACCATAGATGTCCTTCTCTTCCATGTTGCAGTATTCCTTCCCTCCCTCTAACCTCCTGTAGTTTTTCTTTTGCCTATGGGCTTATCTCGTAAGCACTAGGAAGCACTACTGTGGACCAAGAGCAGACTAGCCAGCATGAGACACTTTTGGCTGACATCACTTGTTACTCTCTTTGGGACTGTGAATGCCCTTCAAGATGTTCGTGTTTCACTGTTGCAGTCATTACACTCAGGGCTATCCGCCGGCAGGCTACCCGCAGTCGGCTCGGGTTCCAAAGTCTTGGTCCGGCGTCGGTTGCTGTCGCCTCTTCCCTGACGTCAGTGCGCCAGGGGTATAAAAGATGCAACTGACGCCATTTTCTCTAGTCTTTCTTGCCGCGCGGTGCCCGAAGCAAAAGCAGTTCACAAGTGCCGGTCGGCCGACTCCTGAGATTTTCAAAATTGAGTTTCAAAATCGAAGTCTTCACTAAAGCTAATTACCCCATTGGGGAAACTTTTTCTTGCTCCAGACCGATGGTAGAGTAAGCTGTTTTTCTGATTGCCTGGTGGGGAAGAATAGGGAGCCTTGTCCTGGGCAGTATTGGGGGGTCTAGTGCTAGAGTTAATTAGTGCTTGCTATGAGTTTTAAGTTGAAGGTTTGTTTAGTTCCAAGGGAAAATTTGACGAGTAGACTTCGTGGAGCCGAGAATAGTTTAACTCTAGCTAACCGGTACTGCCCGGTGCGCAAAACCGTGCAAATGCGGTTTTTATAGCAGGGAAGTGAAAGAGATCGAAAGTAGCCCAAAATGGCCGATAAACTACTAACTTCTGGGCTGAAACAACTCCTCCAGAGACAGATAGTCTGCTCAAAGCTCCCCTCTTTCACAAGTGAACAGAGAAACTTCTTTCTATCCAAGTAAGGTATTGGCAACACAGAAACTTGTAACACAGCCCTGGATTCAGCAATAACCTGAAACCTGGACTATACTAGTTCAGAAAGGCGGGAAAACAAGACTATATATTTTTTTTCAGAAAATAGAGCAGATACAATCAAAACACTTTAAATGCACAGAAAAGGCTATCTCACTTTAGTGTGTAGCCTACAACAGTTAAACAGATTATTTAAACACAAAAATGACAATTCAAGTGCAGGCAGCAAATAAGTACAATATGTAGCAATAACAAACTTTTTAAATCACGTTTTAGCCGGAGTTAGTTAATACAGCAAGAAAAGCAGAAAAATGGTACTTAATCACTCCAAAGTCTCTCTTTTGTCTCTCTGCTGCTGTAGACTGCAGAACACTTGGAAGGCACTTGCTGAGCAGAATACAAGCGCAAAAACTATGCAAATGCGGTTTTTATAGCAGGGAAGTGAAAGAGATGGAAATTAACCCAAAATGGTCAATAAACTACTACCTTCTGGGCTGAAGCCACTCCTCCAGGGACAGATAGGCAGCTCAAAGCTCCCCTCTTTCACAGGTGAACAATGAGACTTCCTTCTATCCAAGTAAGGTATGAGCAACACAGAAACTTTGTAACAGCCCTGGTTTCAGCAGTGAACTGAAAACTGGACTATACTAGTTCAGAAAGGTGGGAAACAAGTGTGTATGTATATATATATATGTGTGTGTGTTTCAGAAAATAGAGCATATACAATCAAAACAACACTTTACCCAATTAACCAGTTAAAAAGCTCAAAACTGAGCCCTGTTCCAGCAGTCTTCAGTCAGACAACTTCTAACTGC
Source organism: Protopterus annectens (assembly GCF_019279795.1). Lineage (NCBI taxonomy): Eukaryota > Metazoa > Chordata > Ceratodontiformes > Protopteridae > Protopterus > Protopterus annectens. Next base: position 1,246,117,799 of record NC_056743.1, read on the forward strand.
AGACTCCTGTGACTAAGGTACAGAGAAACCTTCTCCAAAAAAGACGGCCTGGGTCAGTGCACAAGTTATACAATCAAAGCTAGGTCCACCAGGCCTGAGTCTAGTCTATGTTGCAGCAAACAAGGCGTACCGATTTCATAAAGAAACAGTTCAAGTAAGCATGAGCAATAAGCCTTTAACCAGAAATTCCCAGCTCAGAATGGCAGAATCTAGCCTCTCCTCCCTCGAGTGCAGACCACAAACCTTCTTAATGTAAAATAATTGACCTGAAGCCCAAGTGCTTAACCCAGAATTAATACACTTTTTGAATAACAGACACTGAGCCTTCAGTCAGCATTTCCCAACTTAGAAGGATGTACACAACCTGTCCTGCCACAACAGTTCTTCTTCGTCTGGCTTTTCCCGGTTAGGGGTCGCCACAGCGGATCACCTGTCCGCTCATGATTGGCAGTGGAATTTTACAGTGCCGAGTTGCCAGCCCGGTGCCCACCCTTCCACGGAAGGCACACTCACACCTAGGGCCAATTTGGAGTGTCCAATCCACCTACAGCATGTCTTTGGGATGTGGGAGAAAACCCACGCGACCACAGGGAGGACATGCAGACTCCACACAGAAGGCACCCCAGCCGAGGATTGAACCGGAGAACTTCTTGCTGTGAGGCGACAATGGTAACAATGCAGACCACAAACCTTCTTAATGTGAAACAACTGTTTGAAGCCCAAGTGCTTAAACCAAAGGCCTTAGAATAACAGTTAAATTTAATCAGGCTACTAACAAGCAGTAATAAAGGCAGCAGAATAAATTCAGTTGAGTACTTTTAACAAGAGGCAAAAGCCAAATAAGGTAATAAAGTAGGAAGAAACACAAATACAGTAAAGCAGATGGAAGTGGATTTTTTTTTTTTTTTTGTAGAGGGAGGAAACGGAACAGATTAAGATACTATAGGGGAATGTCCTTTCCAAGTGCTGTCTCTGTACACAGCAGAGGAGATGGGACTGGTTAGGAGTATCTGAAATCAAAATATGATCTCACTGTACTCAGCTGAGTGAGCAAATGAGATGGGTCCAGGCGGAGGGTGCAAAAACAGATTTGCAGCAGGGACGGGCAGTTCCAAAGCCACCAAGATTAACACCACAACAGGAAACAGGGAGGGGGGGGCATAACTGCAGATAGACAGAGACGCACAATATTTATTAAATCAAATCTTAAATAAGTGCAGAAAAAAGTATACTTAAATCAGCTTGTGTCCAGTTGATATGCAGACTCAGTAGCCAGCAACTCCGATTAAAATGATTATTAGAAATGTAACCAACACAGATTTTAATGCAAGCAGAACCCCCCAGGCTAACACTAGCATAGGAATTTCAAAGCAGTCTAACAACTTTCAATGAGCCCAGATGGCTACACTTTTTCACACTTCAGGCAGCTAACTGCAGATAGACAGAGATGCACAATATTTACTAAATCAAAGACGCACAATATTTACTGAATCGAATCTTAAATGCAGAGAAAAGTATACTTAGATCAACTTGTGTCCAGTTGATATATGCAGACAAGTCTCAGTAGCCAGCAACTCCAATACACACACACACACGTGTGTGTGTATATATATATATATATATATATATATATATATATATATATATATAATATATATATATATTTGAGCCTATGTTGTATCTAAAACACTTGTTTTAATGAAAATCCTCATACAGAAAAACAAGCGCACCCCCAGAATATACCCCCATAACCAAAACCAAATGTCTTCAGGTGAGATAGCTATTGAGTGGGAAAAGAATGAAAACTGAGTTTAAAAACATGGTAAAAATGAGAGGGGCGTAGGAAAAAAAGTAATTGGGATTATTGAGAGAGGCTGACAAAGATTAAAGCGTTGTAGAACAAGATCAGTCTCGCAGAACAAGATGAGCCATTTCAGAGCACTAAAAGGATAAGAAAATATTTGGAGAATATGCTTGAGTTTAGAAACGTGGCTGATAAAGAAGTATTTTTGGTAACTACTACAGAGCACAAAAACTTTTAGCAGAATAGGTAAATTCTCTCCAAGTTCCTACTACTGAATTCACATTTTTCATACCAAGATGTGGGCTACAGAATTTGAAAGAGTTGTTGCCAAGTCTGAGTCTGCAACATGAAAATGACCATAGATCCTGCAGAGCTATTGGGGATATTTCAGAAATTTTATGAAAAGTTGTATAAATCAAAGGAATGGGAAAACCAAGAAAAGGCACAAATGAAAATGTATGGAAAACTTATACCATTTTTAGAAGATGAGACTCTATTATTAATAACTTAGATAGACAGCATTCTTTAGCTGTGTCCACAACCTCAAAGGCAGTACACAATTGTGTTCAGAGCTCATTAAAAATTGATCCACCTATATTGAGCCAGAAGATATAGCAAACCTCTTGGTTGATAAGGTCAGCTCCAACTTTACCCCTTTCTCCCCCCTCAACCTTCCCTCAAGAAATGCCATCAAATATAACTGTCCCTACTATCACTAGGGAACATATCCTTAATGCTGTCTCTAAGGCCAAGAATACTGCATCAGTGGGCCCAGACAATATCCCAGGAAGCCTTCTAAATAGCATGAAACGTGACTTTATCAGAGTCTCTGGAGTTACTAAACTGTAGCCTCCAAACACTTTGTGCATCATGAATGGAAAACAGCAGCAGTCATCCTTCTGCACAAAGGTGGGCCATCTACAGATCCTGGAAACTACATACCCATAAGTCTCACTGGTCTTACATGTAAAGCCATGGAAAGAATTATCATGGAAATGTTCAACAGAGATGTAAACCTCCAGACACTGGACCCAACCCAGTTTGGTTTCATCAAGGGCAGATCATGTGTATTCAACCTGGTGAACTTCTTTGAGAAGGTAACCAAAGCAATAGAAAATGGGAAAAATGGTTCACACTGCCTACCTTGACCTGACCAAGGCATTTGATGTAATACCCCACTTTGGCATTGTTGACAGACTCAGCAGGTTAAGTACAAACTCGTATGTCACCCAGTGAATAGTCATCTGGCTCACATAAATGACCCATGAAGTTAGAATTTGGGAGTCCACTTCTACAAAGAGGCCAGTCACAAGTTGGGTCCTTCAGGGATCAGTCCTTGGGCCGCTCCTTTTTGGCATTTACTTCTCTGAAATCAAGGACAGTGTCAGTGGTCTCTGGCTGACTAAATTTGCAGATGATTGCAAATTAGGAGCTATCATTGCATCTCACACTGACACAGATGATGTTCATCGTGTTTCACTGTTGCAGTCATGACTGTAGGGTTCTCCCCTGCTGGCAGGCAGTCCTCGGTCGGCCAGAATCCCAAAGTCTGGGTCCGGCGTTTACTGTTCAACCATGCTCCCTGATGTCAGAGCGCCAGGAGTACAAAGCTGACAGCCGACGCCATCTTCTCCAGTCTTTCTTGCCGTGCGGTGATAGCAGTTCGCAAGTGCCGGTCGGCTGACTCCTGATGATTTTTTCTGATAAACTTCAGTCCGAAGACTTTCTTCTCCACTCAAAGCTAAGTACCCCGTTGGGGAAACTTTTTCTTGCTCCAGTCCGATGTCAGAAAAAGTTAATTGTATTTCATGTGGGAAGCAAATACCTCATAAGGATTTTCATTCTTACTGTATTCCTTGCTTAGGCCCTGACCACGACGTAGCTAGTTGTCGGTTTTGTGCTAGATTCAATCAACGTACAATTAAACGAAGGTACGGTTTTGCTTTTCATTACTTCGGTAGACGCTTTAACTACAAAATGTCGGATACGGTTCCGGCTACCGGAGTTCACAAACGTCGCAAGGATAAAGACAGGCCTCCGAGGTCCAACTCTGATGATAGCGCACAAGCGGAGCCAGCTTCAGGTTCGGCCATCAGTGAGGCGCTTTTGCAGCCCCTGTCGTCGGCCATTTCAGAACCGATGGCCGAAACGGACTCTCATGAGGAGCCAACCAGGCCTTTAAATATTTCTATTGCAGGACCTTCGGACAATGTTCCTTTGGATGGGTCCGGAGCCACTGTGCAGGTACCGGCTTCCGAAGGGGTTTTCAGGCCTACTCAGCTTCTAATAAAGGCAAAGCCAAAGACAAAGGCAAAGACTCCTAAGTCAAAGACTGCAACACAGGCCTCTTCTGAACCGGCTCCCAAGTCACAGAAACAGTTACTCAAGATGGCGGAGGATTTACTTACTATGATTAGGGGTTCTCATCCCCCTCCAGATAAAAGGCCAAGGCAGGATGTTTATTATGATTCCTCGGATCAGGCTTCTGTTTCTTCAGTTTCTTCTTCTGACCAGGAATATTCTTTCCCTCCTTATGAGGGTTCTGATGCTGAGGAATCCATTCCTTCAGCTTCTCCCCCTGAGGATTTCTCTTTTGGGGAAACTTTGCATGAAATGAGGGAACATTTCCACTGGGAAGGACAGGAGTATTCTCCCCCAACATAGACCCCTGGCTATTCCTCCTGTTTTGGATATTGTGGAGGATGCTTTTTCGGAGGCTAACTTAACACCTGACTCTTTTCCTCCTGCTCCTGTTAAGCCTGATAGATATTACAGGGTTCCATATTCCCACCAGTTTTTATACAAGAACCCTTCTGCTGACCCTGAAACCATTTCTCAGGGCCCTAAGGGAGTTAAGGTCGCTTCTGCCAAAAATCCCATTCCCACTGAAAAGGATTCTAGATCTTTAGAAAGATGGGGCAAAAAAGTGTGCACTTCTGCTGCTTTGCCCATTAGGGCTTTAAACTGTCAGTTTCATATGCTGAAATACCAGCAATTTCTCTTGTCTGTTTTAAAACAAAAGCTTACTTCCATTTCTGCCTGTGCAGATGATAAGGAATTACATGACTTATTGCATGCTACTGAACAAGTTGGGAAGCATGGTTTACACTGTGGATTTGATGCCTTGGAGGCTTCTTGTAGGGCTGCTGCCTCCGGCACAGTCATTAGAAGGCATGCATGGCTAAAGGAACAAAATTTGCCAGAACAAGTAAAAGCTAAATTATTGGATGCTCCTGTTCAGCATAATGTTTTGTTTGGATCAAAAGCTGAAGAGGTGATTAAAAAGATGGAGGATAAGGCGAAATCCATGCAAACAGTTAAAGATTTCTTACAAGTACAGCCACCAAGATTTAGCAGGAATTGGCCTTCTAAAAATTGGTCCTTTCCCTCTTCAGACAGGCCTCAGAGGGGTAGATATAGACGCTCCAGAGGAAGGCCTCAAACACAAGCTTCTTGTAGATCGACAGTGGACTGCTTCCACCCCTAGGGGAAGAGAGGACAGATCGCAAACTCATAGGAAACAAACTCAATGACTCCCTCTGTTGGGCTGCAGGAACTTCTTTCCTGGAAGCCCCTCTCGGAGGAAAACTCTCTCTTTTTTATCAAAATTGGACTCGTATAACCCAAGACAAGTGAGTTCTGGATGTGGTTTTAAGAGGTTACAAATTCCATTTTCATACCCTGCCAAGGCCAAGCGGATGGCCAGACCTTCCAAAACATCAATGGACGGAGGCCTTAAACCAGGTGGAAGCTCTTTTGGCCATGAAAGCAATAGAACCGGTTCCACTTTCAGAGATGGGACAGGGTTTTTACTCGAGGCTCTTTCTAGTCCCCAGGAAGCAAAACTCATGGAGACCCATTCTGGATCTGTCAGTCTTGAACACTTTTCAAGAGATTCCAAAATTCAAGATGCTTACTCTTCAGCAGTTACTTCCAATGCTGTCCAAAGATGCATGGATGGTAACTTTGGATTTAAAGGAGGCATATTTACACATTCCCATCAGGCAGGAATGCAGAAAATACCTCCGGTTCAAGGCCGGATCGAGGCACTTTCAATTCTCTGCGCTGCACTTTGGATTGTCTACTGCACCCAGGGTCTTCACCAAATGCCTGGATCCAGTAGTAGCTTACTGCAGACTCAAGGGAATTCAAATTTACCCTTATCTGGACGATTGTCTAATTCAGGCAGACAGCAAGGATGTCTTACTCCAGCATCTAGAATTTGTACAGAACCTCCTCAAGTTCCTGGGATTCTCTGTAAACATAAAGTCAAATTTGACACCCTCATAACAGATAGCTTTTCTGGGTGCTCTTCTAAACACCACAACCCAGATGGCATTTCTGACATCCGAAAAACAATTACAGCTGGCTTCAACTTTCAAGACCTTGGCAAAGTTAACTCCGCTATCTGCAAGGAGATTCCTGCAGGCTTTGGGTTACATGGCCTCCTGCATACTTCTCGTACCATATGCAAGACTACACATGAGGAAAATACAGTGGTACCTAAAAAGTGTATGGTCTCAGCATTGCCACAGTTTAGACATACTGATCTCTGTCCTGCCTTGCCTTCAAAAGGAATTTCTTTGGTGGGCCGGGGCATGTACTCTAAACAAAGGGGAAACCCTTCTGTCTGCCTCCTGTCACGCAGATTCTAACCACGGATGCCTCGGATTATGCTTGGGGAGCCCATTTTCAGGGAAACTGTCTGCAGGGCCTTTGGACAAAGGATAAGAAGCACCTGCATATCAATTTAAAGGAAATGTTAGCCGTTCAGAAAGCGCTAATGGCCTTCAGGAATCTTCTACAACCAGGACAGCTACTAATACGAACAGACAACACCACAGTCATGTGGTACATAAACAATCAAGGGGGATCTCATTCCTACCCCTTTTGCAGACTAGCCATGGATCTATGGAACACAGCTCTAGCTTGCAATCTGGACCTTCAAGCTCAGTTTCTACCAGGGAAGCAAAACTTCCTGGCAGACAGTCTGAGCAGAAACCTTTCCGATCCGCACGAGTGGATGTTGGACACCAAAATATTCAGGATGATAACAGCAGTTTGGGGATGTCCTCACATAGACCTCTTTGCATCCCATCTCAATCATCAACTACAGAATTTTTGCACCAGGACTTTCCACAAAGAAGCTTGAAAAGTGGATGCCCTATCATTCAGTTGGAGGAACCTCTCGGGATATGCTTTTCCACCTCTTCCTCTTCTTCCACGGATATTATTAAAGATAAAACAGGACAAGCCCAAGATGATAATCTTGCTGGCTCCAAATTGGCCTCGACAGTTTTGGTACCCAACTCTAAAAAACCTATGTCTGGAGCCCACTTGGATTTTACCTCAGTCTCCGAACCTTCTGTCCCAACATCAGGGTCAGGTTCTACAGTCTCATGTCAGAACTCTCAGCCTGGCGGCCTGGTTAATCCAGGGCCTTTGATTTCTTCTTTCCTACCCAAGCAGGTTATGGATGTCATTTTAGAAGCCAGACGTCCTAGCACTAGAAAATCTTATGCAGGAAAATGGAAAAGATTTTGTTCCTGGATGCAGGCTCAGGATTCTGATCCTCTTCTTCCGAACATTCCTTTAATTTTACTTTACTTGACAGATCTCTTACATAAGGGTCTCTCTTTCTCTTCCATTAAGATACATGCCTCTGCTATTTCTGCTCATTATAATACAGACCCTCCAATTTTTTCCCACCAGCTCATGAGACAGTTTCTCAGAGGAGCTAAGAACTTGAGACCTTCTAGATCTCCTCCCATTCCTGCTTGGGATCTCAACTATGTTTTGGAAAAACTAACCTTGCCTCCTTTTGAGCCTGCTGCCTCTTCTGACATCAAGTTTTTATCTTGGAAGACAGCTGGCCTGTTAGCCCTTACCTCTGCCAGGAGAGTTTCAGAGCTACAAGCTCTTATGGCTGTGGAACCTTATATTATTTTTCATCAAGACGGGGTGTCTGAGGACTAATCCTACCTTCATGCCTAAGGTGGTTTCCAAAGTGGCCTTAAATCAAACTATCCACTTGCCAACTTTTTTCCCTACTCCCCAAAATAAAGGGGAAAGGATCTTACATTCCTTGGATGTACACAGACAACTACGTTTTTACCTGGACAGAACCAAGGATATCAGAAAATCAGAACAATTGTTTGTTTCTTATGCTTCAAGTTCCCAAGGTAAAGCCATTTCAAAACAGACCATTTCTAAATGGATTGCTCATGGAATCAGGTTTTGTTATTCACACCATGGAAAGCAAATCCAAGGGAGTATAAGGACTCACTCTACCATAGCTGCTGCCACTTCAGCTGCCTTCCTCAGGGGAGTTCCTACCAAAGACATTTTGGAAGCTGCAACTTGGAGTTCAGTGCATACTTTTTCTAAGCACTACAATTTACCTCTCTACTCTAAGTCTAGGGCAGGTTTTGCCTCTGCAGTCTTGCAGGACCTTTTAACTGCCCCTTCTTCTTTATGACCACCTCCCTTTCTTTCAGCTTTGGGATTCTACCCTACGGTCATGACTGTAACAGTGAAACACGATAAACATAGTACAGTTGTGTACACCTACCATAAATGTAGATGTTCGAGTGTCTTCACTGTTGCAGTCTGGGTTTCCCTCCCTCCTGTCCCCTCTTATTTTTACTTGTGTGTGGTTCCTTTTTTCACCTTTCTTCTGAGGTGTATTTGCAAAGGATATGGGACCTTTCTCTTTTTGGGACTCCTGACATCTGGGGCAAGAAAAACTGGAGAAGATGGCGTCGGCTGTCAGCTTTGTACTCCTGGCACTCTGACGTCAGGAAGCATGGTTGAACAGCCGACGCCGGACCCAGACTTTGGGATTCTGGCCGACCGAGGACTGCCTGCCGGCAGGGGAGAACCCTACAGTCATGACTGCAACAGTGAAGACACTCGAACATCTACATTTATGGTAGGTGTACACAACTGTACTTTCTCCAGGAAGGGCTGGCAGACAAACAACTGGTGTCACAGCCATGGGCTAAAATGAAATGCCAAGAAATGCATAATAGTATCCCTTGGGAAGTCATCCACCCCTGGTAACGATCATATTAACATCATACCTGTTTGAGTTGACCGAGTAGTCAGGGACTTGGAGACGCACATAGATAGTAATCTAGCCTTTAACCATCACGTGTCGACAGTAGTGAGGAACTCATTCTATTTTGCGCAATGTATAAACAAAGGTATAGCATTGTTCCACTGTATTTAGCATTCATCAGATCTGTCATGGAGTACAATACCCCCTTTGGTATATACCTAACCAGGCATATCCATCAATTGGAACATCCACAGAGGTTCCTCACTAAAAGAATAAAGGGAGTAAGTAAAATGTCCTATGCAGACTGCCTTGTATTCTGTCTTCTACAGGCTTTTGAGGGGAGATCTATGTCTGGCATATAGTGCATTGTTATAATCCACTCTGATGGACCTCCCATATCCACAAAACAAACAGTACCAGAATTGCCTATTCTAAAAACTTAAACCTTGCCTGTGATATAAATAGGACCTGCTGGAGAGACAAGTATGTATCCCAGGAGTACCCTTTCTATGGAGCAGGCTCCCCATCCATGTAAAGCAGAGTTCCTTCCTAACCCCAATTCAAGTGCAACTTGAACAATTGTTGGGGAACAGGAAATTCATCCCTGGTTTGGCACCTGTCTCTAGTAGACACAGGCAGTCTGTAAATGGATTATTTCCAAGGCCCTGCTTGTAAATATTTCATCTCCCAAGCCCCTGCTTACACTTATCAAGAGTTTCAGAACTTGTCGCTAGGCTTAAAAAGGCCCTTGTGGTTGCTAGCCTAGTAAATCCCTATGAACCTACGAGATAAAATGGTGATGTATAATCAGTCAACAGGGAAGTCTTCAGAGAAGGACTGTAGTTGTGTGGAAGATAGGAGGGGAACAAGTGATAAAGATCTGGAATATTCCATTTACAAATATTTTAAACGTGGGATGAGAACTACTAACATCTAAGAAGAAGGCTGAGGCAGCAGTATTACCCAAAGAAGATAATGACCATTCAGACTCTTTCATATAGACCCATTTCTATTTTAAACCATGATTATAAAGTGTGTGTGATTATTAGTTAACAGGATGTCAAAGGTGTTGCCAAAATTGATAGATGTGATTCAGTGCATTTTTGTGGAGGGGAGGCAAACATTGGACAACATTAATAGAACAGTGATTATCCAGAGGGAAGCAGAGGGTAAGAAAATGTCACTATTGTTGGGTTTTGATGCAGAGAAATCATTCAGTAAAATGAATAGAGTAGTTTAGCAGTTGCATTCCCTGATAGAATAATGGGGTTAGTAAGGAGGATATGTGACGGGTTGGAGCCAAGAGTTAAGGTGGGAGGATGCTTCTCCGACAAGCTGGGTTTGAAGAGAGGAACCAGGTAGGATGTCCTTTTTCCTCTTTAAAGGCTTTACTAGAAAGGCTCACCCAGACTCTGCTACACTTTGCTGTGAGGGAAAGGTTAGTTTGCTTTTTATTTGGTGTATTTTGTATAACTTTGTTGCCTTTTTCTGTTTTGAATACTGTGATCTTTACCTTGTGTTTTACTTGTATTTTGCTTTTAACTGTATATTAAAAGTTGAAAGGAGACCACAGCGCTCTCTCTTGTGAGTCAGGCAGAATTTTTTTCTGCACCCTCCCACCCAGTTATGGTTGTGTTCTTAAACACCACTGCCATTCTAGTCACCTGCCCTTTATGTTAATTTGATCATATATCTCATTTCCTCTCTGCTTTTACTGGCTTGTGTGAGTAAGCACAAAATTATCATTCTGTGAAATCACTCCCCTTCAACTATTTAAATTTATTGGCTATCCTACTGTATTCCATAGTACCAGAATACAAAAGTGACCACCCCCCTTTCAATCTATCTTCCTGTTTTAAAAATAGTGAGACTCCACCAAAACATAACTTTTTAGACAGGTAAAACTTAAGTAACCTACTTTCACATCTAACTCCTCTAGTGGACACTGCAGTGTTTAGGATAAACCATTTGTTTTTCATCTTACCTTTAAGCATCCCTGTGACTAGCACTTGCTCTAAAACCTGCTGGAAAGCACTATGAAGCCTTAAACTGATAAAAGCATTCAACTCTTCTTGTTAATAAGGAGAAATTAACCGTAGGCACTAAACAGCCTATAATTGCAAAGTACCTTGCTAAGGTAAGGGAAAACATCTCTTGTACTTGACCAAGGGTCAGCTTCCAGTGATTTCTCCTGTCCACCTGATGAATCTGGGCATACTGGGGCAATGCAGCAATTTCCTCATGTACACAGACAACCCTCTCCTCCTACCACCCAACACTGTAACCTGCGAGAGATGCACATATAGCCAAACTGGAAGCAAAGCTCTCTCCACCTAAGATTGTGCTAGACAGTCAAGAGAAGGTTAACACCTGCACTACACCTCAAGCAACACATAGCCCTTCTAAACCCACACCATCGCATAGCAACACTAAACCCTCATATCCGGAGGCCCTTAACAGTAACCTGCCCAAGCAACAAGGACCTCTGAAACTGAAATGCAAACAAACACCAGTCACAACCAAAGTGTCACATAGCTCACAACACCAGTGTGCCACCCAACAGCAGCCCCTAAGGCAAGACAACGTACCCAGCACTTTAGTCATTGGTGACTCTGTAGTCAGGCACACTGATGTCCCACTCACCAGGCTGAACAAGGAGAAAATTACAGTCCGCTGCCTGTCTGGTGCCAGGATTCCGCCACTTAATGCATGCACTCAAGTCACTCCACAACAAATACAAATATGACTGTCATTGTCCATGTTGGAATGAATGACTTGAGAAGTACCTCCTGAACTACATGAAAAGAGATATGGAAGAGCCCTCGGATCATGTGGCCCAGGCAGGTATGACCCTAGCCGTGAGTAGCATCCTGCCTTTGCCCTGAATTGATACCACAGTATAAGGACAAAATTATTGACTTCAACAATTGCCTAAGCTTCTGGTGTCATTCAAAAGGGATCCAGTATCTGTCTTCCTAGAACGACATGATCAACAGACCACGATGCTTTGCCAGAGATGGTCTGCACCTGTCGCCCCTGGGATTCAGATTACTGGCTAAGGCTCTTGCCACCCCATAGCGCCTTTTTTAGGTAAAGTTCAAAGGACAAAACTGCCACCGTAACCGGTATAAGCATGCAAAATATGAAGGTAATGCTACTCATTGCTAGAAGTCTAAACCTCAAAATGCACTCTCTTGAGGCACTCCAAAAAATGGAGAACATGGATATCTGTGCAGTAACTGAGACCTGGTTCAAGTCTCCAGAGACCACTCCTGCAATACCAGGCTGCAACTCTTACCACGCTTCCCAGCCACCAAACCAGGACCGAAACACTGAAGGTGGAGGAGTGTCCATATTCACCAAGGATATTCACACCACCAGGCTAGTTGCCCAACGCAATACGTCTGAAATTCTCCAGGTGAAACTAACACTAGGTAAGACTACAGTCCAAATTGTATCTTGCTACAGATCCCCCACCATGCCTGAAAATTCTCACTACACCTTTCTAAACATACTGGAAAATATTAAGATAAACCAAACACCCTAATACTGGGTGATTTCAACTACCCTGCCATTAACTGGGAAAACTGTTAGTGTCCCAACACCTTTGCCCTACATTTCTTGGAATTCGTAAATTCCAGTGCCCTGGATCAACTAATCCATAGGCACACCAGGGGCTCCAATATCCTAGACCTGGTCATTACCAACATGGGAAATCGATGCTCCACACCTATAGTCACCCCCTCGGTCAGGTCTGACTATAAGCTAATCACCCTTGACATTCACATCCCTCCCCCACCCCCCAGTAAGAAAACCTACGTAAAAAACTTATCCAAAGCCAACTTCATTCTACTCAAGTCAGAAGTGACAAACTTCATGACACCCATGTGGACGGGAACTGAAAGTTCGACTGCTGAATCCTACACTAAGGCACTGTACGAGCGCATCCACTCGTGCACGAATCGTGCCATCCCAAATAGAACCAAGATGCTCTCCTCCAAAAAAAGGAAGCCAATCTGGTGGTCCTCTGCCGCAAACAAACTTTACAATAAAAGAGGAAAATCCCAGGATGCAAAAAACTCCCACACCATCCTCAGTAAGAAGCGGAGATCCCTCATAAAGCCCTCCAAAGCTAGTTACGAGAATAAAATTGCCAAAGACAACCACAAGGTATTCTATAGCTATGTCAAGAATCTAAGTGGCAATGCTCAGATCTGCTCTGAGCTACAACAGAATGGCATTAAATATACTGATCCCAAGGATATTGCCAATATCCTGGCAGATCGATTCAGTGCCAGCTTCACCCCCCTCTCACCCCCTAAAGGGCCCATCTCAATACCAAAAGATTGCCAAATTGCGGTAATAAGTCCACACAGGTAAAAAAACACACTCTCCAAAGCTAAGAATGCAGCATCCATGGGACCAGCCGACATCCCAGGCTGTGTACTACATGAACTACAAAATGAACTGGCACCTCACCCAAGTGTCATGTTTAATCATAGCCTCACCTCAGGCTTCGTGCCCACTGAGTGGCGCACAGCTACAGTTATCCCACTCAACAAGGGAGGATCCAACTTGGATCCTGGGAACTACCACCCCATCAGTCTGATGAGCCTGATCTGCAAGGCCATGGAGCGTATTGTCATGGAACTTATAAGCAAAGACATTGGCAACCTTCAAACACAAGACCGCACCCAGTTTGGGTTCGTAAAGGGCCAATCTTGTCTCCTGAACTTGGTTGACTTCTTTGAATCAGTCTCCAGATCTGTGGACGAGGGTAAGGTGGTCCACACAGCCTATCTGGACCTCGCCAAGGCCTTCAACACCATCCCCCACTCTGGAATCATCGATAAACTAACTAAGCTGGGCATTAATTCCTACGTCACTTGATTGGTTGCCATCTGGCTTAATGACAGAACCCACACTGTAAAAGTAGCCAACTCCAAATCCAGCTCCAGACAAGTGACAAGTGGAGTACCTCAGGGTTCAGTCCTGGGATTGCTCTTGTTTGGCATCTACTTCTCTGAAGTACAGGCCAACACTATGGAACTCTGGCTAACAAAGTTTGCAGATGACTGCAAACTGGGAGCCATTATTGAATCCCCAAATGATGTGGATATTCTACAAAAGGGCCTTACAGAAACAGATGCTTGGTGCCAGAGCCATGGGCTCAAGCTCAATGCCAAGAAGTTTATAGTTATCCCCTTTGGGAAAAAAAAATGTACCCATAAATTACCACATAGGTGGCAGTGCACTAAACACCAAAAGTGTGATGAGACTTAGGGTCACAGGTGGACAGTGGCCTCACCTTCGATAACCACATCGCCACAACAGTCAGGAAATCCTTCTATGTGGCACACCTCATCACTAAGGGATTTTCATCCAGAAAAAAGGAGGTCATTGTCCCACTGTACTCATCCCTTATTAGACCCATTATAGAATACAACGCCCCGTTTGGTATGTACCTGTCAAGACATCTGCAACAATTGGAAAGGCCACAGAAATACCTCACTAAAAAAATCACAGGCCTAAAGCAGATGCCGTATGCTGACTGTCTAAAAAAAAAAAACTCCAGCTATACTCTGACACATCGTCTACTCAGAGGCAATCTCTGCTTAACATACAAGGCCATGTCAAACCCAGAGCTGTTGGACATGCTACACTTAAAGAAATCCCAATCCCTCAGAGCCACACGCTCCAGGGATCTAAACCTTGTCATCACAATGAGCAAAGCATGCTGGAGGGATAGGTTTCTGACCTAGAGACTCTCCAGACTCTGGAATAGACTGCCCTTACATGTCAAGCAGAGCGCCTCTTTGACCCTCTTCAAAAGGAACCTTGACGATTGGATGGGAGATGGGAAATTCACCCCGGGGATTGTGTCAGCCGCCCTGCTAGACAGGGGTTGAGGGAAGAAATAGCCAGGGAATTTTTATGGCTAGGCTTGTATAGGCCCTAGGCCGATAGCCTAGTACCAACCTATGAGCCTATGTTTGAAGTCATTAGCAAAGAAAATATGATCAAATTCATAGATATAATTTTTGATTTGGGCACCTTCTCACTCCGGGACCTGAATTATTCAGCTCATAAGAATTGATTCCAGACCGCTCTCAAACATCAGGATTTGTCTTCTCTGACGAATCATTTGACAACAGAGTCAAAGAAACAGCAAGATGCCACTATGAAGACCATGTCTGCTTTCACAAACCTATGCATGCATCACATGCATGGTACAACTAATGAGACTCTGTGCCTGCCTGCACCTGTGTAGTTTCACTGACAACTTCAAAGCATCCTTCACTAATGCTTCTTTTGATGGGTAGTCCTTGTTTGGCCCATCCATATAAAAGAAGATGCAGTAGAGTGAGCAAAATGGTAAGACTTTGCTGCTGAAGTCAGGTTTGATGCCCCAAACACTCATGCGTAACAGGTACCAAAAATGGCCCTGTTCATTGTGGTTCCTCGTGTCTAGGTATTAGTTAGACTCACTTTGTGACAGGGGCAGCTGTGGCAGAGACAGCACCTTCAATGGACACAGGCCTGGAAGCCAAAGAGGTCATAGGCCGTTCTGTGGCAGGAAACCCCAGCATCTCTGAATGATCTGCCTGACTGCTCCTGTCTGGAGGCATTTGGGGGAATGTTTCTCCCTATATACAGACTCTTATTTTCACCATCAAGCAAGATAGTTGAGTAAAGAGGGATAATATTCATAGGCTATTACATACCATTTTTGGAACTCCCCCAACTTCTGTATCCATTGCCACTTGTCCCAATCAGTCAGGCAAGGGCCACTTCAAAAGATTTAACCTCTCCTTGCAAAAAGAGCCATCCAGGAGGTCCTACCAGACCAGAGAGGGTCAGGATTCTCTTTCACATTTTTTTGGTTCCAAAGAAATCCAAGGATCCTCAGGCCTGTATTAGACTTCAGCCTTCTAAACATTTGGGCAACAGTGACCCATTTCAGAATGGTCATGATGCAGTCAAGTCTCTCCTGTCTCACAGAGAATAAGTGGATGTGCTTAGTAAATCTTCTGGTTACTTATCTTCGCATTAAGGAAGGCAGGAGTCCAGGAGAGTTCTATGATTTGTCGCAGGAGCCAGCCATTACCAGTTAAGAGCTGTGCCATTTTCACCACAGCCCCTAAGGTGTTCACCAAATGCACGACTGCTATAGCAGCTCATCCACAACTGCAGATGCACAAGATTTTCCCATGTTTAAATGACTGGCTCCTGTCTGCATCCTCAATGGTGTCTGTTAAGAAAGCCAAGGATTATCTCCTTCACCTTTGCAACTTCCTAAGCATTTCTGTAAACATGCAATAATCCAGCCTAACCCTTTCTGGGATGTAATTTGAATACCACTGTTTCTATTCTCTCTCTTTTTCTCCCTCGGAAAAGAATTCAAATGATGCCATCTGCAGTCAAAAGTCTGTTACTTACAAACCATCCTACTGCATGCTTAGTCCCCAGGGTTTTAGGCTTGAATGACCTCTTCAGTTTTGATGGGATTTGCTCGTTCTCACACGAGAGCGTTACTGTGGTTTCTTAAAGCTCAGTGGTCACACAGCTGCCATCTTTTCTCCAAGATCAGTAATCATCACAGATTCTTACAGAAAACCTGTACAGTGGTGGTCACAAGCCTCAATGGGAAGCCCTTTCAGACCCATCCCTAGTAGCAACCGTAACTATAAATGCATCCTTCCATGAATAGAGCATGAGAGTCATATACCATAGATTTCCAAGTCCTGAAGCGTGGATGGTGCATACTTTGGCAAGGTGCCTACTATTTACCTTTCCACTTTAACGTCTTCTGCCAGGGCATTAGCAAAAGTGAAAGCCAACATGACCACAGTCCTAATACTCGCTTCTTTCTGGCCCAGGCGGCTGTGGTTTTCTCTGCTGATATAGATCGTCAAGGGAAGGGTGCATCCTTCTCCCACAGCATAGCATTCTATGTTAAGCAGAAGTTCATGTGTCCATCCAGAGTTCAGGACTAGTAGGATAGATGTGTGGATACAGTCAGCCTGAAGCTTTTCAAGGACAACCCCCTGAGTTCATACACATTCTTCAGGAAGCTAGAAAGTCTAGCTCTGAAAAATCTTGGCTGTATGTGTCCCTCTAGGTGCAATGTTTCTAGTAATTGGGAGAGCTTCTCTTAAAGGGTCTTCCCTACCCTCTGTCAAGATAGTGCACGTTTTGCCTTGGACACACCCGTACAGCTCAACGTCTTTTCTCAAAATTCTGTATAAAGCCAAAAATAATTGGGTAACTTCATAAAAATCAAGGGTAATTTTTAAATATTACTCTGTTTCACTTAAGACAACAGATTTTGCATCCGTGTGCATTTTCTGAACAGTGCATCTGCCTTTGAGTGACTGTAATCATTGGTGACTTACCAGAAAATCAAAAATTTTCCAAGGGACAGTAAATCAAAATCAGAGACACTTGAAAGGTATGGACCCATATTTTTTTAACCCACTGTGTTGCAAAGCAGTTTTTGAATGGGGTTGTACACACAAACCAACTAGGTAACTGGTACTGTCCCTGTCAGCATATTTTTCTAGACAGAACTGAGCGATAGAGCAAATGTGTCATACTTATAAACCTTACACCTGCTGAACTTCAGGTTAGGAGGAACTATACACTGAAGACATCTGTTAAAGCTCTGGAGCTCAGACAAGAAGGGCAGATGTTCATTGTGTTATCCTGCTGCAATCATCACACTTGGGTTATCCTGCCGTCAGGCGGTCCCGCAGTCGGCCCGAATTCCAAAGTCTTGGTCTGGCATCTGTTGCTGTCGCTTCTTCCCTGACGTCAGTGCGCCAGAGGTATATGAGGCATCCAACGCCATTTTCTTCAGTCTTTCTTGCCACGCGGTGCCTGAAGCAGAAGCAGTTCGCAAGTGCCGGTCGGCCAACACCTGAGATTTTCGATTTGAATTTCAGTCCGGTCTTCAATAAAGCTAAGTACCCCGTTGGGGGACATTTTCTTGCCTCAGTCCGATGTCAGAAAAAGTTAACAATTGCATTTCTTGTGGGAAGCAAATACCTCATAAGGACTTCCATTCCTATTGTATTCCTTGCCTAGGCCCAGACCACAAAGTCATAGGTTGTCAGTTTTGCGCTAGGTTTTAAAAACGCACTATCAAACGCCGTTTTGACTTCACACGGCATTACTTTGGTAGGAAATTTAATTATATCATGCCATCAGAGCAGCCGATGACCGCAATTAATAAAAAACGCAAGGATAAAGACAGGCAGCCTAGGAATAAGCCAGACCCCGAGGCCTCAGCTGGGCCTTTCGCCGGTTCTCCGGTTTTCAGTGATACGCCTATGCAGCCCCTGGCGACAGCAGACCTGGAACCCCAGACAGCTGCCGACTCCCAAGCGGAGTCTACTAGGCCGAAGCAGCCATCTACCGACACCGGAGCAGAATTAGACACCGGTGCAGAGGAAACACCTTCAGTTGCAGAAGGTGTCTTCAGACCAACTACACTCACCATTAAATCTTATGCTAAGCTTAAAACTCCTTTAAAACCTAAGAAAATTGTTCTTCAGTCTACAGGTCAAGGCCCCATGCCTAAGAAACAGATGCTTAAGATGGCTGAAGATTTAACTACCCTTATCAGGGGTTCCCATCCCCCTCCTGATAAAAGACCAAGACAAGAGGAGGATTACGCATCCTCAGACCAGGTTTCTCTCTCCTCAGATTCTTCTGAGGAACAGGATTACACTTTTCCACCTTATAAGGATTCTGATGCTGAAGACTCTATTCCCTCAGCATCTCCCCCTGAAGACTACTCCTTTGGGAAAACATTACATGCCATGAGGGAACATTTCCACTGGGAAGGCCAGGATTACTCCGATTCTAAGAAAAGGCTCCGAGAGTTCCTTTTATTACCCCAGCACAGACCTCTTGCTATCCCTCCTGTTTTAGATATTGTGGATGATGTCTACTTGGAGTCTAGTTTAAATCCAGACTCTCTACCTCCTGCTCCAGCCAAACCAGACAGATACTACAGAGTACCTGACTCTCTCAAATTCCTTCATAAAAGCCCTGTAGCTGACCCAGAAACCATATCCCAGGGTCCTAAGGGAGCAAAAGCTTCTATGGCTAAAAATCCTGTGCCCTCTGAAAGAGATTCCAGAGCCCTAGATAGATGGGGAAAGAAAATATACACCTCTGCAACTCTGGCTATGAGAGCATTAAATTGCCAGTTTCACATGTTGAAATATCAACAATTCCTGATGTCTCAGTTAAAACAAAAAATGAGCACACATTCAGAACAGCCTGAATTCAAGGAAATGCAGGATCTGTTGCATGCAGCTGAACAGGTGGGCAAGCATACTTTATAATGCGGATTTGATTCACTGGAAGCTTCCTGTAGAGCAGCTGTTACTGGCTCTGTCATTCGTAGACATGCTTGGTTAAAAGAGCAAACCCTCCTTGACCATGTTAAAGCAAAATTATTAGATGCACCTTTACAACAGGAAGTATTATTTGGTGTCAAAACAGAAGAGGTTTTAAAGAAAATGGAGGATAAGGCTAAATCTATGCAAACGGTCAAGGATTTCTTGCAGGTACAACCCCCTCGCTTCAGCAGAAATTGGCCCAACAAAAAATTGGTCCTTTCCATCTTCAGACAGATCACAGAGGGGCAAATACAGACGCCCAAGGGGCAGAGGTCAGTCACAGGGCCCTTACAAACCTCGCCAATGGGGTTCTGCTAACCAGAAAGGAGGAGAAGACAGGCCCCAAGCTAGCAGAAGGCAGACACAATGACTCTATCCTCAAACTACCAAGCAAATCTTTCTTGGCAACACCCTTGGGAGGAAAACTAGCATTTTTTGCAGACAACTGGTGCATCATCACAAAAGACAAATGGGTTCTAAACATTGTCTCTCAAGGATACAGATTCCACTTTCATACCTTACCAAGGATCAAAGGAATGCCAAACCTGCCACCAAATCAATGGGCAGAGGCACAAAAACAAATTACAGCTCTCATGAACATGAGAGCCATTCAACAGGTACCTACAAAGGAGCAAGGACAAGGATTTTACTCAAGACTCTTCCTAGTTCCAAGAAAGGACAAAGCATGGAGACCCATTCTGGATCTTTCAATTCTGAACACCTATCTGCAAGTACCAAAATTCAAGATGCTAACACTACAGCAGCTTCTTCCCATGCTGGGCAAGAATGCTTGGCTAGTCACTTTGGACCTCAAGGAGGCATACCTGCATGTCCCTATCAGACAAAATTGCAGAAGATGCCTCTGCTTCATTCCAGGTTCAACGCATTATCAATTCTCTGCACTGCCCTTTGGCTTATCTACTGCGCCCAGGGTCTTCACAAAATGCCTGGCACCAGTAATTGCATACTGCAGACAAAGAGGAATTCAAATATACCCATACCTGGACGACTGTCTTATTCAAGCAGAAAGCAAGGACATTCTTTTACAGCATCTGGCATTTGTCAAACACCTTCTAAGTTGCCTAGGGTACACAGTAAACGAAAAGAAATCAAAACTAGTGCCCTCACAAAACATAATATTCTTGAGTGCCAGCTTGAATACAACGGCCCAGATGGCTTATCTCACGCCAGACAAACAACGACAGCTGTTCCAATATTTCAAAATAATGGCAACAAAGACCCAACTCCCTGCAAGAAAAATTCTGCAGGCCTTGAGATTCATGACATCTTGCATACTACTCATACCATTTGCAAAACTGCGTATGAGGAAATTACAATGGTACCTGAAAAGTGTATGGACTCAGCACAGCCACAGCTTGGAAAACAATGATTCCATTCATTCCCTGCCTTCAACAGGAGTTTCTATGGTGGGCACAGGCATGTCACCTCAACAAGGGTCAGCCTTTCACCTTACCCACAGCCAGGCAAACTATGACAACAGATGCATCGGACTATGCCTGGGGAGCACACATGGCAGGACAGTGCATTCAGGGCAAATGAACTACAGATCAGACACACCTGCATATCAATCAAAAAGAAATGCTAGCAGTGCAGAATGCCCTAGCAGCTTTCAAGACCCAGGACAACTACTAATAAGGACAGACACCACAGTTATGTGGTACATAAACAAGCAAGGGAGCACACATTCCTACCCTCTATGCAGGCAAGCAATGACCTTGTGGAACACTGCACTGTCTTACCAGGTTCAATTACAAGCACAATTCCTACCAGGAAAGAAAAACACATTGGCAGACGACCTAAGCAGCAACATCATGGATCCACACGAATGGAAACTAGATCCACAAGTATTTGCAATGATAGCTCAAAAATGGGGACACCCAGACATAGATCTGTTTGCAAGCCCCCACAACCACCAACTTCAAAAATTTGCACAAGGACCTTCCATCCACTAGCTTGGAAAGTGGACGCCCTCTCATTCAGTTGGAAAACATTAACAGTATATGCCTTCCCTCCACTGCCTCTTCTAGCAAAGGTACTGCTGAAAGTCAGATTAGAGAGGCCACAAATGATTCTCGTTGCACCAGACTGGCCACGCCAACATTGGTATCCAATTCTAAGGAACATGGCCCAGGGCCAACCATGGATTTTGCCACAAATTCCTCACCTGCTCACCCAGCGAGACCGTCTGATTCTACACAGCCAGCTCAAGACTCTAAACCTGGCTGCATGGCAAATTACCTAAACAACCAGCTAACACCTTTATCCAAAGCTGTTATGGATGTCATTCTGGAGGCCAGGAGGCCCAGCACCAGGAAAACCTGTTCAGACAAATGGAAAAGATTTTGCGCCTGGAACAGTCCCCTGGAGCCGAACATTCCTCAGATTCAACAATATTTAACTGAGATGTTACACAAAGGGCTTTCCTTTTCATCTATTAAGATCCACGCCTCAGCAATTTCAGCTCATTACAGCACGGATCCTCCTTTATTTTCACATCCACTCCTAAGACAGTACCTCAGAGGGGCTAAAAACTTAAGACCGCCAAGGAGAGCTCCAACACCTACTTGGGATCTCAACTTTGTCCTGGAAAAGCTTACACTGCCGCCCTTTGAACCAGCTTTTTCAACTGATTTAAAATTTCTTTCATGGAAAACTGCCCTACTACTAGCAATAACCTCAGCTAGAAGAGTCTCAGAGCTACAGGCACTAATGGCAGTGGAACCTTTCCTCATTTTTCATCAAGACAGAGTTTCTCTACGAACTAATCCTTCCTTTATGCCAAAGGTGGTATCCAGTGTGGCCCTAAACCAAACCATTCACTTGCCCACCTTCTTCCCAAATCCCCAGAACAAAGGAGAAAGACTCCTGCCCTCTTTGAACATTCACAGGCAATTACGTTACTACTTGGATAAAACTAAGGTTTTCAGAAAAGCTGACCAGCTCTTTGTAGCCTATGCTATAGGATCACAAGGAAAAGCTGTCTCAAAGCAGACCATTTCTAAATGGATAGGACATTGCATATGTTTCTGCTACACACATCATGGGAAACCAGTACCTGCTAACATTAGGTCCCACTCTACCAGGGCTACAGCTACATCAGCAGCCTTTCTCAGGGGAGTGCCAACCAAGGATATTCTGGAAGCTGCTACTTTGAGTTCAGTGCACACCTTCACCAAACACTATCACTTACCTCTTTACTCTAAGACTAGAGCTGGTTTTGCCACTGCAGTTTTGCAGGGCCTACTTGCTTCTTCTAACCCTGTTTGACCACCTCCCCTCCTGAGCTTTGGGATTCAACCCAAGTGTGATGACTGCAGCTGGGTAACACGATGAACATAGTACAGTTTTGTACCTACCATATAATGTAGATGTTCGAGAGTTCACCCTGCTGCAGTCCAGGTTACCCTCCCTCCCTCCATCCCCTCTAAACTAGCTGAACTTCTCTCTACCACTTTATCCTATACTACCTCTGTGGTGTATTTGCTTGTACCTAAGGGTTTTGTTTTATTTTTATATAGCCATATGTGTGATATCTGGGGCAAGAAAAACTGAAGAAAATGGCGTTGGATGCCTCTTATATACCCCTGGTGCACTGACATCAGGGAAGAAGCGACAGCAACCGACACCGGACCAAGAATTTGGGCCAACTGCGGGACCGCCTGACGGCAGGATAACCCAACTGTGATGTCTGCAGCAGGGTGAACACTCGAACATCTACATTTATGGTAGGTACAAAACTGTACTATGTCTGCCTTCAGCAAGTTCAAAAGATAAGGAACATAATTGCATTGGTCATCTCCTGCTCAAACATCTGCGGATAGTGCAATTCTGTGACCAACATTTCATATCGAGGAAGTAAAACTGTGTACCCTACTTCTCCCAGGATGTTGGTATCCGGTTGGCTCATTCTTGTAGTAGTAACAGCTGTAATAGTTAATGTACATTTACTGCATATAAACATTCTTGTTTATTTTTTATTAGCACACACACACTTCTCTATCCAATTTTTTAGCATTGAAAAACTGACAGTAAGATGTAAACACTCCACTATGTGATAATTTCATTCTAGTGCAGGTATTATTTTCAGTGTCATTAAACTAGTTTTACAAGGGAGACAGCAGCTTTGTAAGAATTGGCTGGGCCAACACAGCTTAGTTGGGGAGAGAACCAAAATGCTATGATTTAACTATTAACAGTGGCCTCTCCTTGATGTTTTAATGTTATGGTAGGTATTCACATAGTTCTACTTTTCTTTGCTTTCCACAAGAGCCCTTTTTACTCTTAAATATCTAAAGATTGATTTTCAACTGATGTCATTTTTGGCCCTCAGTTCATCCGTTTACGTGTCAGTTTGCTTTAACCTTATTAGATGTCAGAATTTTTTTTTTTCATATTTTGCACATTTACTGTTAGATGTGCTGTTTGCAGAGAATCAGGCTCACCAGAGAAATATATTGTTATGAAGAGAGTCATGAAACAACACCTGTTTAAACTGCTGTAACACTGTGCAGTGCAGCCTTTAGCAGTCAGTTAAGGGTCACTGAGTAGTGCAGACTGGCTACATGTTTTCATTGTGTGTCTGTGAGAAAAATCAGTAACAGCAGGTTATATATGGTCTTCAATCTGTTGTGTAACTTAGTAAAAGGGGTGCGATTTCTAGAAACAAGGCTAGCTTTAGTAGGGCAATACTGAGTGACTACTGGGCCTAGTAAGCAGCTTTTGTCCTTGTCACTTAGTGAGTTGCTTCTACTCTTAATTACTTCAGTCCATCCTTTTGATTACTATTAGTGAGACACAGTAGCTGTAAAGTGCATTGTAATCTGAAATAAGTTCCTGCAGTCACAAAGATGTTCATGTTTCACTGTAGCAGTCATAACTCTTGGGTTATCCTGCTAGCAGGCTACCCTCAGTCGGACAGAATTCCAAAGTCTAGGTCCGGCGTCGGTTGCTGTCGCCTCTTCCCTGACGTCAGTGCGCCAGGGGTATAAAAGATGCAGCCGACGCCATTTTCTTCAGTCTTTCTTGCCGCGCGGTGCCCGAAGCAAAAGCAGCTCGCAAGTGCCGGTCGGTCGACTCCTGACATATTCAAATCCGAATTTCAGAACGAAGTCTTCATTAAAGCTAAGCACCCCGTTGGAGAAACTTTTTTCTTGCTCCAGACCGGTGTCAGAAAAAGTTAACAATTTTATTTCTTGTGGGAAGCAAATACCTCATAAGGATTTTCAGTCTTATTGTATTCCTTGCCTAGGCCCTGATCACAACGTTGCTAGCTGTCAGTTTTGTGCTAGATTTAACCAACTCACTATTAAGCGTCGGTTCGATTTTGCATTTCATTACTTTGGCCGAAGATTTAATTATATAATGCCATCGGACCAGCCAACAACCAGAGTTTACAAAAACTCCCTCCCATCCTCAATTACCTCTGTAACTTCTTGCACCGACTTTAAATCCTTACTAAAATCACACTTCAAAACTTGCCAGATATGCCCTTGCAACCCCCCCTCTAATACGATTCACTCCCCCCACCCACTATCTCTCTCAGCCCCCTATCAACAACCTACTCTTAGCAAGCTTGGCTACTCATGCTCCCAGCTACCTACCACATAATGCTAACTTCTTGTAGCAACATCTCCTAATGGCTGTTATGTAACTCAAAAACAGTTTGTATCAATTATTCACTGATGAATCTCAACTACATTTTAACCATGTTTAGTATATGTCACCATATTTTAAAATTGTACAATGCTCTACAGCTGTTTTACATCGGTTTTCTTCTGGTCTTGTGTCCTTAACTGGACTAATGTCTATATTTAAATGCTATGTTTTTTAACTGTATAATGCAAATAATTATGTGAAGCTTTTCTCCCCTGGCCTCTGCTGAAAACGGACCTGTGTCCAGTCGGACTCTCCCTGTCAACAAATGTAAATAAATAAATAAACACAAGGACAAGGAAAAGGATAGGCATCCGAGGTCCACAACAGACGACGAGGCCTCTGCTAGGCCAGTCACCTGTTCGCCGGTTCTCAGTGAGGCGCTTTCGCAGCCCCTGGCGCCCGCTACCTCAGAGCCACAGGCCGCTTCCGACTCCCATGTGGAGCCGACTGGGCCTCTGCATACTCAAGGTATTGAACACTCGGAAATCATTCCCTCAGATAGATCCGAAGCCGCTGAGCAGGCATCGGCTTCTGAGGATGTCTTCAGACCTACACAACTTTACATAAAGCCATCTTCAGCTTCAAAGACAAAGACTAAAGCAGCTCTAAAGACAAAGAAACAAGCACAGCATTCTCCTGCTCAGACTTCCATGCCTAAAAAAAGAGATGCTCAAAATGGCTGAACACCTAATTACTTTAATCAGGGGCTCCCATCCCCTCCTGATAAGAGGCCTAGGCAAGAGACAGAGTATGATTCTTCTGATCAGGTTTCTATTTCCTCTGATTCCTCTTCTGAACAGGATTATTCCATGCTTCCCTATTTGGATTCTGATGCTGAAGAATCCATTCCTTCAGCCTCTCCTCCTGAGGATTATTCTTTTGGGGAAATCCTGCATACCATGAGGGAGCATTTCCACTGGGAGAGCCAAGATTATTCTGAACCTAAGAAAAGGCTCAGGGACTTTCTGCTTCTTCCTCAGCACAGACCCCTTGCTATTCCACCTGTTCTAGACATTGTAGATGATGTATTTTCAGAGTCCGGCCTGTCCCCTGACTCTTTACCCCCTGCACCTGCTAAGCCAAACAGATACTACAGGGTCCCGGATTGTCATAAATTCCTATATAAAAACCCCGCTGCTGACCCAGAAACTATATCTGAGGGTCCCAAAAGGGTCAAAGCTTCCACTGCAAAAAACCCTATCTCCTGTGATAGGGATTCTAGGGCTGTAGACAGATGGGGGGAAAAGTCTACACTTCTGCTACCCTGGCTGTAAGGGCTTTAAATTGTCAGTTTCATATGCTTAAATATCAGCAATATTTAATGTCACTGCTTAAACAGAAATTGTTGACAAATACTGAATGTTCAGAGAACAAGGAATTGCAGGATTTATTGCATGCAGCTGAACAAGTGGGAAAGCATATTTTGCAATGTGGTTATGATTCACTGGAGGCCTCCTGCAGGGCCGCTGTTACAGGTTCTGTTATTAGAAGGCATGCTTGGTTAAAGGAACAGAATCTGCCTGATCATGTTAAAGCAAAATTATTAGATGCACCATTACAGCATGATACTTTGTTTGGTACTAAAGCAGAAGACGTGTTGAAAAAAAATGAGGGGTAAAGCAAAATCCACGCAAACAGTCAAGAATTTCTTACAGGTACAGCCACCCAGGTTTAGCAGGAACTGGCCTTCTAAAAATTGGTCCTTTCCAGTGTCAGACAGGCCACAGAGAGGCAGATACAGGCATCCCAAAGGCAGATCTCAACCCCAAGGCTCATACAGGCCTAAACAATGGGGTGCTCCTACCTCCAAAAGTGGAGAAGACAAATCACAGCCTTACAGGAAACAGTCCCAATGACTTTCCTCTACCAGATCCAAGCACTTTTCTTTTGGCAGCCCCCTTAGGGGGAACACTAGCACTTTTTTCATCAAATTGGCAAATGGTTACCCAAGACAAATGGGTCCTGAACATAGTGCCCCAAGGCTACAGGTTCCATTTTCACACTCTACCAAGGTCAAAAGGTATGCCAGACCTGCCACACAATCAATGGGCAGAGGCACAAAAACAAATTACAGCCCTCATGGACATGAGGGCCATTCAGCAAGTACCACAACAAGAGCAGGGGCAAGGATTTTACTCCAGACTTTTCCTAGTACCCAGAAAGGACAAAACCTGGAGACCAATACTGGACCTGTCTATACTAAATGTGTTTCTGGAAGTTTCAAAATTCAAGATGTTGACTGTACAGCAGCTACTGCCCATGCTGGGCAAGAAGGTTTGGCTCGTAACTTTGGACCTAAGAGGCATATCTGCATATCCCAGTCAGACAATCTTGCAGAAGATACCTCAGATTCATAGCCGGCGCAATGCATTGCCAATTCTCTGCACTGTCCCTTGGCTTATCTACTGCACCCAGGGTCTTCACAAAATGCCTGACACCAGTAATTGCGTTTTGCAGACAAAAATGAATTCAAATATATCCCTACTTGGACGATTGCCTAATTCAAGCAGAGAACAAAGATATTCTTCTAAAGCATCTGGCGTTTGTAAAAAGATTACTAATTGGCCTAGGATACACAGTAAACGGAAAGAAATCAAAACTAGTGCCCTCTCAAGAGATAATATTCCTGGGTGCAAGCTTAAATACAACTGCCCAGATGGCTTATCTCACGCCAGACAAACAAAAGCATCTCACTACTTACTTCAAGAAATTGGCAGCAAAACCCACTTATCTGTAAGGAAAATCCTGCAGACCTTGGGTTTTATGGCATCCTGCATTCTACTAATTCCATATGCCAGACTGCATATGAGGAAACTACAGTGTTATCTAAAAAGTGTTTGGACTCAGCATTGCCACAGCCTGAAGACAGTAATTGCACTCATTCCCTGCCTGCAACAGGAGTTTCGATGGTGGGCAGAAGCCTGTCACCACAGCAAGGGTCTGTCATTCAGTCTACCCACAGCCAGACAGGCACTGACAACGGATGCATCAGATTATGCCTGGGGGGCCCATATGGCAGGAAAATGTATTCAGGACACATGGCCTGCAAACCAGATGCATCTTCACATCAATCAAAAAGAGATGCTAGCTGTTCAAAATGCCCTGACAGCTTTCAAAGACCTGCTTCATCCAGGACAGTTACTGATAAAGACAGACAACACTAAGGTCATGTGGTACATAAACAAGCAAGGAGGTACACATTCCTACCCCCTCTGCAGACAAGCAATGACCTTATGGGACACAGCATTGGCTTTTCAAGTTCACCTGCAAGCACAATTCCTGCCAGGAAAAACAAATACTCTGGCAGATTTAACTAAGCAGAAACCTCATGGATCCCCACGAATGAAAACTGGATCCACAAGTCTTCAGCATGATAATAAGGAAATGGGGATGCCCAGACATAGATCTATTTGCCTCCCCTCACAACTGCCAGTTGCAGAGATTTTGCACAAGGATTTAGCACAAGCAAGCATGGAAATTGGACGCCCTATTCTTCAGCTGGAAAAATCTAACAGTATATGCCTTTCCTCCACTGCCTCTCCTTCCCAGGGTACTCCTAAAGGTCAGACAAGAGAAGCCAAAAATAATACTGATTGCACCAAACTGGCCACGCCAGCACTGGTACCCAATCCTAAAGAGCTTGTCTCAAGGTCCAGCATGGATATTGCCTCAAACTTCTCACTTGCTGACCCAACAAAACAATCAGATCCTGCACAGCCAACTCAGGACCTTAAATCTGGCAGCATGGCGGATAATGTAGCCATTCAGAACACTCCTCTTTCAAAAGCTGTTTTGGATGTTATCTTGGAGGCCAGGAGGCCCAGTACCAGAAAATCGTATGCAGAGAAATGGAAGAGATTCTGTGCTTGAAACCAGGAACAAGGCATTGACATGTGTGTACCAAATATCCCCCAGATTTTACAATACCTAACTGAGATGCTGAACAAAGGCCTTTCTTTCTCATCAATTAAGATTCCTGCCTTTTTCATTTCAGCCCATTACAATGCGGAACCACCTATCTTTTCTCATCCTTTAATAAAGCAGTACCTCAGAGGGCCCAAAAACATTAGGCCTCTAAGGAGAGCATCAATTCTGGCCTGGGACCTCAATTATGTCTTGGAAAAACTCACACGGTCTCCCTTCGAGCCAGCATCAACAGCAGATATAAAATTCTTATCTTGGAAAACAGCTTTGCTCCTAGCAATAACCTCTGCAAGGCGAGTCTCGGAGTTACAAGCACTCATGGCTGTGGAACCTTTCATCATTTTTCATCCAGATAGGGTTTCTCTGAGGACAAACCCTACATTTATGCCTAAGGTGGTGTCCAGTGTGGCCCTCAACCAAACCATTCACTTGCCTACCTTTTATCCAAATCCACAGAACAAGGGTGAGAAAATTCTGCATTCTTTGGACATACACAGGCAGCTACGCTTCTTCTTGGACAGAACTAAAGCTTTCAGAAAGACTGAGCAACTTTGTCATATGCTGTAGGATCACAAGGAAAGGCTATTTCAAAATAGACTATTTATAAATGGATAGGCCATTGCATCCGTTTCTGCTATTTTTAACATGGCAAATCAGTGCCTAAGGGCATTAGGCCTCATTCCACCAGAGCAGCAGCCACTTCGGCAGCCTTCCTCAGAGGAGTACCAACCAAAGATGTCTTAGAGGCTGCAGCCTGGAGTTCAGTGCACACCTTCACAAAGCACTACCACTTACCTCTTTACTCTAAGTCCAGAGCAGGCTTTGCCACTGCAGTCCTGCAGGGCCTCATAGCCTCTCCTAATCCTATTTAGCCCAGCCACCCATCGTCGGCTTTGGGATTCAACCCAACAGTAATGACTGCAACAGTGAAACACGATGAACATAGTACAGTTGTGTACCTACCATAAATGTAGGTGTTCAAGTGTATTCACTGTTGCAGTCCAGGTTACCCACTCACCATCCCCCTTTTTTCTTTGATGGGGCTTTTCTCCACTTTTCTATCCTATACAACCTATTTGGTGTATTTGCTTGTAGATGAGGGAAATGTTATTTTTGTGCATGCATTTTTATTGGCATATTTTTCAGCCTCCCAATTTGGGGGCACCTGACATCTGGGGCAAGAAAAACTGAAGAAAATGGCGTCAGCTGCATCTTTTATACCCCTGGCACACTGACGTCAGGGAAGAGGCGACAGCAACAGACGCCGGACCTAGACTTTGGAATTCTGGCCGACTGAGGGTAGCCTGCCAGCAGGATAACCCAAGAGTAATGACTGCAACAGTGAATACACTCTAACATCTACATTTATGGTAGGTACACAACTGTACTTTACCATTCTTATTTCGTCTTGGTTAGTACTTTTGCCCTGAATCTTTTCAGATTCTAATTTGTTTTTGAAGTTCCTCCATCCCATGCAGTGAATCAAGTCTCAACTTTATAGCTCGAGTCATGGATAATGCCAAAAATAGTGGGAGACAAAGGCACAAAATCAGGGACAGATTTTAAAATGTTCTTAACTTATAAAGCTGCTAGAAAAACAAGTTTTGCACGGTCATACATGAGAAACAGACCAAAAATATGAAGCAAATCTGGAACAGATGAGAGCTGTAGGGGGTATTAAATGGAAAAGAAAGGAAATTGGTTTAAAGACCATTCCAGTCATCCTGGCAAGATTGTGTCTTTGGTGATTCCATGGGAAAAATAGACTTTGCTTATGCTTTGCATTATTTGGGAATTTTGTCTCACTTATGTCTTGCTTTTGCCCTACAGCAAATATTGGAACAGCACGCTGATGATGATCGGGAGCTGGCAATAACAGGAATTCCCATCATCCAGTGGCCAAAGAAGGACAAGGTATGCAGAACAAAGGTTTGATGGTTGTATTTCAATAGTAAATAGGAATGAGATTATTCATTGTCATTTTTGTTTGCTACCACATAGAATAATTTGTATGAAATTAATTTTGTTTGCAAGAAGTTGAGCAGTAACTTCAAAAAAAATGTACTTAAGTAAATGCAGTTAAACAGCTACACTGGCTTTCCCAAGAATTCTCTGTTAACACAATTCAAACTCTTCCATGCTGTAGCATGCCTAAAGCCATGTTTTTCAGTTCATACATGCTCCTAGAGCAGTTCTAGTCTTCATTTTAGTTTACTTAGTTGGAAGGTAATTGTTTAATGCAAAAACAGTTGTGCCTTCAAAGATTGCCTGGGGCATCATCACAAGCCGTGGAGCATGCATGCATTGCCTGTTCTACATTAGAAGAATGTAAAATGTCCAGAAGTACTTACAAAGTAATCTTTTTCTCTGTCATTCGTCGTAGTAAGAGTGAAGAGGTTGAGGCCTGCCTCGTGGCTTTGAGTGGAAGCCATTGCATGGATCATCATGAGAATTTTATTTATTTTTTGCATTTGTTAACCAGGTAAATACATTGATCCAAGGACCCTTTTTAGGTGCAACGTGGGCCTGACAGTGAAACACAAATCAAATAATGCTTGTGGAGTCAAATAAATGGCAGTAATCGGAAAAGAAATCTAAACGATAGCTTGCTTAATCCTCACACAAGAAGTAAAATAGAAGAAAATATCTGACACTCGGTGAATGCTTCTTCCACCAAAGTCTTCTGTTTTGATGACCTCCACTCTTTAGCCTGCCATAAGCTCTCACATGGTTAATGAGGGGTCAAGCTCATGCCTGTTGACTAATGCGGTAAGAGGAGTACAATTCCTGAGGTCAGAGCAAAGCAACTTTTGTATTTTGATAGCATGACTGTTTTGTGCATAGTTAAGCCCTTGTGGTGATTTTCGTGTTTCACTGTTGCAGTCATCACATTTGGGTTATCTGCCTGCAGGTAGCCCTCAGCTAGTCTGAATACCAGAGTCTTAGGATTTCTGCGTCAGATGCTGTCGCTTCTTCCATGACGTCAGGTCATCAAGGGTATAAAACATGCAGCCAATGCCATTACATCAGTCTTTCTTGCCGTGCGGTGCCCGAAGCAGTTTGCAAGTGCCGGTCGGCCGACTCCTGAAATTTTCATTTGAGTTTCAGACCTGAAGTCGTCAAAAAAATAAGTACCCCGTTGGGGATCCTTTTTTTCTTGCTCTAACCAATGTCAGAAAAAATTAACAATTGTCTTGCCTGTGGAAAGCAAATTACCTCAGAGATTTTCATTCTTACTGCGTCACCTGTTTAGGCCCAGACCACATTGTCCCTCACTGTCGGTTTTGTGCCTTGTTCAACGGCCAAACTATTTGTCAGGCTATTTTTGTACCTAAATACTTTCGTTCTTGATCTCCATATTCTGAAATTGCTTCGTTAAGCCATCGGACTACCGATCTTCCGAAAAAAATGCAAAGATAAAGACAGTGACAGACTGCATAGGTCCAAAACTGCCGTTGACGCTTCCGATAAGCTAGTTGCCAGTC
Source organism: Protopterus annectens (assembly GCF_019279795.1). NCBI lineage: Eukaryota > Metazoa > Chordata > Ceratodontiformes > Protopteridae > Protopterus > Protopterus annectens. The sequence continues at coordinate 1,246,150,160 of NC_056743.1, forward strand.
CGCCAGTACTCAGTGAGGCTCTTTCGCAGCCCCTGATACCTGCTACTACAGATTCGCAGGCCTCTACTGAGACCCATTTGGGGTCCGGTATGCCGCGAGATGCTTCTTCGACTACGGATCCTGGGGATGTGTCTACCTTGGATGTGTCTGGAGCCACTGTGCAGGCACCAGCTTCTGAGGGTGTGTTCAGGCCTGCCAGTTTTCATATCAAACCAACAACTTTGTTTCAAGCTAAGAATACCGAATTCATCAGGCCTAAAGATCGCACTAAGCCTAGAAAACCAATGACCAAAGCTCATTCTCAGGCCCATGTGCCTCAAAAACAAATTATTGGAATGGCTGAAGCCCTTATTACTGTAATTTGGGGAAGCCAGCCTTCCCCCTCTAAGAGACCTAGAACTGATTTTCTTTCTGATTCTTCTGATCAGGAATACAATATCTCTGTTCCTTCTGACTACCAGGATTTACCCTTAGTTACTTATGCCCTCTGCTTCCCCTCTAGAATATTTTTCTTTTGGTGAAACCTTGCATACCCTTAAGGAACATTTCCACTGGAAAGCCAGGACTGTTCCCAATCCAAAAAGAGACCTGGGGAATGTTTAAACCTGTCTCAACACAGGCCTCTAGCTATCCCTCCTGTTCTGGAGATTGTAGAGGATGTTTTCTTGGAATCCAGCCTTACCCCAGACACTGCCTCCAGCTCTCAGGAAACCTGACAGGTACTACCGAGAACCCGACTCTCAAATTCCTTTTCAAGAATCCTACTGTGGATCCAGAGACCATTTCCCAAGGACCAAAAGGCATTAAGGCTACTACTGCCAAAAATCCTACCCCTTCTGATAGTGATTCTAGAGCTTTAGACAGATTGGGTAAGAAGGTGTATACTTCTGCCACTTTGGCCATTAGGGCTTTAAATTGCCAATTTCATATGTTAAAGTATCAGCAGCATATTATGGGATTATTAAACAGAAAATGATGTTGATTCCTGACTGTGCTAAATACAAAACTTTACAAGAGTTAATGCATTCTGCTGACCAAGTAGGTAAACATACTTTGCAAAGTGGTTTTGATGTTTTAGAAGCATCTTGCAGGGCTTCTGTCACTGGGTCTGTACTTAAAATGCATGCTTGGCTTAAGGAACAAAACTTGCCAGATGACGTTAAAGCTACGTTACTGGATATGCACCCTTACACCAAGAGCCCCTTTTTGGCAACAAAGCAGAAGCCCTCAAAAGGATGGAGGAAAAAGCTAAATCTATGCAAACTGTTAAATATTTTCTTACAGGTACAGCCACCTAGTTCAGTAGACATTGGCATTCAAAGAACTGGTCCTTTTCAGTCCCTTCCAGGCCTTCAGTCCAAACCCAGGAGCAGCAGACCACCAAGACTTCAATCTCAGGCTATGCACAGATCTAAGCAGTGGGCGGACCCCACTTCCAAAGCATGGAGTAGTTAGCCACCCCCTATGGAAAAATGGCACAATGACTTATTCTCAACTCTACCAAGCCTTGCTCAACTACTTGCTCCCTTAGGAGGAAAGCTCGCCCTGCATGCAAAAAACTGGAAATTCATTACCCAAGACAAATGGGTTTTAAACATAGTTTCCCTAGGGTACAGATTCCACTTCCACTCTCTCCCAACCCCAAGTGGATGGCCAGACCTTCCCCCAAACCAGTGGGCGGAGGCCCAAAAACAAGTGCGCTCTCTCTCTCTCTCTCCTCAGTATCAGGGCTATTCAACCTGTTCCAGCAGAACAAAGGAGACAAGGTTTCTATTCAAGACTGTTCCTGGTTCCCGGAAAAGAAAACTCCTGGCGTCCTATCCTGGACCTTTCCGTTCTCAACACCTTTCTGGTGGTTCCAAAATTCAAAATGCTAACTCTTCAGCAGCTTCTTCCTATGGTAGCCATGGATGCTCATCGTGTTTCACTGTTGCAGTCATTACACTTGGGTTATCCTGCTGGCAAGGCTAGCTGCAGTCGGCCTGAATTCCAAAGTCCTAGTCCGGCGTCGGTTGCTGTCGCCTCTTCCCTGATGTCAGTGCACCAGGTGTATATAAGATGCAGCTAACGCCATTTTCTTCAGTTTTTCTTGCCACGCAGTGCCCAAAGCTAAAACAGTTCGCAAGTGACGGTCGGCCGACTCCTGAGATTTTAGAAATCGAATTTCAGATCCAAAGTCTTCAATAAAGCTTAGTACCCTGTTGGGGAAGCTTTTTTCTTGCTCCAGACCGATGTCAGAAAAAGTTAACAATTGTATTTCTTGTGGGAAGTTGCGTGGCTGGCAACTCAAGACTTAAAAGAAGTTTATCTGCACATCCCAATAAGGGAATCCTGCAGAAAATTCCTACACTTCAGGGCAGGCTCCAGGCATTATCAGTTCTCTGCACTGCCCTTTGGCTTATCTACTGCACCCAGGGTATTTACAAAGTTCCTAGCTCCTGCCATTGCATTTTGCAGGCAGGGAAATATTCAGATTTACCCATATTTGGACGATTGCCTGATTCAGGCTGAGAGTCAGGACGTGGGATTTGAAAAGAGACTTCTAACTTCACTGGGGTAAACATCAGTGAGAAGAAGTCACGCCTATTACCCTGCCAACAGATTGTATTCCTGGGAGCAAGCTTGAACACAGCTTCCCAGATGGCATTCTCACTCCAGAGAAACCAGTTCATTTGACAACCTAGTTCAAACTACTGGCCACAAAAACCCAGCTATCTGCAAGGAAAATCCTGCAAGCCGTGGGGTTCATGGCCTTTTGAAGTCTGTTAATTCCATATGCAAGACTGCATATGAGAACTTCAGTGGTATCTAAAAAGTCTATGTTGTCAACATTCTCAGGACCTGGAAACAATGATTCCTATTATCCGTTGTCTAAGGGCAGAGTTCCTTTGGTGGGCAAAGGCCTGCTACCACAACAAGGGACTCCCTTTCACTCTACTCCCTGCTGCCCAAACCCTAACAATAGACACATCAGACTATGCATGGGGGGGCTCACAGTGCATTCAGGGCAAATGGAACCCAATACAGATGCAGCTGCATATCAATCAAAAAGAAGTGTTAGCTGTACAGAATGCTCTGACAGCCTTCAGAGACTGTATTCTTCCAGGACAACTATTTGTAAAGACAGACGACACCACAGTTATGTGGTACATAAACAAGCAGGGGGGAACCCATTCCTACCCACTCTGCAGACTAGCCATGGCTCTGTGGAACACAGCCTTGAGCTACCAAGTGAACCTACAAGCTCAGTTCCTGCCAGGGAAACTAAATTCACTGGCAGACTTGAGCAGAAATCTCATGGACCCACACAAATGGAAACTGGAATCTAAAATATTCAAGCTCTTGAGGAACAAATGGGGGACACCAGAGGTAGACCTGTTTGCCTCCCCTCAGAACTACCTGTTGAACAAATTCTGCACCAGAACTCCACACAGTCAATCTTGGAAAGTGGATGCCCTGTCTTTTACCTGGGAAAGCCTCTTAGTTTATGCTTTTCCCCTTCTGCCTCTCCTCTTGAAGGTTCTACTAAAATTCAAACAGGACAAGCTCAAGGACAATACTGATTGCACCAGACTGACCACGCCAGCACTGGTACCCCCTTTTGCACAGTCTGACAGTGCTACATCCTTGGCATCTGCCTCAGACCCCTTCCCTACAGTCCTAGCAGGTGGGCCAGATTCTAGACCCTTAACTTCAAACCCTGAACCTTGCAGCCTGGCTATTTCCCTGACCTCACCTCCAGCAACCCTCAGTAAGCAGGTACTGGATGTCATTCTTGAGGCAAGGAGGCCTAGTACTAGAAAACCTATTCAGAAAAGTGGAAAAGATACTGTTCCTGGAGCCAGGCACAGGGGATGGGCACAACGGTGCCCAGCTTATCTCGTATTCTAGATTATTTAACAGAAATGCTCCACAAGGGCCCATCTTTCTCTTCAGTTAAGATTCATGCCTCTGCCTTATCAGCACACTATAATACTGACCCACCCCTTTTCTCTCATCCCCTGCTAAAACAATTCCTTAGAGGGGCCAAAAATGTAAGACCCCCCCCCCAGAAGGGCTCCCACTCCAGCCTGGGACCTTAACTTTGTATTGGAAAAACTCACTCTTCCCCCCCTTTGAACCAGCTGCTACAGCAGAGTTGAAATTCCTTTCTTGGAAAACAACTTTACTTCTAGCCATTACTTCAGCAAGAAGAGTGTCTGAACTGCAGGCCCTCATGGCAATGGGACCCTTCATTGTCTTCCATGCGGACAGGGTTTCCTTCAGGAGTAATCCATCCATTATGCCCAAGGTGGTGTCTAGTGTGGCTCTAAACCAGTCCATTCATTTGCCTTCTTTTTTCCCTAATCCTCAGAATAAAGGGGAAAGGATACTGCATTCTCTGGACGTACACAGACAGTTTAGATTCTATTTGGACAAGACTAAGCCTCTCAGAAAATCTGACCTAGCTGCAAGTTAGCTTTGCTGAAGGGGCAGAGGGGAAGGCCATTTCAAAGCAAACCATTTCAAAATAGATAGCACATTGCATCCATTTCTGCTGCAAACACCATGGAAACCTACCTCACAGGGGATAAGAACACATTCCACCAGGGCTGCATCTTCCTCTACTGCATTTCTCAGAGGAGTCCCCTACCAGGGACATCCTGGAAGCTGCAACCTGAAGCTCTGTACATTCACCAAGCATTTCCACCTGCCTATCTTTTCTAAATCCAGAGCTGGATTTGCCACAGCAGTTTTACAGGACCTTCTTGCTAGCCCTAATGCTCTTTAACTACCTCCACCCTTTCTTAACTTTGGGAATCAACCCAAATGTGATGAATGCATCAGTGAAAAATGAAGAACGTAGTACAGATGTATACACTTAACCATAAATGTAGATGTTCGAGTGTATTCACTGTTGCAGTCCTGGTTACTTTCCCTCCAGCTCCCCTGACTTCTCTTGACTTTTACCTTTCCTCCTTGTTTGGCATATATTATATCACGTGTATTTGCTTTTTGCTGGGGGTGTTCCATACCATATAATTGCTTCCTATTGTGGGGACACCTGACATCTGGGGTTAGAAAAACTGATGTAACGGCGTCGGTTGCATGTTTTTTTTTTTACCCCTGACGACCTGACATCATGGAAAAAGCGACAGCATCTGACACAGAAATCCAAAGACTCTGCTATTCAGTCCTGCTGACGGCTACCTGCAGACAGATAACCCAAATGTGATGACTGCAACAGTGAAATACACTCGAGCATCTACATTTATGGTAAGTGTACACAACTGTACTTTCCTTAATATGTGATCTTGGTTTCAGTTGGGCATGACGAGATTGTTTCTACGTTCAACATTAGATCACTGTTGCAGTAGCCTAAACTATTAGGCCAGCATTTCAAATTTAAGAGCACTTTCCACTTTAACTGCCAGTTAGAGCACCACAAATTTCAGGGCTTTCTTGACGCCAGTATGCTGCTCCTGCGGTTTTCATGGTACTGACTCGGCTAGTATTACTTCATGGCTGAGCATACAAGTTCCCTGTTGATTCTGAGTAAAACTAGTGTTTTTTTTTGTTCTGTGAAATATTTTATTTTAAGCTAGGAAATTAACTTTCTCAGACTGTCATTACTTGTCCGGATCTTTTTTTTTTATAACTTGTGTGAACAAACTGTGAAAATCTGTTTTTGTCTCTTCTATTTACTTTGGACTTTGTCTTGGGTTCAGGCCTTTGTGCTTTAGGGTACTGTCTTTAGTCCAGTCCATCTTGTGGGTCTTTGAGATGCTTGTTGGATCTGAGCTTGCAAAAGTAGTACTTCAGCCTAGACCACCTTTAAATTTTTCCCTCCCATCAGGCATCAAGGATGTGAAGCTCTCATTTGCCACCTCAGCATTTGGTCCCTTTTGCGATCTGGTACTGAAAAGCAAAGTTGTTTATCTCTTTTTTTTTTTTTTTTTTTTTTTTTAATCTGGAGTGATATTTTTTCATTTGCTAGCCTTATGCCTTTTTCTGACTCATCCTCCTCCTGTTTTGTTTTAGTTCCTTCCCTTTCCCTCTTTGATATTTTTTTCCTCTCTCATTGGCATGTGGGCTTTAGGCCTACAAGCCATATTTAAAAAAGATTTACATAATTGTGTATGTATGTATAATTGTATTATGCAAATAACATTTACATTGGGGAGCTTGGTCTTTTCCTGTGTTATAGTTGCAGTTGTAGCCTTTGCACATAGTTTTATATAGGTGTAAAGTTTCTGTTTGCTCTGTTGCTTTTGGCTGTTTGTCTACTTGCAGCTTATTATGGAGGGTAATATTGAAAAAATTTTTTTCAAAAAGTACCTACAGTGTTGGCACAAAATTCCACCACAAGATTCACATGATCATTGCATTGTTTGACTTGGTGTTTAATACTTCACTGCTGAGTGCTCAGTCTGCAAAGTCTTCAGACAGCACACCTTATCAGATAGAAGAAACTATTTGGTGATCAAGAGCTTGCTGTCACCTGATCCAGAGGCAGATATGCACTGAAAAGACAAAGATGGCCACAGCAAGGACAAAGGCTAAGCATAAGGGTCAAGATCCAAAGAAAGGGAGATTGGAGGAGTCCCCATGTGTTGGACCATCAAATTTTATAAGGCTGGAGCCAGCTGATTGTTTGGCTCCCATCTGTATTCCATCATCGGCTTCACTCTAATCAGAGCCAGCCCTCATGGAGGACAAGTGTAGTACACCTACAGTATGAGGTACCTCTTCTACAAGGGATCTTGGTAAGTTTCCTCCTCTTCCCCCATCTCGGTCATCATTCATATCCTTGAGAAGTGCCTCAGATTTAAAGTTGGATCGTATGATGAGGGTTTCATCAAGGCACAGATCAATTAGATGCTCTTCTGTACCCCCCCCTCTGCTCCCAGGATGAGACAGGCTGGTCGGTCATCCACTTTGCTTGCTCCTTCCCCAGTCCAACGTTTAGATCTGGCAGTATCAAAGCTGATCTCCCATCCAGAGCCAGTGACTTAAGTGCAGAGTGCACCCTTGCCTTAAGCTCTTAAGCTTTCTGATCTGATGTACTCTTATCCAATGTTTTCAGATTAGAGTAGCTGTCAGGACTGGCACCTTAACACTTAGGCACCATCTTCAGACTTGTCCCATATTGTTTCTTCAGACTTGTCCCATATTGTTTCTTCAGACCTGTCCCATATTGTATCTTCAGAACTGTCCCGTATTGTGTCTTTTGCAGTTTTGGGAGTCGCCAGCTTTCGAGGCAGTGGTGTTGATCCCCCTCTTCGGGTCCATCTGCTATCTGATTCGGGGATTCCCTTGTTGAGGCAGCATATCTCTTCTGTGGGTGGGGGTTAGAACTGATACTCTGGTAGCTCCTCTTATCAGCAGACATGGATTGGCATACGAGGTTATGGTGAGGGATCATAGCCTCTCCCCCTAGAGCAGCTACACGGGCTCTATTGATGTCAGCTCCACCCACTAAAAACCCCTCCATCTCACCCTCCTGTACTTTTCTTGCTCATAGTCAGACTGGTGTCATCAAATGGACTGCCCTTCTGCAGTGCCTTGTCTGCAGATAACTCTGCTTTCCAGGAAGGACTTACAGAAGGAGATGCTTTGACTCCCTGGATGAGTCGGTCAGCATGAATCCTGACTCCGAGGATTCATAGGTTCATATTAGGCTATCTGCCCTAGGGCATTTATAAGCCTAGCTAGAGTGTGTTTGGCTTTCGCCACCCATTTTAAATTAATTTTGCTATGCCCTTTTTCGAGGTTAGTATACTGTACCTCTGTCTAACAGTGACACAGAAGTGATACCCAGGGTAAACCTACGATCTCCCATCCACTCAAGATTCCTCTTGAAGAGAGTCAATGAGGAACTCTGCCTAACCTGGACTGGGATTTTATTCCAGCGTGAAGGGAGCCTCTGGGTTATGAATCTGTCCCTCCAGCATGTCCTATTTATTTCAGTGCCGAGGTTCAAGTCTCTCCAGCGCGTAGCTCAATGGGATTTGGATTTTCTGAGGTGCAGCATGTTCATTAATTCCAGGTTGGACATGGCTTTATACGTCAGGCACAGATAGCTTCTGAGCAGGCAGTATGCCACTGAGTAGAGCTGGAGTTTCTTTAACCGGGCAGCATATGGCATCTGTTTGAGCCCTTTGATCCTCTTGGTGAGGTACTTTTGGGGTCTTTCCAGTTGCTGAAGGTGTCTGGTAAGGTACATCCCAAAAGGGGCATTGTACTCAATTATGGGCCTGATGAGGGATGAGTAAAGAGGCACGATGACCTCCCCTGATCTAGATGTGAATCCCTTCATGATTAGGTGGGCTATATAAAATGTTTTTCTAACCACTTTGGCCATGTGGTTGTCAAATGAGAGATTGCTATCAACTTGGGTCCCCAGGTCCCCAATTACCTCTGTACTTAGTGGATTACCTCCTATGTGGTAATTTGTGGGCACTTTGTTTTTGCCAAAGGGGATGACTATACACTTTTTGGCATTTAGCTTGAGGCCGTGGCTCTGGCACCAGTTGTCTGTTTCTATGAAGCCCTTTTGGAGGATGCTTGTGTCTGCTGGAGAGTCGATTATGGCACCCAGTTTGCAGTCATCTGCGAACTTGGTCAGCCACAGTCATTCCGTGTTGGCCTGTACCTCCGAGAAATATATATCGAACAAGAGAGGTCCCAGGACTGAGTCTTGCGGGACGCCACTTGTAACTGGTTTGGAGTCTGACATGGCTCCAGCAATTCTAACCATGTGGGCTCTGTCCTTGAGCCAGTTTATAACCCATCTAGTGACATAGGGGTTTAGATTTAAGCTGGTGAGCTTATCTATAATGCCCGAGTGGGGTATTGTATCGAAGGCTTTTGCGAGGTCCAGGTAGGCTGTGTGGACCACCTTCCCCTCGTCAATGGCCTTGGTGACTGTTTCAAAGAAATCAGCCAGGTTTAAGAGGCAGGATCTGCCCTTAACAAAGCCAAACTGGGTAGGATCCAGTGTCTGTAGGTCCCCAATATCTTTTTTTATGAGGTCCATGATGATCCTTTCCATAGCTTTGCAGACAAAGTTAGTCAGGCTTATTGGGCGATAGTTTCCAGGATCCATTGAGGCACCACCTTTGTGGAGAGGGGCCACTGTTGCTGTACGCCACTCTTTGGGTACATATCCTGTAGTAAGGCTGAGATTGAACAGTGGTTTTATGTTTGGGTTTAGCTCTTCTTGGAGTTCATGTAGGACGCAGCCCGGGACACCGTCTGGTCCCATTGATGCTGTGTTTTTTGCTTTGGAGAGGGCAGCTCTTACCTGAGCATCTGAGATGTCAGGGGGGCAGCACTCTGCTGGGATAGATATTTGCCCTTTTAGTGGGGGGGGGGGAGTTTGCTCTGAACCTGTCAGCTAGGATGTTGGCAATGTCTGTGGGTTCGGTGTATTTTTTGTCATTTTGGACTAATTCTGAGCATATCTGGGAATTCCCACCCAGGTTCCTAACATAACTAAAGAAAGCCTTGTGATTATCCTTAGTATCCTGTGCAGGCTCTATTGATGTCAGCTCCACCCACTAAAAACCCCTCCATCTCACCCACTATTCCCTCCAGCATACCTCAATTTCAATGAGGTTTTTAGAACTTGTGAGCCAGAGGAGAAATTGGCCCACAGATCCACCATCCCAGGATGAGAAGGTCCTATCTGAGGCATACATTTTGTACCTCTTCTTCTTCTTGGGCAGGCAGCCTGGTGGGGACCACATGATTAACCTGGCTACCAGGAGGGCTTAGCAGGAGCATGACTGTTCTGAAAGTGCATGAAGAAAACCCAACAAAATCCTCTGCAGCTTCCCGTAAAAAGGCAGGTTGTCTTGGTCCAGGAGTCCCCTGGTTTATTGCATTATCATGCGAGCAGCATTTAAAAGAGCTGATGGAAGATGACCGCTTCTGTCCAACTGCCCACCAGTGAATCTAGGGCAGTATACAGAATGGGGAAGTGGTTGTATGCTTCACATACCCAGGTACTCCCTACACACTAACTGAATTCAAAGAAATTTGGCAGAACAAGCCTAGTCTCTCTGAAAAAAGCTCCTACTACAGACTAGAAATCGAAGACCACCCTGGGCACATTGTTTAACATTACCAATCTTTCCATGAGACTGTTGCATAATTCAGCTGATGGAGTGGTGAGGGCTAGTTAGTACAGGCACACCAGTGAGGAGTCATGCCTGGCTCTGCCTTCTTGATTTTGTGGATGTTTTCAAAGCATTTACCAGTGCCTGTTATGGTGGCTTCTCCTTGTTTTGTCCATCAGTGAAAGAGAGAATGCAGAGATGCGAACAGGATGTGAAGATGCTGTTTGCATTAGGATTTAAATCTGAGACTCTCCAGTAGTCATACAGCAGGGAATAAAATGGGTTCAAATCCCTACAGTATAGAAAAACCCAGCATCAACCCTTTGAGTTCATTTTTGACAGGGGCAGCTGTAGCAGAGGTGGCCCCTTTAAGGGACACAAACTCAGAAGCCATGGAAGTCCACAGATCTGGGATATTGGTGATCCTTTTCTAATAAGCAGCCCTAACCATCCCTGGAGGGCTACCCTGACTGCTGTTTGGAGTTGTTTATTCCTCTACCTTTCTATTTGGATGGCCATCATGCAATATTCTTGTGTCAGTGGGATAAAATCCAGAGGCTACTTATAACCCTTTACCCATAAATTCCCCATTCCCATGATGCCTCCTCCAGACATACCATCCCACCAGAGAAAGGCAGGCAGAAGAGAGATCTTGTCTGCTCTTCAAAAGAGAGCCATCGAAGAGGTCTTGCCCAACCCATTCAGGGTCAGGTTATTATTCCATGCGCTTTTTGTTTCCGAAAAAAAAACAAGGGCCTCCGGCAAATATTGGACTTAAACAAATTCCACTAGTATGTCAGAAAGGTCCACTTCAAGATAGTCACGGTGCAAGCAGTTTTGCCTGTAGGCAAATGACTGGATGTGCTTGATCAACCTCCAGGGCACTTGCCTCCACATCAAAATAGTAAAAGTGCCCAGGGGCTTTCCACACTTTTGTATGGGGGCTGGTCACTTCCTGTTCACAGTCCTGCCCTTCGGTCTAACCACAGCCCCCCATATTCACAGAGTGCATGGCCTTTGTAACAGTAAAATTGAGGCTGCTCAGAATCAGAGTCTTCCCATACCTGGATGACTGGCTGCTTGCTGTCATGTTGAGGGATTCATAGGTCAAGATAAAAGAACTACTTGCTCCAGCTCTGCCTGTTCCTGGGAATTTTAGTCAAGTATGAAATGAAAACTCCCAGCTACAGCCAACACAGTCCATGTGGTTCATTGGATGCCATATGGACACCAGGTCCTGCACCTTATGTCTCTGTCCAGGAGGAGTTCAATCCTTAAGACTTGGAAAGCAGAATCAGATCCAGTTCCCATCTCCTGCAACTCTTTTTCTCTAAGGTTTCTAGGTCTAATGGTGTCTTCCATCCTTATGGTTCACCTGGCTATCCCATATGAGAATCCTACAGTGGTTGCTTAGAGTGCAGTGGTTACAGCTAGGGGACTCACTGCCATCACATGTCCAATTCACCAATCTTTGCAGTAGTCTGTTTCACTAGTGACTGACCTCCCTGCAGTTATTGAAGGGGAGCCCTTTCTTGTTTCCCCCTCCATCATCAATAGTAACCAGGGGTGTCTCCTCATTGTGGTGGTAGGCACACTTAGGAGAGAATGGTCCAATGTACAGGGTCAAAGAAGGAGACACCTTCACATCAGTGTACTGGAGATGAGAGCAGTCCTTCTGGTGGTGTTGGAACTGCAGGATGACTTGCCTCAAGGGGTGCTTTCCATCCAAATAGACAGTTAAGATGCCTGTCAGAAGAGACAGTAATTGAGTGCACCAAGAAGCAGGGAGGAACCAGCTTGACCCACGCCCCATGCTAGGAAGCTATGAGTGTTGGGGAATGGGTGATTGCTTCACATCATTCTTGATGACAGTGCACATTCCCAGGAGAGCTAGCTGTGTCTCACTGACAGATTCAGTAGATCCATTATTTTACTTTTATAGTGGTTTTTCAATTCAGAAGTTGTGCATCACATCTTTTGCAGCTGAGACCGTCTTTATTGTGATCCATTTGCCTGTCCAGCCAGCATCAAGTACAGCAATTACTTTGCCTTAATCCCTCACTTCCCAAAGGGGTAGTCAGAGAGTTTCTTGGCAGGCTGTGTTCAACCAGGCTTTTATATACCTTCCTTCTCTTCCTCATATGTCTAGTTTTGTACAGAAGGCAATCAGATGGAAAACCACAGCGATTCTCACTGCCCCTTGCTGACCCAAGCTAATCTGATTCCCTTTACTCAGGTTTAATACCAGGGACATATCTGTCAACTATCCAGATTTTCACAGAATACCCAGATTTTTGCCTCATATTTTTGGTCTGTTTTTCATAAAATTGGTGGTTTTCTAGCCAATCACTGGCATAATCTGAGGATCAGTCACTAAATAATAACATACATTTAAGTTTCAGACTTCATAATCATTAGAAAAATGCATGTAAAGACAAATGCTGTTATTCTGTCAACTTTCTAAGTTTATAAGAGTAATATTTAAAATCTGGCTTGATTTTAGGGCCTTTGTTCTCCCAAATATGTCAGGCTTTGTCCAGATATATTGCAACTAAGAGGTTGAGAGGCATGATCATAGAGCCTCCCGGTGATTGAATCCTAGAGAGGATCTTTTTTGTCACCCATCCAGATCACCTCTTCTGGGTCTACTCACTCTCAGACTAAACACATGGCTTATGCAGTTACAGTAATAGCTGGAGAACTCTACCCAAACTAATCTCAACAGGCTGCTCATATTCTTTCTGTCTAGCAGAAAGAATCTTCTGGTAAAGTGTACAGGCGTTATGCAGCTCAGGCAACTGCTCAGGGGATAGGTTTCTTCAGTACATCTATTTTCCAAATCCACTTATCTTCCTTTTACAACAAGTTCTAGTTTTTCACCTGTCAAGGCTCAGCTAGCTGCCATTTCCAGTTTTGACCAAGGCTTTGACTCCACTCTTTGGCCTGTCATAGATCGTATAAAGCCTTTCTCAAGGGTTCATTCCAGCTGCACCCCCTGATAGAACCAGTCCCTTCCTGGGACCTCAATTTTGTGTTCACATCCTGTAAGACCTTGATGTTTCACTGTTGCAGTCCTCACATATAGGTTATCCGGCTCCCGATACCCCTCAGTCGGCCTGAATACCAGAGTCTTTGGTATATGATGTTGGCTGCAGCCGGTTGTAAAATTGATGTCAGTACATCAGGTTTAAAGGGAAGCAGCTGACGCCTTTTCCCCAGTCTTTCTTGCCACAAAGCCCGAAGCAGATGCAATTCGCACTACTGCCGGTTGGCCATTTACCTTCGTTTCGCTTTCTGACTACCAAGTTTACGATGCCTTTAGATAAGTACCCCATTGGGGATCCTCTTTTCTTGCTTTAATGAATGTCAGATAAAGTTAACTGTCTTGCCTGTGGAAAACGGATTCCGCATCGAGATTGCCATTCCTATTGTTTAACTTGTTTGGGCCTTGAGCACAACGTCCCTAACTGCGATCTCTGTGCTTCCTTTAACCAGCGTACCATACGCCGTAGAGCTAAGATTTTGTATTAAGCATTTCGGAGTCTGGCCTAAGTTCGTCAGTATGGCGTCTTCTGGTCTCCCAACTTTGGATATACCTAGGAAACCCAACGACAAGGACCGCGACAGGCCTAGGGTTAAATCTACTGACAACGCACCGGTGAAATTTGTCAGTCCAGCGGTACTCAGTGAAGTACTTTCGCAGCCCCTGCAGTCTGCAGATTTTCAGCCGCAAGTCTCTGCTGAGACCTTTACGGAGTCCTCCATGCCACAGGCTGTTTCATCTTCAGACCCCTCCACCTGTCGGCACCTCAGATGGGTCCGGAGCCGCTTTGCAGGCACCGGCTTCTGACGCCTCTTGTTTTCGATATGAGACCAGAACCAGACTGACTACCTGAATTCAGACTTCTGCAGTTGCTAGGCCTCCCGAGTCCCTCCAGATTACTAGTAAACCTTCCAGCCGCAAACCTGCTCACAAGCAGGCATCTGCCTCCCCTCCTGTACCTCAGTCCCTGTTGATAAAGATGATTGGTGATCTTTTTCCAGATCAGGGGCTCTCATCCCCCCTTCAAAGAGGGCTAGGGAATTATCACCTGATGTTTTGTCTATCTCAGATTCTGAGATTTCCAGTATGTCTGCTGGTGAAGAAGGAAATTTTCAACTTTGTTCTGGCTTTGAGGATTCTGATGCTGAGGACTCTATCCCTTCTGCCTCCCCCTCTAGGGATTTTTCCTTTGGGGATACTTTGAATACTCTTAGGGAGCATTTTTAATGGGAATGTCAGGATTTTCCACAGTCCAAGGAAAGAATCAGGGAATTTTTAGATTTCCCACAGCATAAGCCTCTGGCTATACCGCCAGTTTTGGAAGTTGTAGATGATGTTTTCATGGAAAATTCTTTAACTCCTAATTCTGGTCCTCCTGCCCCCAGAAAACCAGATGGGTATTACAGGGTTCCTGAATCTTTTTTTTGTTTGTTTTGTTTTTTTAAGTCTATACTTCTGCAACTCTTGCCATTAGATCTGTGAATTGTCTTTTTCACATGCTTAAATATCAGCAGCATACTTTGGTGGTTATTAAGGCTAAACTTGGAAATATTCCTTCCATGACTGAGAACAAAGATTTACAAGACTTACTGAATTCTGCCACTTTAGTTAATAAGCATTGACTTCATTGTGGTTTTGACACTTTGGAGGCTTCCTGCAAAGCAGCAGCCACTGGTTCCGTAATTAGAAGGCATGCTTGGCTCAGGGAGCAGCCTCTTTATGAACCAGTTAAATCTAAATTGCTAGATGTTCCTTTGCACAGGGACAATCTTTTTGTTAATAAGTCTGAGGAGGTACTAAAGAAGTTGGTGGATAAAGCAAAATCTATGCAAGTTGTAAAAGATTTCCTTCAGGTTCAGCCTCCTCGGTTTAGTAGGCATTATCCTTCCAAGAATTTGTCTTTCCCTGATCCTGGCAAGCAGGGTCGCTCTAGGCCTAGGGGTTTCAGATCTTCCAGAGGGCAGGCTTCTGCCCCTCAAAGGGCTAAACAGTGGCATTCTTCTGCTAAATCGGGGAGTTCTAAGCCAGTTTTCCAAAGCAAAAATTCTCAGTGACTCCGGGCCTCTTCTGCCTACCTCTGCGGACCGTGGGTTTCCCTTGGGGAGAAGGTTAGCCAGGTTCGCAGAGGTATGGTCTACCATCACAGACGACAAATGGGTGCTCACTATAGTAAGCCAAGGTTACAAGTTTTACTTTCACACCTTCCCTGTTTTACAAGGATACCCAGACATACCCAGAACTCTCAGGGCAGAGGTACAAACTCAAATTTCTTCTCTACTGACTATAGGGGCTATAGAGCCAGTTCCTGCAAATCAGGCAGGCCTATTTTTTTATTCAAGGCTTTTTCTGGTACCCAAGAAAGGAGGCACCTGGTGCCCTCTTCTGGATCTGTCCATTCTAAACACTTTTCGGTGATTCCCAAATTCAAAATGCTCACCCTTCAACAATTACTACCAGTGCTGGGCAAGGATTCATGGATGGTAACTTTGGATCTCAAGGAGGCTTATCTGCACATCACAATAAGGGAAAGTTGCAGGCAGTTCCTTTGCTTCAGGGCTGGGGAGCAACACTTTCAATTCTCTGCATTGCCCTTTGGCTTATCTACTGCTCCCAGAGATTTTACGAAGTGCCTGGCTCCAGCCATTGCTTTTTGTAGGCAGAGAAGCATTCAAATTTATCCTTACCTGGTCGGCTGTCTCATTCAAGCAAACTCCCCAGAGCAACTAGAAAATGACTTGGATTTCATGAAGAACATTCTCACCTCTTTGGGTTACACTCTCAACGAAAAGAAGTCAAAGTTGGTTCCGTCAAGGGAGATTGTTTTCTTGGGAGCGAGTCTGAATACAGCCACCCAGATGGTATTCCTCCCTCAACAGAAGCAAGAAGATCTTTCCGCTTACTTCATGAACTTGGCAACCATGACCCAGCTCTCTGCAAGGCAATTCTTGCAAGCACTGGGGTTCATGGCTTCATGTATTTTGATGATCCCATATGCAAGGCTGCTTATGAGAAAACTGCAATGGCACCTCAAGAAGTTTGGTGTCAACACACACAAGACTTAGACTTGATTCTTCCCCTTATTCCCTGTCTACAAATGGATTTCCTCTGATGGGCGACAGCCTGTTCTCACCACAGACGCCTCAGATGTTGCATGGGGGGCTCATTTGGAGGGCAGGGGCATACAGGGGACTTGGAGCACCCAGCAGATTCATCTGCACATAAACTTGAAAAAATTGATGGCAGTGCAGCAGAGCAGGCCTTGCTGGCTTTCAAGAATCTACTCAACCCTGGGACTCTGCTAATCAGGACAGACAATACCACAGTCATGTGGTACATCAGCAAGCAAGGGGGAACTCACTCTTACCACTTGTGCAGACAAAGCATGAGACCATGGTCCCTAGCAGCATCCATGGGCTTACATCTAATAGCCCAGTATCTTCCAGGGAGGCTAAACACCTTGGCGGATCATTTGAGCAGACATTGTCTGGATCCTCACAAATGGCAACTGAACAGGGGCATTTTCCATCGCATCATTCATCATTGGGGCACCCCTCAAGTGGATCTTTTCTCCTCTCGCACCAATCATCTCCTTCCAACTTTCTGCACCAGGGAGTTCCACAACAAAGCTTGGAGGGTGGATGCTTTGTCCTTTCCATGGACGCATCTCTCAGTTTATGAATTCTCTCCTCTGCCTCTTCTTCCCAGAATGCTACTAAAGATAGTGGACGAAAAGCCAAAGGCTATTCTGATAGCTCCAGATTGGCCCAGGCGGCACTGGTATACCCTCCTTTGCAGCCTTTCCCAGGCTAAGCCTTGGCATCTTCCCTTGGTGCCAGATCTGTTGGTTCAGGGAGGGGGAAAGTTCCTTCATCCTCATCTTCCAACTCGGCATTTAACTGCCTGGCTAATGCTTTAAATCTTTCCCAACAGGTGTTTGAAGTTCTTCATGAGGCCAGGAGGCCTAGCACAAGAAAATCCTATGCAGATAAATGGAAAAGATTTTCCTCTTGGATGCTAGCTAAAGGAGAAAGCTCTTCTCATCCTTCTCTTTCACCCATTCTTTTTTTTTTTTAAACAAGTTTATTGTTTTTAACATACAAAATAAATATCATAACAATTTTATACAAGCAATTAAAATAGAAATAGTTATAACATTCAATAAAATAACCAAAGTATTTACAAAGACATCCACTACAAATTAAATCAATTGATTAAACAATAATGTCATGCTATTGAGACTAAGATTTTTTTTTAACAGGTTTTGTAAAGTATCCCATATAATATAATAAGATGTTTTTCTAGTAGTTCTTGATTTTATTGTCATAAATTCCATATGACACACTTCAGTCATAACATTTTTAAATTCATTAAATGAAGGAGGGGTATCTGAAATCCAATTTCTGGTTATTATTTTTCTAGCCACTGCTAGAATAGACCATAATAAGGGAAGTTTAACTTTTTTTAACACTTTTAGGAACATGTGTGTTAAATAATATAAGTGATTTAGAAACAGTGAAATTATCTGTGAAAAGGGCCTGCAAAAAATCATTGATTAACTTCCAATATTCCTTCAATTTTATACAGTCATAAAACATATGTGCCCAATCAGCATTTATTTCTACATTACATCTTTTACATAAGTTGTCTTTATTATTTATTTTATTCATCATTAAAGGTGTATAGAAGGATCTATGTAAAAATTTCCAAGTAAAAAGTCTTCAATTAATGGAAGAAGTGGTTTTATAAGCAGATTCCAATATATATTGTTTATCTTGTTGTTATGGTGATTCACTATTAATGGAAATGAAATAATTCCAATAGGTATCTGAACTGTAATGAGTTTCTTCTCTGATAATTTTATGTATGTATGAGAGCTTACCTTTATCAGAAACTCTATGTTGTAAATTTAATATCAAGTAATCAATCAGTATTGGAACAGATTCTTTAACTGTTAAAGACATTAAATCAATTTTATTAATAAGATGTTGTCTAAAAGTCTGAATTTCTAACCAACATATTTCTCTCAAATCAAATTCTTGCTTTAAGAAGTCTAAATTTTTTACTTTATTATCAGACAGCAACTGATACCAATACTTTAAATCATTCTCTGTGACTAAAAGAGTTCTTTCAGAGGTGGTTGACAAAAGCATACCTTGTGTATACATTATAGGAATATAATAAAATTCCATTCCTTATACTTAGGATGCATGAATATAAAATTACGATAACTGATAATAATGTTTAATGGGTAACTAACTACATATTTTGGTGTAATGGATGAAGTACAAAATTCTTTTAGTAACCATAACATGGGGTTATTTACAATAATATTTTTATGTATTAAAGAGATTTTCATGAAGTGAATGCTAATTAGTTCCCAGTAATCTTTCCATCTTGCAACATATGACTGATCTATTAACAAAGTAATAACTTTTATAATAGAAGAGATAGTATATAAATTAAAGTCTGGAAATGAAATGCCCCCTTGAGACCAGCTATTAGTATGTTTCTTTAATGCAATCCTAGGTCTATTAGGTGTCCATAAGAAATTTAACATTAGTGAATTCAATTTCTTAATAATTATTTTTGTAGGTGGGAGTATTGATTGTATTAAGTATAATATCTCAGGGATTATTATCATTTTAATAATTGTGAGTCTCTCTTCCATGGTAAAAAACATATTGTTCCAGCTATTGAAAAGATTTTGTATATTAAGAAGACAGGTACTATAATTATTATGTATAATAGATTTGATATATTTAGTTAATATTATACCTAAGTAAGTTATCTGACCTGAGTTGGGTATATATTTATTAAAATCATTAATGAGGACATTTTTTTCGTGTGTATATTGATAATATTTTAGTTTTTTCTTCATTGAATATCAAACCAGAGATATTTTTAAAATCCATCATTTTATCAAATAAGGACTGCATAGAAGAGTTAGATCCGGCTGATGTAATTAGAACATCATCTGCAAAAAGTTGAATTTTAGATATTGTATTTTCATCTATATCAAATCCTTCTATATCTGTACTGTTTCTGATCAAATTAGCCCAAGGCTCCATTATTAAAGTAAATAATAGTGGAGAGAGTGGACACCCTTGTTTTGTACCTTTTAAAATGGGTATTTTTTGTGAGACATATGTTCCTATCTTAATGTAAGCCAATGCTCCTTTATATAGATGTTCAATTAGATTTACAAATGTATCTGAGAAGTTTGTGGACTTCAGTAAGATAAACAAGTAGTCCCAACTTACTGAATCAAATGCTGAACTTATATCGAGACTAATAAGTGTTCTTTTTCCTATTTGCAAAATCAATTAACGTTAAAGTTCTCCTTATATTATCAAAAGTATTTCTATTTACAATAAAGCCTGTCTGGTCTATATCTATAATGCCTGGGATGATTGTCTTTAATCTATCAGCAAAAATACTCATAAACATTTTATAATCAACATTAAGTAATGAAATAGGTCTATATGAAGTGCATCTAGTTGGGTCTTTATTGGGTTTTAAAATTGGTGAAATAAATGTGTATTGCCAAGATGGGGGAGTTGTTAACTCATTTTGGGCCAAAATAAAAACCTTATGTATTAATGAGTAAGTACTTTTGGGAAGAATGTTATAGATCTCTGGTATAATACCATCATTACCTGATGCTTTGTTTGATTTAAGCTTGTTTATTTGTGTAATAACCTCTGTATATGAAATATTTTTATCCATTAGTTTAGTCTGTTGTTAAGTTTTTTGTTCATGTTTGTAGTTATAAATTTCTTTATTTTATCTTTATGCTCCATGTTAATGTTATTATGATTAATTTTGTGAAAGTGATTTCTAAATTCATCTAATATTTCTGGTAAACTAGAAACATCCTTTTTCTTTGGAGAGAAAATTTCTTTGATGTGATTTTGTTTATTCAACCTTTTTGTTTTATTTTTAAGTCTATGTAAGTATTTGGGACTTATTGAGTAAGACAAAAACTTATATTTCTCTAATGTTATTTTAACTTTGAGTTAAAATTTCTTTGTATTTCTCATTTAATTTATTTCTTCAATGACTTTTTTGTCCATAATATTTTCTTTATTATTATGTTTGTATGAGTCTAATTTGCTTTGAATATCTAGTAATTCCTTGTCCCAAGATTTCCTTTTATTATTATACCATCTGATACTTTGTCCATATAAATATGATTTTAAAGCATCCCAAACATAAACAATTGAGACTTCAGGTGTATTGTTTAAGTCTAAAAAATGTTGCACTTCTGAAAGTATATAATCTTTATAGTCTTTTAGTTGAGTTAAGTATGCTGGTATCCTTTTGATCTGAACATTATAAGTACTTTTTATCATAAACTCAAAGACAATTGAATTATGATCTGATATAGGACACGAAATTATTTTAGAATTAATTAAGTCTGTAACCATCTGGTTAGAAATAAAGACTCTATCTATTTTTGAATAAGTTTTATATGTGTTAGAAAAAAAAGTGTATGGTAATGATTTTGAATCTGATTATTAATATCATTCAAATGATATAAATTAACAAAATCCTTTAAATGTTTTGCATTAGATGTAATTTTCCTATTTCCTATAGTAGTAGTATCTTTTTCATGTAGGATACAATTAGTCACCTGCTAAAATAATATCTCCTATAGAAAATGATATGATCTTATTGAGATGGTGTTTCACTGTATTAATGCCAATTCCTGGTATCCAATATACATTGATTAATGTATATGTCTTTCCATTAATCTGTATTGTAACCATACAAAACATTCCTTTATCATCTTTATAAGACTTAATAGTTTTAGGTATAGGCATACTTTTATTCCATAAAATAGCCACTCCTCTTTTTTTCTGAGTGTGTTCTGAACTAACCAAGACTGTATATTTATTAGTGGCTAATTTATCAATATCCTTTTTCAGGAGACGTGTTTCTTGAAGGAATACTAAGTTGGCCCTATGCAAATTAATGTATCTCATTAAACTTGCCCTTTTACATGGGTTATTCAGTCCATTAATGTTTAAAGAAATTCCTTTTAGAGAAATCATTTAGCTTTTATAAACATATAAAACATATAATCAGAATAACAATTAACAAAATAAATGATATTATACCTTCTCCTTTAGGTGTACCATTAATTATAGCTGTATTTATTGAAAATCTTATGGGATTTTGTATAAGCTTCACTTTTATTTGTTCATAGGTTCATAGGTTCATACTAGGCTATCTGCCCGAGGGCATTTACAAGCCTAGCCCATAGTTTTGTGGCTTACGCCACCCCTTTAGTATGGGGAACTATACCCATTATTTTGCTGTGCCTCTGTTGAGCAGTGACACTGAGGTAATTGTGTATTGTGGATGTCAGAACTATATACAAACAACAATAAACAGGTGAAAATAATATTAGGATTAAACATTGCACCCAGCCTGGAGTTAAGAACTCCAACTTTGAGTAGCACATACCACTCAAGTTATCCCCCTATCCTAAGCAGCAGTACCTCAGCTGCCACCATATCAATTCAGTACTAACTATTATTAACTAAAGTTAACCTCATTTAATTAGATTATCTAGTAAGACAAAGCTAAACAATTTATAAATCAGCTTCATATAAACAAATAAGAACATTTAGAAACAGCTCATATTACTATGTACATCTATTTTGTAAAATGCACTCATAATCAAAAATAGCATTCTAATAAATTTGATAATGGGAACCGAGAAGAGAGAGAGAGAAAGGAAGAGAGAGAAAAAAAAAAAAAAAAAAAAAGGAGCATATCTATATATTAGTTTATTAAAAGTTTGTAAAAATAAATTCTTATGTTCATTTGGATTCAATAACTTAGGCTATAATGGTTCAGACATCACATATATTAGGGTATTCCTACTTTCTGCCATAGAAATGCAGTTAACAGTTTTAAAAAACTTTAAATTACTTGCACCAAAGCTTTCTTCTCATACTTATTACCAGTAAATAAAATATTTATACTCATACATATGTTTACAAGTCATACTGCACAGCAATGATAATTCCTAGTTATGCATAAATCATTGTGATGAAAGCCATCTGTATTTTATATATCTGAACTGCAGCTTTAAAATGTCACATGACAGTGTCTTCTAAAATATAGACATCATGATACTTGTGCTTGTCAGTTAAAGGCAAATGATTTATAACATTATATATGTTTAAATCATAAGTATTTATATACATTAGTATGCTGCAGTCATGTAAGCTTTCAAAAACATGTGTATATGTGTTTTACCTTCTATACCTTCTAAAATATCTCACTTGCTTACTATGGCATACTGAATCATTTAAAATCATTATAACTTTCATATTTTATAAATTACATCTTAAATAAGTAAGTTGTTATAAAGAATAACTCACATTTGGATGTCATAAAGTTCGTTTTTCATCACAAAGTCGCATTTACAGCAGTTCTACTTCCTGGAACAGTGTTCTTCTTGAATCTGCGATGTGTCAGTGTGAAATCAGGGGTCAAAGTTCAAAATGACTGCATTCAGCTTCTCTGCATGTATTCTGAGTGTTGAAGCTTTTAAAACAACTCGAGGACACTCTTCATGAGGTAACCCATATCCCAAATTGTCTCCCTTAACATTCTGGTGGGAATTTTAGTAAATACAAGTGACTGACATTCATTTAGTAATACAAATGAAACTAAACAGTGCAAAACCTTCGCGAAGTATTTTACAAGTCATTACAGTCTCTATGACAGTGAAACCAAGCCTACAGTTATTTAACATATTATATAACTTATTTTTATATGCCTCATTTCATTTTCTCATACAAATCTTATTATATACATATATCAGTATTATCAGAAGCATATAACTGTACTTATAAGAGAGAAAGAGAGAGAGAAAAAAAAAGAAAAGGAAGAGGAGAGAAAAAAAAAAAGAAAGAGAGAGAATAAAGAAAAAAAGGAAGCTTCAGAGTATCTACAAAGAAATATTACTTGCTGTTTGTATTAAAGTTAAACATAAAACATATTACTTACAACTATTTTAGTTCTAATTATTTGCAATTATATCATGACATGTTATTTGTAATCATGTATAAGCAATAAAGTCATGATATAATATTTAGCAACAGTGTTTAAACAGCATATATAGTTTTAAAGAACTAAGAAGTTATTTCACTTTTTCCATATTTTACATCATACTTCTCTCCTTGCCCTCTCCCACCCCTCACTAAATGCATGGTTTATAAAGACTGCCATTATTTAAAACAAGAAGAGAAAGAAAATGTATCAAATTACTAACCTTAGGTCTCTTTATCACAAAGAGAAACAAGTTGATTGATAGCATGTTATTTGTTCCTCAGAGAGTTTGACTATTTATGAAACAAAAACAGTTCTTTGCACACAGAAAAATAACTTTGAATAAATCTTTAAAATATTTGTGGCTTTCTGGAGATGCAGTAACTGTATTTGAAGAGATTAAGAGAGAAGGAAAAAAGAAAAAAATATAGAACATGTCATTTGTTTTTTAGTCTTTTTTGCTTCTCTGAAGTCTTCCAAGAAGTTCCTGTTGCCATCCTTTTTAACGAAGGACTTGCCCATTCCATATCTTCTATTTTATCTAATATCTTATTTTTTTAATATACAGCAAAGCAGAGTCCAAGTCTTTAAAAATTCTAGGGCCATCAGGTAAAAAATTTTTTAGTTTGGCAGGAAATAAAAGGTAAGTTTTGAACTGTGCTTTCTTAAGCTCTCAATAATGGCAAAACAACTTTCTTTTAGTTATTACCAAGGAAGAATAGTCATTGTCAAAACGCACAGTTGCCTCATTAATTTTAATAGGTGCTTTAGCCCATGCAGATTTTAATACCATCTCCTTGTCATAAGATGATAAAAATCTTACTATAACTGATCTAGGATACTTTTTGTTAGAGTTAAAATTAGATAAGGACCTATGGGCTCTTTCAATACCAAAAGAAAATGCTTCTGACAAGTCTAAAGTTTTGGGAAGCCAAGTATTTAAAAAGGAAGTAATGTTGTTACCTTCTATATTTTCTGGCAGTCCAAAATCCTAATATTATTGCGTCTAGATCTGTTTTCCAGGTCATCAAGTTTGGATTGTAGGTGTGTGTTCTGCTTCAGCAAAAACTCAATGTTAATTTCTTCTTCCTGGATTCTGTTCTCCATGTCATTAACAGTCTCTTCTATGCCTGTAATCTGAGCCTTCTGTTGTTGCAAGTCTTGATGTAACAAATCCATTTGTTTTGTAGTTTTTTCTATGAAGTTATCAATTTTAGTATCCAGTTTGTCCATTTTGGTTGTTAGTTGCTGAATAGTAGATATCAGAGACTGAAGCTCTTTCTTGATGCTGGAATCCTAACTGTTTGCCTTACTGGAACTCATTTTGAACAGAGGTGATGAAAGAGAAATTTCCAAGATGATTTCTGACAGGAAAATTATTGAAATTGTCTTTCTTTTTTAGATATTATTCAAGAAACTGATATTCCAAACGTATTTAGAAAGAAAATTATTTCATTAGTTGATTTTTAAAGTAATTATTTCCTGTCAGTGCAGTTAAGTTGGTGGAGCTGAAGAAATCTGCTGCTATCCTGTGTTCATCCTTGGCCACGCCCCCTCTCTTTCACTCATTCTTGACTACCTAGCAGGATAGCTTAATGGTAGACTTTCCTTTTCAATCAAAATTCATGCTTCAGCAATTTCTGCTCATTGTTCTTTTGAGCAACCCATTTTTTCTCACCCCTTGATGAAGCAGTTCCTGAGGGGAGCTAGTAATCTTAGACCTCCCAGAAGAGCTCCTACACCTGCTTGGGGTCTTAATTTTGTCCTGTAAAACGTACTCTACCTCCGTTTGAACCAGCTGCCTCTGCAGATTTGAAGTTTCTATCCTGGAAGACTGCTTTCCTTTTTGCTATTACTTCAGCTTGAAGGGTATCCGAGCTGCAAGCCTTAATAGCAGGAGAACCTTTCATTATTTTTCACACAGATCGGGTTTCTCTGAGAACCAATCCCTCCTTTATGCCTAAGGTGGTTTCCAGTTTAACCCTTAACCAATCTGTTCACCTGCCTACATTTTTCAGTAATCCCCAAAATAAAGGGGAAAGGGTTCTGTACTCTTGATGTGCATAGCTGAGATTTTACTTGGGACTAAATCCTTTCGAAAATCTGAACAGTTATTGGTTAGTTTTGCTCCTGGGGCTCAGAGTAAAGCTATTTCAAAACAAACAATCTCCAAATGAATTGCGTCTTGTATTCACTTTTACCTGCAGCATGGGAAGGTTCCCTCTCAGGGTATTAGGACTTATTCTACTAGAGCAGCCTCTACCTCGGTGGCCTTTCTGAGAGGTGTACCTACTAAGGACATTCTAGAAGCAGCCACTTGGTCTTCTGTTCATACTTTCATAAAGCATTACAATCTACCTTTGTTTTCTAAATCCAGGGCTGGTTTTGCCTCTGTGTTTTGCAGGGCCTCCTTACCAACCCTTAATCTGTGATTCTTCCTCCCCCCTCTTTTGTCTTCTTACTGGGCTTTGGCATTAAACCCATATGTGAGGACTGCAACAGTGAAACACGAAGAACATAGTACAGTTGTGTACATTTACCATAAATGTAGATGTTCGAGTGTATTCACTGTTGCAGTCCTGGTTTCCCACCCTCCATTCCCCCATTTTTCCTAAGGCACAGACTATAGATTTTTATTTTTTGTATGACGTGTCCAGGGTGCTACTATTCCTGGGTTAGCCTTCTTTTGGGGGCTCCTGACAGTTAAGGCAAGAAAAACTGAGGAAATGGCGTTGGCTGCCTCCCTTTATACCTGACATCAGTTTTACAACCGGCGGCAGCCAATGTCATATACCAAGGAACTCTGGTATTCGGGCTGACTGAGGGCTACTGGGATCTGGATCACCCATATGTGAGGACTGCAACAGTGAATACACTCAAACATCTACATTTATGGTAAGTGTACACAACTGTACTTTCCTTGTGGCTATAAATCTTAGCCAGGAGGATATCTGAATTACATGCACTATCATCTTCTCTTCCTTATTTGGCCTTCCACAAAGAGATTCATTGTGAGTTAATCCTTCCTTTTTCCCAAAGGTAACATCTGAATCTGATTTGAGTCAGTCCATCCATTCATCTACCAGCATTCTTTCTCATTCACTCCAACAAGGGTGAATATTTGCTTCACGCTTTGGATGTACACACACAATTGCACTTCTGTCTTCACATAATCAAGATCATCAGAAAGGATACTCAGCTTTTTTCCCCTTGTTTCTAATACACTGGGCTCCAAAGGTTGTAAAATTACCTTGTCCAGATGGACTACTGATTGTATAACATTTGATTTTGATGATGTCTTTTCTGTCTGGATTCAACATACAGGTTATCAGATCAGACTCTGGTCTGAGACTGGCCAGCTTCCGTAGACCTTAGCCCATCCATTTCTGCCTCTTCTACCCACAATCCATTGCTCCTCAGGACTGCCTCCTATCTTGTTTGCTGCCATTCCTGAATAGCAGTGTGGTTAGATGTTCCCAGATTACTTGCATCCTTTTTTCTATCTTTTAGCTGGGATTTTTGTCCTGTACCCTGTTGTGTGCTTGTTGGCGTTTCAAGTGTAGTGTGTAGTTTAGATAAGTGGGTTAGATTCATTAGGTGTTTAGGTAGGGTCCTGCTGCTAGCAGGATTTTTCCACCTTTGTGCTGTCCCTTAACCGTACTGTATGTTAAATATTTTCTAGGTACATTTTGTTCTTTTAGTTAGCTGTATATTAGGTTCTTTAAGTGTCAAGTGGAAAAACTGCACCCCTTACTACCTTGACATTCTGACAGGCATTCCCCAAGGTTCTACCCTGGATCCTTACTATTTAATGTCTTCATTAATGACTTCCATCACTGCTTCCCAAATGCTGAACTTGGCCAATAAGCAGATGACCGTTATCTGCTCTGCTGAATCTCTCCCCAAACTCATACATGCAACTCGGGACACCTTCAACAGCAGTGAGACATAGATGATAAACAATCACCTAGCCCTCAATGCTTCTAAAACCAGTGTCATGATCTTTACCCCATCTAAAAACAACAAAATAGACAAGAACTCCTTCGCCATAGTAAGCCAAAACATGACTTCTATCGAAATAGTCCCCCGTACTAAGCTTCTAGGTGTCCTTATCGACTAACAATTAAAGTTTGACATTCACCTTCAAACTAACATCAAGAAAACTCTCCAGAAGCTCAGAATGCTTTATCGTCACATTCATTATCTTACCCTTCAAATAAACGTACCTCTCTCTACCACTTACCTCCTTCCCTCTCTCATGTATGGAGCCCCTCTTCTTACCAATCTAGACGCAACCCTTAATACTAAACTGGCATCATGCTATAAGAAAATCTCTAAGTTTTCTACCAGCTCCATATCCTCCTCTCACCACTGTGATGCCTTACACTCATTGAACTGGCTAGAGCTCCCCAACTCTCTCGCTTACATTCAGCTCTCTACTGCTCACAAACTCATTTTCAAGCCATCTCAAAGCCCCTCCCTCTCCTCCATCCTTACTATGCATTTACCTGATCGATCACTCAGATCCAATAATCAGAATCTCCTTGAAGGGTACAAACCCCTATGTACTCCTGGGCAACTTCTGTTGTCATTCCCTTGCACAAAAATGGAACTCACCCCCCCCCCAATATCCAAACTACCCAGAACCTCTCCACTTTTAAGACCCTGCTGCATTCCTATCGCTCTTCTACCTGGGAGTTCTCCTGCCTCTCATCCCTTTTAACTTCTACCTACTTACTCCCACTTCCTTCATTTTTTTTCTCCCCAAATTCTGCTTAACACTAGCCATGCTATTTTTCCACCTCTCTTTTTCTTACATACACTTACCCCCTTCATGAATTAGATATTGTAGGCATTTACATCCCACGTACGACAAAATGCTTATTATCCCAGATTGGTGCAGAATCTACTATCATCACATTTTACACACATCCTTTTATTACTGTTATATCATTATGTCTCTTACTTTTAAACTGTGTAATACCTTGTATTAACTTCTGTTGATTTTTGCATTTTTAATTTTTTGTATGAACTTCTGTTTATTTTTGCATTTTAATTTTTGTATTAATGTTTGTTGGTTTTTGCTTTGTGTATCTGTACATAGAGCTTTTCTCCCTGAGCCTCCATTGAAAAAGGGCTCATCTCAGCCCAATGGACTTTCCCTGTTAAACTGCAAATAAGTAAAGGTGTGTATTGATTGATTTGCTTCTCTGGCGTATTTTGTGCCTTAGTGTTATGGTGGTGGTTGATTATTGGATAAAGGCTTTAAGAAGTGTTTAAACTGTGGGTGTAGAAGCTTCCCTCTCACGATGCACATAATTTGTGTGTTTATTGTTTAGGAGCTGCTCACTTGGACTCCCCATGCTTTATTTCTGAGGCATTCTGCGTACATACTGTGAATGAGAGTCGAGCCAAGCTGGTTCCAAAGGGCTGCTGCCAGCTGGTGAGTCCTCTTCTGCTTCCTGCAGCAAGGGGGATAAATTGGATCTGGGTCGTTGGAGTTCCAAAGACCCACAGTCTACCAAGGGGGGGACTGAAAGCATTTGGCTCCCTCTTCAGCTTCATGTACTCTGTCTGTGCCAAAGGTCCCAAGGCCCTCTGCTTCAGCTCTATTGTCGGCTGTGTCCCGTCAGATCCAGTCACCTTCGACACTGGTTACTGGGAAGGCTCTTTCTCCCAGCGTCAGTGTTCTAACCCCCAAAGGAAGGTCTGTCTGGCAGAACCTTTTCACCCTTTTTTATCATCTACCCTATGTGTGTTCTCATCTGAGTCTTCCCCAGGTCCAAGCCTCTCCAATTTGGATTCGGTCATCTGAGCCCCTATCCAATAAGCAGGTCTTAAAGCCTCCTGTTGTGGCTTCATCAGCTTGGTTGTACTGGTCAGTTGGAAGTTTAGGACCCACTGAGTCAGAACAATTGATGCGGTCCTTTTTCCAGGTGCAAATGCAGTTAGGAGTCCATCTCCTTTTCTTCAGGTCTTTGACCCAAAACTTCAGCTCCCTTACAATGGTTTCCTCCCTCCGGGCTGTCAGCTGTAAGGTTGTTATAGCCATTTCCTTCTCTCTCTTGGGGTCAGATCTGATGGCTTGGCCAATTTAGATGCTGATTGAAGGCTGATTAAGAATCCGCAGACTCTGTAGTCTCAGAAGGCCTTGGAAACTCTGTCCACTTTACAGTCCATTGCAACGTGTCCATGCTCCTGCTTTTTAATACATGTGATGGCATATCCTCAGCTGCTGGCATTGCCATGTGTTTACCACTCTTAGGTCTTTTTGGGACCAAGGTTAAGGACACACTGACTAGAAGTGAGCTAGATGGGAAGACATTCTGCCATGGAAGTGCATTTTGCTCCTCCTCAACAGATCTTTTCTAGGAGCCAGAAAGAGGAGAACGTCTCTGTTTAGGAAAACACAGCAGCCTTTCCAGGAAGCTTCTGAACATTCTCCTTGTGGCAGAGGGGGTGACCACAATGGATGCCATCCAAGTAGCAGGGGTGTTCTGCAAAATAAGGAATTTCACAGAGGTTTCTCCAGGAAGTCCTTTCAGCAGCCCTGAAGGGTTGCCTACCTATCCATCTGTGGAGGCAGTCTGGTCACAGAACGCTTGAGTGGCCATCACCTCGAATGTTTTGGTGCTGAGGGTTGTATCCAGACACTATACAATTCCATTTTTAGATGCTCCAATTTTAAATTAAAAATGTCTCCCAGATGTACCACCCAGTCAGGGAAAGGCTATGGTCATCAAAATCCTAAACTTGTTAGAAAATTTGAGTCATCCAAGAGGTCAAACCAGCCCATTGTAGACATTGAGTTTGTTCAAGATTTTTTTTTTGTTCCAAAGAAGAACAAGAATGTCCTGCCTGTTTTGGATTTGAGCATATTGAACCGCTTCATCAAGCAGACCAAATTCCAGATAGTCACAGTGAAGTCCATTCTATCTCTCTTGAGGCAGGACAGTTGGATGTGCTTGATCAACTTCAGGGACGCGTGCCATCATATAAAGATTGTGAGACAATCCAGAAGTTTTCTACACTTCAGCTGGAAGCCAGTCACTAACATTTCCTAGTGGTTTCCTTTGATCTACCTACTGCGCCATGGGTGTTCAATTGCATGGCAGTAGTGGCAGCCTGGCTAAGGTTGCAGAGGTTTCAGGTCTTTCCTTACCTAGGCAATTGGTTCTTAACTGCTTCCATGAGGGCATCGTTGATCAGAACCAGGGTCATCTTACTCCAGCCAATACAGCTCCTTGGGAGTTAGTCAGCTGTCATAAATCCAGTCTTCTTCCTATGCAGTCAGTGTTTCTATGTTGTCACTTGGACACAGTTTCTCAAATTGCAAGGTTACCAGATGTTCTTCGTGTTTCACTGTTGCAGTCATTACATTAGGGTACTCCTGCTGGCAGGTTGCCCTCAGCCAGCCTGAATTCCAAAGTCTTGGGTCCTGCGTCGGCTGCTGTCGCCCCTTCCCTGACGTCAGGTCGTCAGGGGTATAAAAGAAGCAGAGAACGCCATTTTCTTCAGTCTTTCTTGCCGCTCGGTGCCCGAAGCAGAAGCAGTTCGCAAGTGCCGGTCGGCCGACTCCTGAGATTTTCGTGTTTGAGTTTCAGATCCGAAGTCTTCAATATAGCTAAGTACCCCATTTGGGAAACTTTTTTCTTGCTCCAGACCGATGTCAGAAAAAGTTAATAATTGTATTTTTTGTGGAAAGCAAATACCTCATAAGGATTTTCATTCTTACTGTATTTCTTGCCTAGGCCCTGATCACAACATTACTGGTTGTTGGTTTTGTGCTAGATTTAACCAACGCGCTATTAAGCATCAGTATGATTTTGCTTTAAACTGTTTTGGACGCCGGTTTAATTATCCTGAAATGTCGTCAGATAGCCATCCGACTACCGGAGTTTACAAAAAAACGCAAAGAAAAGGATAGAGAAAAACAACCAAGGCCCAAAACCGACGAAGCTTCTCCTAAGCCAGTCGCCAGTTCGCCGGTTCTAAGTAAGGCGCTTTCGCAGCCCCTGATGCCCACTACTTTAGAGTTGCAGGCCGCTACCGACTCCCACATGGAATCAGCCATGCCACTGGATACTCAAGGTATTGGAGCCTCGGATGCTAATCCCTCAGATGGGTCCGGAGCCATTGAGCTGGTACCGGCTTCTGAGGGTGTATTCAGACCTAAACATCTTTACATTAAAACAACTTCAGCTTCAAAGGCAAAGACTAAAGCACCTTCTAAAGCAAGGAAACAAACTCAAGAGCCACGTGGGCAGGCCTCTATGCCCAAAAAACAGATGCTCAAAATGGCCAAAGATTTGATTACCTTGATCAGGGGTTCCCATCCCCCTCCTGATAAGGCCTAGGCAAGACACTGACTATGAATCTTCAGATCGGTTTCTATTTCTTCTGATTCCTCTTCTGATCAGGAATATTCTCTTCCCCCCTATGAAGATTCTGATGCTGAAGAATCTATACCTTAAGCATCTCCTCCTGAGGACTATTCCTTTGGGGAAACCTTGCATACCATGAGGGAGCATTTCCACTGGGAGAGCCAAGATTTTTCAGAATCTAAAAAGAGGCTCAGGGATTTTCTTTTACTACCTCAGCACAGGCCCCTAGCCATTCCACTTGTGTTAGACATTGTAGATTGTGTTTTCGGAGTCTAGTCTGACCCCTGACTCCCTTACCCCCAGCTCCTGTTAAGCCTGACAGATGATATAGGGTTCCTGACTCACACAAATTTCTTTTTAAAAACCCTGCTGTTGACCCAGAAACTATTTCACAGGGTCCAAAGGGGGAGTTAAGGCTTCCACTGAAAAAAAACCCAACCCCCTCTGACAGAGATTCAAGGGCACTGGATAGATGGGGAAAAAAGGTTTACACATCTGCAACTTTGTGTCGATTTCTGATGAAGTCAAGGTTTCATTGACGAAACCACTTAACTTCTTATTTTATTTTGTGACAATAAAAGAGTACGTGGACTCGCAACATTGGTGCTATTCTTTTGTTGTACATCTGCAACTTTGGCTATAAGGGCCTTAAACTGTCAATTTCATAT
This sequence comes from Protopterus annectens, assembly GCF_019279795.1. Taxonomy (NCBI): domain Eukaryota; kingdom Metazoa; phylum Chordata; order Ceratodontiformes; family Protopteridae; genus Protopterus; species Protopterus annectens. The sequence goes on from NC_056743.1 coordinate 1,246,182,426, forward strand.
GCTTAAGTATCAGCAACATGTCATGGGATTGCTTAAACAGAAAATGTTGTTAAATTCTGAATGTGCAGAAAACAAGGAAATGCAGGATTTATTGTATGCAGCGGAACAAGTTGGAAAACATACTTTGCAGTGTGGTTTTGATTCTTTGGAGGCCTCCTGCAGGGCCGCAGTTACGGGTTCTGTAATTAGAAGGCATGCTTGGTTAAAGGAAAAAAATCTGCCTGATCATGTTCGTTAAATTACTAGATACACCTTTACAGCATGATACTTTGTTTGGTGTTAAGGCAGAAGAGGTATTAAAGAAAATGGAGGACAAAGCTAAATCTATGCAAACTGTCAAAGATTTTTTACAAGTACAGCCACCTAGGTTTAGTAGACACTGGCCTACAAAACATTGGTCCATTCCTGTGTCAGACAGACCTCAAAGGGGCAGATACCAGACGCAAGGTTCTTAATAGGCCCAAGCAATGGGGTGCTTCTACCTCCAAAGCTGGAGAAGATAGATCACAAACATACAGAAAACAGTCCCAATGACTTCCCCCTGCCTGCACCAAGCACTTATCTTCTGGCAGCACCCTTAGGGGGAAAATTAGCTCTTTTTGCTCAAAATTGGCACTTCATAACCCAGGGCAAGTTGGTTCTAAACATAGTGTCACAAGTCTACAAGTTCCATTTCCATACTCTGCCAAAGGCAAACGGCTGGCCAGATCTGCCAAAAAATCAATGGGCAGAGGCACAAAAACAAGTCTCATCCCTCATGGACATGGAGGCCATTCAACAAGTACCAGAGCAAGAGCAGGGACAAGGATTTTACTCTACTGTTCTTGGCACCCAGAAAGGACAAGGCCTGGAGGCCGATACTGGATCTATCTATTCTGAACACTTTCCTGGATATTCCAATTCAAAATGTTGACTTTGCAGCAGCTTCTGCCCATGCTGGGCAAGAATGCTTGACTTGTGACTTTAGACCTAAAAGAGGCATACCTGCATGTTCCAATCAGACAGTCATGCAGACGATACCTCAGATTCAAGGCTGGTTCAATGCATTACCAATTCTCTGCACTGCCCTTTGGCTTATCTACTGCGCCTAGGGTCTTCACAAAGTGCCTGGCACCAGTAATTACATTCTGCAGGCAGAGGAATACAAATATATCCTTACTTGAACGACTGTCTCATTCAAGCAGAGAACAAGGACATTCTTCTTCAACATCTGGCGTTTGTGAAAAGACTTCTAACATGCCTAGGGTACACAGTCAACAAAAAGAAATCAAAACTAGTACCCTCACGAGATAACATTCCTGGGTGCAAGCTTGAATACAACTGCTCAGATGGCTTATCTCACGCCAGGCAAACAAAGGCAACTGACTACCTATTTCAAAATGTTGGCAACAAAGGCCCAGTTATCTTTAAGAATTATTCTGCAGGCTTTGGGCTTCTTGGCATCTTGCATTCTACTAATTCCATATGCAAGACTGCATACGAGGAAACTTCAGTGGTACCTAAAAAGTGTTTGGACTCAACATTGCCACAGCCTGGAAACAAGTCATTACTCTCATTCACTGCCTGCAACAGGAGTTTTGATGGTGGGCAAAGGCTTGTCACCAGAACAAGGGACAGCCATTCACTTTACCTCCGGCCAGGCAGACACTAACAATGGATGCATCAGACTATGCCTGGGGAGCACACATGACAGGAAGATGGATTCAGGGCACATGGTCCTCAAACCAAATGCATCTACATATCAATCAAAAAGAGATGTTAGCTGTTCAAAATGCCCTGACAGCCTTCAAGGACCTACTTCATCCGGGATAACTACTGATAAAGACAGACAACACCACGGTCATGTGGTAGATAAACAAGCAGGGGGGCACACATTCTTACCCCCTTTGCAGATTAGCCATGACCTTGTGGGACACAGCTTTGACTTACCAAGTACATCTGCAGGCACAATTCCTGCCAGGAAAGGAAAATACTCTGGCAGACGAACTAAGCAGAAACCTCATGGATTCCCATGAGTGGAAGCTGGATCCACAAGTCTTCAGCATGATAACAAGGAAATGGGGATGCCCAGACATAGATCTGTTTGCCTCCCCTCTCAATTACCAACTAAAAAGATTCTGCACGAGGACTTATCACAGACAAGCATGGAAAGTGGACGCCCTATCTTTCAGCTGGAAAAAACTATCAGTATATGCCTTTCCTCCACTGCCTGTCTTCCCCAAGATGCTCCTAAAGGTCAGACAGGAGAAGCCAAAGATGATACTGGTTGCCCCAGACTGACCACGCCAGTACTGGTATGCAATACTAAGAAACTTATCTCTATACCCAGCTTGGATCTTACCTCAGATACCTCGACTACTGTCCCAGCAAAACAATCAGATCATGCACAGCCAACTCAGGACATTAAACTTGCCAGCATGGCGGATAATGTAGTCATACAAAAAACACCTCTCAGTAAAGCTGTGATGGATGTCATTCTGGAAGCCAGAAGGCCTAGTACTAGAAAGTCTTATGCTGGAAAATGGAAGAGATTCTGTGCCTGGAACCAGGCACAAGGAACTGATACAGCAGTACCAAATATTCCTCAGATTTTATTTATTTTATTTATTTATTTATTTATTTCAGTTTGATTACCGGGGAGGTCCACTGGGCTTGGGGGCCCGTTTTCAGTGGAGGCCCGGGGAGAAAAGCTTTTGCAATACTTAACTGAGATGCTGGACAAAGGCCTATCTTTTTCATCAATTAAAATTCATGCCTCTGCCATTTCGGTTCATTACAATACAGAGCCACCACTTTTTTTCTCACCTTTTATTAAGGCAGTACCTCAGAGGAGCCAAAAATTTAAGGCCCCCAAGGAGACTACCAGTACCTGCATGGGACCTCAACTGTGTCTTGAAAAGCTCACCCTGCCTCCTTTTGAGCCAGCTGCTACTGCTGATATGAAGTTTTTATCTTGGAAAACAGCTCTGCTTTTAGCATTTACTTCTGCAAGGCGAGTTTCAGAGCTACAGGCGCTCATGGCTGTGGAACCTTTCATCCAGACAGGGTCTCCCTGAGGACAAACCCAACATTTATGCCTAAAGCAGTGTCCAGTGTGGCTCTTAACCAAGCCATCCATCTGCCAATCTTTTTCCCAAATCCACAGAACAAGGGGAAGAGAATTCTGCATTCTTTGGATGAACACAGACAGCTTAGATTCTACTTGGACAGAACCAAAGCTTTCAGGAAAACAGAGTAATTACTAGTGGCATATGCTGCAGGATCACAAGGAAAGCCTATCTCAAAGCAGACTATTTCTAAGTGGTTAGGCCACTGCATTCATTTCTGCTACTTAAACCATGGCAAGCCAGTGCCTAAGGGCATTAGGCCTCATTCCACCAGAGCTGCAGCCACCTCAGCAGCCTTTCTCAGGGGAGTACTAACCAGAGGCATTTTAGAGGTGGCTACTTGGAGTTCAGTGCACACCTTTACAAAGCATTATCATCTGCCACTCTACTCTAAATCCAGGGCAGGCTTTGCCACTGCAGTTCTGCAGGGCCTCATAGCCGCTCCTACTGCTGTCTAGTTCCAGCCTCCCAATCATAGCTTTGGGACTCTACCCAAATGTAATGACTGCAACAGTGAAACACGAAGAACATAGTACAGTTGTGTACACTTAACATAAATGTAGATGTTTGAGTGTATGCACTGTTGCAGTCCAGGTTACCCACCCACCTTCCCCCTTTTTACTTTTGGATCTTAGCTTTCCTTCTCTGATTTATACTACCTATGTGGTGCATTTGCTTATAGGTGAGGGTAAAATTTATATTGGTGTATTTCTGAATATATATATATATATATATATATATATATATATATATATATATATATATATAAAGTTTGGCTACCCTTTTTGGAGGCACCTGACATCTGGGGCAAGGAAAAACTGAAGAAAATGGAGTCGGCTGCTTCTTTTATACCCCTGACGACCTGACTTCAAGGAAGGGGCGAAAGCAGCCGACGCAGGACCCAACACTTTGGAATTCAGCCCGGCTTAGGGTAACCTGCCAGCAGGATTACCCTAATGTAATGACTGCAACAGTGAATGCACTCGAACATCTACATTTATGGTAAGTGTACACAACTGTACTTTTCCTGAGTGTCAGCCCTGTGAGCTCTTACTTTCTCATTCTCATTCCCACCCCCCGGCTCATCTGATTCTCCGGCTCTTGGGGCACATGTTAGCTGCCATTTTTTGGTTCCCTCAAGAGGTACTGCATGAGGATTCTGCACTGGACACTGGCAGTGCAAGTGGTCTTATCTGACACTCACGATGGAATTCCCATTTGCACTGACAGGTCTGTCGAAATCTGTTCAGTTGGTGGTTGGAATCTCCCTCTCTGTCTGAAGGGAGATCATTTGCTCTTCTCCTTTCTCTGGGCACAGGCATCATGGATGCCTTTCTGCTATGGTGGGGGGGGGGGGTTTGAAAGGAGGACTTTCCAAGGGACCTGGACTGATACCGAGGCCCGTCTTCACATCAGTGTCTTAGAGATGAATGCAGTCCTGCTTGGATTGCTGGCTTTTCAGGGCATTCTCCCCCTAGGGTGTGATATTAGTTCAAGTACTACACCATAGACACATTGTTGGTCTGAACAAACACAGAGCAACATGCTCATATCTTTTTTGTTGGGAAGACATAAAAGTTTGGCAGTGGGCGATTTCAGCTCGGTGTTTTTTGGTTTCAGTACACATCCCAAGGCGCTACAGCATGTTGGCAGACAATTTAAGCAGGAAAATTCTTTTTCTGCATGAGTGGTCCCCGAATTTGAGAGTGACCACTTGGATTTTTTGTCACTAGAGCACCCCATATTGCAATTTATTTACATCCCCTTGCAACACCAAGTGCAGCAGCTGTTATGTTTTTGTCCTCCTTCAGGTGCAGTCACACAGGGCTAGTCTTTTGTATGCTTGGCCCCAGGTCTCCTTACACCTATCCCCAGACTCTGTTTATAATCACATTTCTTCAGAAGGCAGCCCATTGCAAAACAACTGTAGTCCTCATTTGCCCCCCTTTGGCCCTGTTGGGTGTGGTTCCCCTTCCTTTGGCCTCTTGAAGTACCTTCTTGAATCTTGGATCTCATTCCAGATCTTATCTCAAACCCGGTGGGCCTGGACCTGCCCAACCATCAGACCATAAAGCCGATCGCATGGTTCTTCCAGTTCCCTTGATAGCCCAAAATACCAAGCTTTCCAACAGAGTAGTACATATCTTGTCTTTCTCACAGAAGCTGTTTCTACATAAGCTGTATGTTAGTAAGTGGAAACAATTTGGTGGTTTGGCTTACCTCTAAGGGGTTGGATCTCTTTTCAGCCCATAGAGGTTGTTTTTGACTTCCTGTGGATTTGTTTCACTCAGGCTCTAGTTATTCTGCTGTTAAGGAGCAATTGGCAGCCATTTTCAATTTCCACATTGGTAGATATAATGTGTTTTTAGCGGCTCTCAAAATTTCCAAGGCCTTCCTCAAGGGTACCTTTTTCTGATGTTTTCCAGTTATGGACCCATCTTCACCATGCTTCATGCTTCAGATGTTGGCTGCTCCTCCTTTTGAGCCTTCTGCTGTGGTTGACTTAGTTATCTTGGAAGACCTTGTTCTTGGTAGTGGTTACTTCTGCCAGGCAGGTGTCAGAGTTGCAAACCCTCCCATCAGTGCCTCCATACTTGGCTTTTCATAAAGACAGGGTTTCCCTGCACATGGACCCCCCTTTTCTTCCTAAGGGGGCTACGGAGAACAATTTGAGCCACTTCAGTGTCCTATTTATATGCTGCTGTATTCATAACGCAAAAGAAGTCCTCCTCTGGTCGACTATCATACGTCTGGCCATTTTACAAAAGATAGATGCTATAGCTAGGGTGCGTGTGATATCCCGCATCTCTCTGTGGACATCGGCCGTAAACCGACCAGGTACGAAATGGACATCAGCACGCACCTGCCTCAGAACTTTTGTGCCGCCTGTGTGACTGCCAACTCCGGTTGTCACTCCTTCCGAAAAGTGATCCCATGTGAAGCCCTCATCTTATCTGACTTCAGATAAATACCCCATAGGAGTTTTTGATTATCTTTTGCTGCTGCTGTGAAGGTTTTCATGTCTGGTAGAAAGAGCAAGTGTAGGTGTGGAAGGCAAATTCCACATAAATATACGAATGAGCTCTGCCTGTTTTGCTTAGGCCAAGAACACGACCACACTACTTGTAGTATTTGTCAGGCCTTTGTTCCCGAAACCCTCAGGAGTCACTTAACTGCCTTAAAACTTTATTTAGAGAACCAGTGTCTAAAGCGTTTGGCCAAAGCAATGGATCCCGACATCAGGCCCCTCGGATGAGCCACCAGTCAGAAAAGGCAAAAAGTCTAGGCCCGAACTGACTGCTGCGCCCTACCTTCCAGCCGTACCTCTCAAGGCCAATGAAGACCCGGATTCCGAGCCAGAATCCTCGGACCTTCCTTTGACAGGTGTCCAGGTGGAAGCAGTTAAAGAATGTCACCTCATCATATCCGAGGGTCCCAGTGGGGTCTCGCAAATTGTGGTTCGCAAGGATGTTAGCTGTGATATTGTTGAGTGCCGTCCGGCATCTGGCCCTCCCACTCTTCACCGGATCTCTGATACCTTGATGTCGGAGTCCCATAAAAAGAAGCAAAAAACTAAACATCTTGCTCCTTTGCCACCACCTGCTGCCTCCAAACAACTTCCTGATTGGAAGGCCTTCACCCAAGGCCTTTTGAACACCTTCTTAGCCATATGCCAGGCCCCTACTACATCTACCCCCAAAGGTAAACCTGCTCCGGATGTTTCATCTGAAGAAGAGGATTCCTCAGGGGATGAATCTCTCACCTATACATCACAAATTTCTTCCCCTCTGGAATATGCTTCCCCAGAGGAGGAGGAGTGTAATGGCACATATTCCCCAGAAAATACCACCTTCAGGGAAACCATTGCTCAAATGAAAGAATTCTTTAAGTGGGACAGCAATCAGGTTACAGAAACCCAGAAGAGGTGTTAACCTCCTGCAAATGGAGTCTCCTAACCTGTCTGTTATTGTCCAGTACACCCTGCTTTCTTGAATGCATTCCTGGCTGCCTCCAAAACCCTGATTCACAACTTCCTGCTGCCAAATTCCCAGACAGGTTTTATAAGGTCCTTGAGGATGCTAAATTCTTGTACAAAGCACCCTCTACAGACCCTTCAGCCATTGCTGTGGCTACAGACAAAACTGCTAAGCTACTCCCTTCCACATCTTTCCTGCCCTCTAACAAGGAAGAGCATGTTAATGGAGTGCCTAGGGAAAAAGGTAAACTTCTGCTACCCTAGCCGTTGGAGCAATTAACTACCAAACTCACATGGCCAAATATTCCTTGACTGTGCTAGCTGATGTGACTAAATATCTGGGGAACCTCCCTGACTCCCCAGCCAAGGCAAAAATATATGCCCTGTTGAATTCCTGCACTCAGGTGACCAAGCACTCTGTTAAGTGCAGTTATGATGCAGTAGAGGCCTCTTCTAGGGCTGCTGCTTCAGGGAGTCATCAGAAGATATTCATGACTTAGGTTGCAGCCTCTCCCTTATGACATTAAGTCTAAACTCTTGGATGCACCCCCTAGACAACAAAGACTTATTTGGTTCAGCGGCTGCTGACCTTTTTAAGGCCCTCCAAGCTAAGGGTAAGGAGCTAGAGGCTCTGAGAGACAGTCTCCCCGATCCCACTCTTCCAAAGGAATTACCCTACCTTTGTGAGAAGGCATGCCAGACGGTTGCCACCCAAAAGCAACAAGGACTCCAGGAAACAGGGCTCAGCCAGACTTGCTTCTGTAGTCCTGCCACCAAATAGCCCTTTCAGGGTAAGCCATGGTAGCCTGTAACTACCAGGCACTGGATCCGATCACCCCATTTTCCATGCATCCCTCCCTCTCCCTACCTGCTTGGAATCTGGTTACCCAGGACTCTTGGGTCCTCTCTATAATACAACAGGGATACTTCATAAGTTGGGAGACCAAACCTACTCCCAAAGGCATTCCTCAACCCCCTCGAGAACAGCTGCTTTCCTTACCCTCAGTTCTTCAGGAACTCCTAGATCAAGGAGCCATTCAGGAAGTCCCTGCACGTGCAAGGGGAAAGGGATTTTACTCCAGGATGTTCTTAGTTTCCAGGAAAAAAGGTCCATGGAGACTTGTCCCATCTCAACACATTCCTTCAAGTTCCCTCCTTTCACATGCTCACTCTTCCTACCCTGCTCCCCCTGATCTTAACCTAGGTGGTCTTAGTATCCTTTGATATAAAATACGCCTACTTACACATTTCAATCCATCCCCTCTTCAGGAAATTCCTCCACTTCTCAGTGGGCTCTGCACACTATAACTTCTGTGCTTTGCTAGTTGGTCTCTCTACGGCCCCAAGTGTGTTTACAAACTGCCTAGCACCAGTCATGGCTTTTGCCAGGGCAAAGGGAATCCAATTCTTCCCCTACCTAGACAATATCCTGATCCAGGCTATGGTTCTACAACATCTAGACTGAAGTCTGGGATTCACTATAAACCTCAAAAAATCATCCCTGATTCCTTCTCAGGATCATGTGTTCCTGGGGTGCAGGATCCTAACAGAAAAATAAATATCCTGCTTTCCCCCAGAAAAAGTTTTGTCCCTTACTACATAACTTCAAGGAATTACACCTCCTAAAAGCCATATCAGTCAGGGAGTTCCTCAGGCTCCTGGGATTCATGGCCTCCACCATCCCCATGGTTCCCCTGCCAAAACTTCACATGAGAAAGTTCCAATGGTACTTGAGAACAGTCTGGAAGCAACATCTGCACCCCCTGGAGTGCATAATTCCAATGTTTCCATGCCTTTCCAGGGAATTGAACTGGTGGATAGCTCAGATAAATGCCAATCCAGGCCTACCCCTGCTTGCCCCCCCCCCCCCCCCAAAAAAAAAAAAACTCTTCACAGACATCTCAGACACTGGTTGGCGAGCAACCTTGGGACAATGGGGAGTGATAAACTCATGGGCCCACACTCAACAGAAAGAACACATCAATATCAAGTAAATGAAAGCCCTGATATTAGTCCTACAATTTTTCAAGGATCATCTTGCAGGCACGCTGAGGTGGTACACACATATAATACCACGGTGCTGTGGTGCATCAACAAATGGGCGGGAACAAGGTCCTACATCCTGTGCAGGTTAGCCCTGCAGGCATGGGAAATTGCCTGGACAGACAAGTCGACATCCAAGTTGTCTACATTCCCTCAACAAACAATGTGATGGCAGATACTCTTAAGCAGGACCATGACTCTATCTCATGAATGGATGCTAAACAAGGATGGGTTTCTGGACCTGTTCCATCGATGGGGGTATTCCAGATGTGGATCTGTTTGCCTCCCCTGTGAACAGACAGCTTCCAACCTTCTGCTCCAGGGTACCACACCCCCAGCATGGAGGGTGGATGCTCTCTCATTCCCTTGGAAGGGGATGTATGCTTATGCGTTTCCTCTTTCACTCTCATACAAAAAGTTCTGCTGAAAATTCAGAAAACAACCTCAAATCTTGTTGGTGACTCCCTGTTGGCCAAGGCAGCACTGGTTTACCCCTACTACTCCACCTAGCTAAGGGCAATCACCACAAGTTACCCCAACAGATGGACCTGCTCACACAGGAGAGGGGAACACTCATACACCCACAACTGTCCACTCTGAGCCTTGCACTATGGGTGATAGGGCATCGAGTCCCTTCAGACACCTTTACACAGAGGACGTGCTTCAAGTTTTGCAGGAGGCCAGAAAACCAAATACCAGAAAATCATACCTTTCAAAGTGGAAGAGATTTTCTGCCTGGTGTCAAAAACATTACAACCACTGGTGGTAGAACACCCCAGTGGTCCTGTCTTAACTGTGTAATTTGAAGTCTGGACTATCCTGTTCCTCCATCAAGACCCACTTTGCTCCACCATCTCAGCATGCCTGCCTCTCACCCCTCCTTTGGCTTCTAGGCTGGAAGTTAAACTTTTCCTAAAAGGGCTTCTGCACCTCAGACCCCTAAGGAAGCCCATGCCCCACCACCTTGAGATCTTAACTTTGTCCTGGAGAAAGTGACACTGCCACCCTTCGAGCCAACCAAAGACTGTTCTCTCCAACATTGTACATGAAAAACCCAACTCTTGGTGGCAATTACTTCAGCAAGAAGGGTCTCAGAACTACAAGCCCTTATAGCCTCCCATCCTTGACTATTTTCCACAAAGGGTGTGTTTGCACACCAGTCCTACCTGTGCCCAAAGTAGTCAATGAGCTGTCCCTGAATCAGGCCATCAAGCTACCCACTTTCTTCCCTTCACCTGAAAACCTGACTAAAAAGATAATACTTACCTTAGATGTTCACAGACAGCTTAGATACTCTGGCCAAGACCAAGCCCTTCTGCAAATCAGACAGGCTTTTTTTTTTGTCATACCACCCAAGATCCCCAGAACACCCTGTTTCCAAACAGACCATATCCTCTTGGATATCCAAAACCATCACCTTTTGCTATACCCCCCATGGCAGAGGGCTCCCCTTCCCAGTAAAGGTACATTCCACTAGGGCAATGTCCTCCTCTGGAGACTTTTTCAGGGGTCTGGATACAGCTGCCATTTTAGAAGCAGGTATATGGTCCTCTGTCCATACCTTTACCAAACACTAAGTTGGACTTTGTGTCTACCAGAGCAGGGTTTGCCAGAGCCATCCTTCATGGGTTTGTGGAAAATGCTTCTGTTCCTCCACCAAATTCTTAATGCATGAACTTTTGCACTCTCCCTTGTGTTATGAATACAGCAGCATATGAATAGGACATAGTGTTATTGTGTAAAATCTTACCATAACTTTAGATTTCCTTCTCTTCAATATGCTGTTGTATAGATGTTCATCGTGCTTACAGCTGCAGTCATAACAGAAGGGTTATCCTGCCGTCAGGCGGGTCCTCGGTCGGCCGAATTCCAAAGTCTAGGTCCGGCGTCTGTTGTCGTCGCTTCTTCCCTGACGTCAGTGTGGCAGGGGTGTAAAAGAGACAAGCCAACACCATTTTCTCCAGTCTTTCTTGCCGCGCGGTGCCCGAAGCAGAAGCAGTTCGCAAGTGCCAGTCGGCCAGCTCCTGAGATTTACGAAAGTATTTCAGCCGAAGTCTTCTTGAAAGCTAAGTACCCTGTTGGGGAAACTTTTCTTGCCTCAGACCGATGTCAGACAAAGTTAATAATTGCATTTCATGTGGGAAGCAAATACCGCATAAGGATTTCCACTCTTTCTGTATACCTTGCTTAGGCCCAGACCACGACGTCTCGGCCTGCCGTTTTTGTGCTAGACTCAATAAGCACACTATTAAGCGTCGGGCGGAGTTCGCCCTTCACTTTTTTGGCAAAAAAGTTAATTATATTATGTCGTCGGATACTCCGACTCCAGTTTTGAGCAAAAAAGGGAAAGATAAGGACCGACATACGAGGTCCGCACCACCCACTGAAACCACGCTAAGGCCGACTACCGGTTCTCCGGTACTCAGCGAGGCACATACGCAGCCCCTGAGTACCGATGACAATGCATTACCGGTGTCTTCAGTACCCGAGGTCGCAGACTCCTCGGCCCCCATTCCTACTACAGATCCCGACGCCACTCCTGGCAGGGAAACTCAGAATTTAGACAGGCCTGCCATTTCTCAAGGGGTCTTCAGGCCTTCCTCCTTCTGTATTAAAGCCTTCACTAAATCTAAAGCAGCCATGAAAACCAAAAAACAGGTTCCTCAGACCCCCTCTCAAGGCACCATGCCTAAAAAACAGATGCTTAAAATGGCTGAAGATTTGATTACTCTTATCAGGGGTTCTCAACCACTCTGACAAAAGGCCCAGATTAGAGGAAGACTACCCTTCCTCAGATCAAGCTTCTATTACCTCAGAACTATCTGAGGACCAGGATTATGCCTATTCTCCATTCGAAGACTCTGATGCAGAGGAGTCTATTCCCTCTGTCCCCCCCCCCCCCCCCGAGGACTTCTCTTTTGGGGAAACCCTGCATACATTGAGGGAACACTTTCACTGGGAAGGCCAAGATTACTCAGATTCCAAGAAAAGGCTCAGGGAATTTCTTCTGCTCCCCCAGCATAGGCCTCTGGCTATCCCTCCTGTTTTAGATATATTGGATGATGTGTACACAGAAGCCAGCCTTAATCCTGATTCTTTGCCTCCAGCTCCTGTTAAACCAGACAGGTATTACCGGGTCCCTGATTCTCACCAGTTCCTATATAAAAGCCATACTGCTGACCCAGAAACAATTTCACAGGGTCCCAAGGGAATTAATGCCTCTACTACTAAAAATCCATTACCTTCAGAGAGAAATTCCAGAGCTTTAGAAAGGTAGGGGAAAAAGGTGTACACCTCGACCACTTTAACCATGAGGGCATTAAACTGTCAGTTCCATGTGTTAAAGTATCAACAGTTTTTGATATCTCAGCTGAAACGCAAGATGACACAACCAGAACAACCAGATTTAAAAGAGTTGCAGGATTTGTTGCATGGTGCAGAGCAAGTGGGTAAACATACCTTGCAGTGTGGTTTTGATGCTTTAGAGGCCTCATGTAGAGCTGCTGTTACGGGGTCTGTTATAGGTAGGCATGCTTGGCTCAAAGAGCAAACCTTACCAGATCATGTCAAAGCTAAATTATTAGATGCACCTCTTCAAAAAGATGTATTGTTTGGTGTTAAAGCTGAGGAGGTGCTAAAGAAAATGGAGGAAAAAGTGAAATCAATGCAAACAGTGAAAGATTTCCTGCAGGTACAGCCTCCACATTTCAGCAGAAACTGGCCTTCAAAAAATTGGTCCTTTCCAGCCACGGACAGACCTCAAAGGGGCAGATACAGGCGCCCAAGGGGCAGAGGGCAACCTCAAGTATCCTTCAGAGCCAGACAGTGGCAAGCACCAACCCCAAGAGGTGGAGAAGATAGATCACAGTCTTTTAGAAAACAGACACAATGACTTCCCCCTACACCTGCCAAGCAAAGCTTTAATGGCAGCACCTTTGGGCGGAAAATTTACATTATTCTCAAAAAATTGGCATATTGTTACAAAAGACAAATGGATTCTGGACATTATAGACAGAGGCTACAGGTTCCACTTTCACACCCTTCCAAAAATGAGAGGCATGCCAAATCTGCCACAAAATCAAAGGGCAGAGGCACAAAAACAAGTTTCAGCTCTCATGGACATGAAAGCAATTCAAGAGGTACCTGCAAAAGAACAAGGTCAAGGGTTTTATTCCAGACTATTCCTGGTACCGAGGAAAGACAAAGATTGGAGACCTATCTTAGAGCTATCCATCCTAAACACATATCTACAGGTGCCAAAATTCAAGATTCTCACATTACAGCAGTTTCTTCCCATGCTGGGCAAGGAGTCTTGGCTGGTAACATTGGACCTCAAGGAGGCATACCTGCATGTCCCTATCAGACAAGATTGCAGAAGATACCTCAGATTTCTTGCAGGTTCAACCCATTACCAATTCTCTGCATTGCCCTTTGGCTTATCTACTGCGCCCAGAGTGTTTACGAAATGCCTGGCATCAGTAATCGCCTTCTGCAGACTACAAGGGATACAAATCTACCCATATCTGGACGACTGCCTGATCCAAGCAGACAGCAAGGACATACTACTGCAGCACCTGGCGTTTGTAATAAAGCTGTTGAACTTCCTGGGATACACAGTCAACAAAAAGAAATCAAAACTAATACCCCCTCAACAAATAATTTTCCTGGGTGCCAGCTTGGATACAACCACCCAGATGGCCTACCTCACGCCAGACGAGCAAGGGCAACTGTGTCAATACTTCAGAAAAATGGCAACTTACACCAGGCTAACTGCAAGGAAAATCCTGCAGGCTCTGGGATTCATGGCATCGTGCATCCTACTAATCCCATGTGCAAAGCTGCATATGAGGAAACTTCAATGGTACCTGAAAAACTTATGGTCTCAGCACAGCCACAGCTTGGAAACAATTATCCCACTCATTTCATGCCTTCAAAAGGAATTTTTGTGGTGGACTCAAACTTGCCGAAGAAACACAGGTCTTCCTTTCTGTGTACCTCAAGCAACTCAAATCATCACAACAGACGCCTCAGACTATGCCTGGGGAGCACACATGACAGATCAGTGCATTCAGGGAAAATGGACCCGAAAAGAGAAGCACCTTCACATCAACCAAAAGGAAATGCTAGCCGTGCAAAAGGCTGTTATGACCTTCAAAGACCTACTGCATCCAGGCCAGCTATTGATAAGGACAGACAACACCACAGTGATGTGGTACATAAACAGGGGGGAACTCATTCGTACCCCCTGTGCAGGCAAGCCATGACCCTATGGAGCACAGCACTGGAATTGCAAATTCAACTGCAGGCACAATTCCTGCCAGGGAAGGAAAACACACTGGCAGACAACCTAAGCAGAAATATGACAGATCCACACGAATGGAAGTTTCATCCTCAGCTTTTCCCAAAGATAACTCGGGCATGGGGACAGCCAGACATAGATCTCTTTGCTACCCACAGAAATTGCCAGTTGAAAAAATTTTGTTCAAGGACCTATCATCCACAAGCCTGGAAAGTGGACGCACTTTCCTTCAATTGGGTGACATTGACAGTCTATGCCTTCCCGCCTCTTCCTCTGCTGCCCAAAGTTCTATTAAAAGCCAGAGCAGAGAGGCCGAAATGATTCTCATCGCTCCAGACTGGCCAAGACAACACTGGTATCCGCTCCTGAGGAGCTTGACACATTCCCCACCATGGATCCTACCTCTAGTCCCTCTGCTGTTGTCCCAGCATAACTACAAAACCCTTCACAGCCATCTCAAAACTCTAAATCTAGCTGCATGGAGAATTCCTTGATTTCCCAACAGTTTCTCCCCTCCAAGGAGGTGCAGGATGTCATCTTGGAGGCCAGAAGACCTTCTACTAGAAAGGCTTACTCCGCCAAATGGAAACGATTTTGTGCCTGGAATCAAGAAAAGGGACAGAATCCTTGGGTAATAAATATACCTCAAATTTTACAGTACCTAGCTGAGATGTTAAACAATGGACTTTCCTTCTCCATCAAGATCCACGCTTCAGCCATTTCTGCACAATACAACACAGGTCCTCCATTATTCTCTCACCCTCTCTTAAGGCAGTTCCTCAGAGGGGCAAAGAATTTAAAACCCCCAAGGAAACCACCAGTCCCTGCTTGGGACCTCAACTATGTATTGGAAAAGCTGACCCTTCCTCCCTTCGAGCCAGCTTCTTCAACAGAGTTACAGTACTTGTCATGGAAAACGGCCTTTCTTCTGGCTATCACCTCAGCACGCAGGGTTTCGGAGCTACAGGCCCTCATGGATGTGCAGCCATTCATCATTTTCCATCAGGACAGAGTTTCCTTACGAACCAATCCTACCTTTATGCCAAAGGTAGTATCCAGTGTAGCTTTGAATCAGACTATCCACTTACCTACCTTTTATCCTAATCCACAAAACAAAGGGGAAGGACTACTACATTCCTTGGACATTCACAGACAACTTTGTTACTACTAGGACAGAACAAAGCCATTCAGGAAATCTGAGCAACTCTGTGTGTCCTATGCTATAGGTACTCAGGGAAAGGCTATTTCCAAACAGACAATTTCAAAATTGATAGCCCACTGCATACGCTTTTGTTACTCATTTCATGGAAAAACTGTGCCTGCATGCATCAGATCCCACTCCACCAGAGCCACAGCTACCTCTGCAGCCTTCCTCAGGGGGGTCCCTACCGAGGACATTTTGGAAGCAGCCACCTGGAGTTCAGTGCACACTTTCTCCAAGCACTATCACCTCCCACTACACTCAAAATCTAGAGCGGGCTTTGCCACAGCAGTCCTGCAGGGCATCCTAGCCCCTCCTAGTTCCACTTAGTGCCTACCACCATTACTTAGCTTTGGGATTCTACCCATCTGTTATGACTGCAGCTGTATGCACGATGAACATAGTACAGTTTTGTACCTACCATAAATGTAGATGTTCAAGTGCTCGTACAGCTGCAGTCCAGGTTTCCCTCCCTCCATCCCCTCTTAGGACAGGCCTTATGACAAACACTTTTCATATAACCTTTTTGGGGTATTCTTTTACGGTGTATTTGCTTGCAACTACTGTTTTTGATTTATCAACATTGCATCTTTGCATAACATTGTTTGCCTTCCTTCTGGGGGCACCTGACATCTGGAGCAAGAAAAACTGAAGAAAATGGCGTTGGCTGCCTCTTTTATACCCCTGCCGCACTGACGTCAGGGAAGAAGCGATGACAACCGACGCCGGACCTAGACTTTGGAATTTGGCCGACCGAGGACCCGCCTGACGGCAGGATAACCCTTCTGTTATGACTGCAGCTGTATGAGCACTCGAACATCTACATTTATGGTAGGTACAAAATTGTGCTTTTCCCACCCTGCCCCTCCCCTTGCACTTGCCTCACTCCTGAGTACCCACTCTGTAGTCGCTGATTCCAGCTGCATTCAGTTCTGAAGGAGGTGCATGCCGACATCTGTTTTGTACCCGATGTCAGTTTATGGCTGACGTCCACAGAGAGAGAAGCAGGATGTCACTTGCACCCTAACAGTAACATCTATCTTTTGTAAAATGGCCAGATGTACGAGAGTCGACCAGAGGCAGAGACTCCCTTGTGTTATGAATTCAGCAGCACATAGAAGAGAGGGACATCTAAAGTTATGGTAAAGTTTTATACAACAATACTTTCATTTACCTGTGTTTCTTCCGGAGTTCCCCAACAAAGGGGGATACTTGCTGCATTATATCAATGTTCACAGACAGTTGAAGTTTTATTTGGATAGAACAACATCTTAAAGAAAGTCTAATCAGTTTTTCTTTTTTTAAAAGCTTAGTTGGACATTAAAATTACTGTCTCCAAGTGGCTGTCTTATTGTATATGTGAAGTTGTTCTATCTCGCCATTCATTCTTACAGATGTGTTCTGAGCCGATCCTCTGCTCCGAGTCGGCCAACTACAAAGCTCAAGGTTTTCAGACAGCTCGAGGCCAAGTCCCTATCCCATGATGCACCTTGAGTTACCTCAGATCTAGTTTGCCACTGCAACAGCTCTGGCCGGTATAGTTTTTTTCTTCTAGAAAAAAATTATCTTTACAAACTTTAATAATAGTTTTCAGTTTAATAACTTTTAGTATCTTGTTGAACTAGTGTATAGCTTAAATTGTGATAGTCCCTTTATAGTCTTTTTGGATTTCGTTTAAATAGGTGATTAGTATCTCCCTTCTCTTTCTTTGGTGTGCCTTTTTATAGATTAGAAGAGGGTTTAATAGTTTAGAAGTGTGTTTTAGTAGACATTTATAGGCTTTAGTGTGTGTTTCCAGAACATTAATAGTTAGTTTATATTTAACTTTATAGAGTCCATTTGTTTTTTTAAGGGCTGCTTACTATTTAAAATACTTCAGTGTTCTTTGAATTTGTTGAACCCTTGTGTGTTTTGATATGTCTTTAATACAGGTTTTCTTGTGTGCATTTAAATATTTCCCATGGCTGACCAGGATAAGGAGAAACAACCGGTCTGGGTTTAAAAAATGTCCAAAGTGTTGGCAGAAAATGTCTGTGACTGATGGTCATGTTAATTGTGTTTATTGTTTGGTTTGGGTGCTTCGCACTTGCAAGAGAGTTGCTCCAAGTGCCATTCTTTTAGTAGCCATGTACTTGAAAGAAAAAGAAAGTTAATTGAGAGATGAAAATCATCCTTTCAAGAAGCTTTGTGTGACCATGATAAAGCTAGCAAATCCCCCAAATCTTCCAAGTCCTGTAAGTCTTCACCATCGGAACAGAGAGTTGCCGATCTGACAAAATTAAAAAAAAAAAAAAAAAAAATCAGCTCCACAGCCCTCAGAGCCGATCATCTTATCTTTTTGGAGCCGATCCTCAGTCCTGGAACCGGTCTCTGGAGTACTGAAGTGTCCAATCCTACAATCCGTCCCACCCTCTACCCTTTCATTTTGGCCCTTGATAAGCCTATGTGATTTGGATGTGGATCATGTGGTGCAGAAGTTGTTACAGGCACCCACGTTTGCAAAATTTTTATCAGTTCCGACCCAAGTGGTTTCGGAACCGAAAACTGTTCCTCCATTTTCTTCTTTTCCTCCTCCGAGACATACCGGTCTGTCGGAGCCGGAGGAGTTGGACCTTATGATTTGTGGTGCCTTCGGAACCCACGCCTACTCCAGTGCCATCGGTTCCGATTACTCAGATTTCCTCAGTGCCCATCGAGGAGTCTAGGAGCTGACACTCGTCGGTCGGGTCCAGGGAGGATAGTCGGACCGACCTTTCGGTTCCGACTTTACCTCCCGGGGCTTCGGCTCGGATGAGTTTGGCTCCTACTTCTGGATCGGAGCCCACTGTTCCAGTGCCGAGGGAGTCATCAGTTTCTTTGGATCCAGTGGTTTCTTCCCACTGGAGCAGAGGTGCTTTTGAGGCCATGAGGAGAGTAATGTCCCCCAGGACATCCACAACTTCAGGACCAACTACCTCTTCCCAAAAAGCACCTGTCTACTTCTGCCTCACCAAATCCCTTTGAAGCGTGGAGACCCTGAGCCTCAGTAAGCCCCACTGGGTGATCCCCACTCTTCTGAGACCTCACCAGAAGCTCCCACTGATGAGGTTCCTAGGAAGGGAATTTGCAAGAGGAAGCATCTAGACTCCCCACAGGAGTCTATCACATCTGACACTGACTTAGATGAATCAGAAGGGTTCCCCTATGAAGATATCTCATTTGCAGATATCTTGGAAATCCTAAAGCAGAGGGGCAACTGGAAGCCCACCAACCCTACTGAAGATGAGTTGGTACTCCTGAAAGTTTTTGGGTCTCAACCCTCCACCTCTTGGGTGTCTCCGTCCTTCGATGAGCTTATGGAGCTGGTCTCACGAAGGGCTTGAGAGTCTCTGGACACCATGGAGCTTGTCCCTAGGAGGCCCAATAAATTTATTTCTGCCACTCATAAGACCTTTCTCACTAAGGGAGTGCCTGTTCATGCCATGGTGGTGGCAGCAGCCACCAAAAAGGAGATGCCGGAAACTTCTTCCTCTGCCCATCCTCCTAACAGAGACTCTAGGAACATGGATAGATACAGGAAGCGCATGTTTAGTTAAGCAGCTTTTGCCATGTGTTCACTGAACTACCTTTCACATTTCACAAGACTGCAAAGAGACCTAAAAGAGCTTGGAGATGCTCTACAGGGTACTGTAGCTGAGGGAGCTTCAGACAAGATTGCTTCCCAGCTTGCTACCCTTAATTCCATAGTGAACTCTTCTATGCGTCTGATTTCATATGCAGCTGATGGAATAAGTAGGGCAGCAGGTACAGGAATTGCTTTTAGGAGATGCTTCTGGATGTGCATATGTTCCTTTGCAGAGCTCTTTAAGTCATCCATTGTCAACACCCCTTTTGATGGCTCGTCTCTTTTCTGGCCCAAAGTTAAGGAAACTCTGACCAGGTGTGAGCAGGAAGGAAAGGCTCTGCCATTGGAGTCCATTTTTCCAACCCTACTAGACCCTACCCCAAGGGTCAAAAGGAAGGAAAGATGTGGTTCCGTAAAGCCCAAGGAGCCTTTCTGGACACAAGTGGTGAACCCCCCTCCAGGGGCAGAGGAGGGGGCAATAATGTAAGACGCCACCCTCACGGCAGAGGAGGTCCGCAAAATCATGGTGACAGAGACCAGTTCTTTGGGAAGCCTTACCAGTGCTCCTGAAAGGAGGACCGACTGTCCTACTCTGGAAGCAGTCGGGGGGGGGGGGTCACTTATCTTTGTATCGAGACGCCTGGCTAAAAATAAATGACAACTGGGTGCAAAGCATAATTTCCAGAGGGTATTTTATTCCCTTTGCCGCTCCTCCCCCCTTGACAACAAAAATCCCAGACGTTCCACCCAGTTACAGGGAACAAGCAACAGTAGAGGTCCAAAGGTTGCTAGAAAAGTCATCCAATCAGTCCCATCAGACCAGATAGGATCCAGAACTTACTCAAGATTCTTTTTAGTTCCAAAAAAGACAGGGGACTGGAGACCTATTTTGGACCTCAGTAGACTAAACAGTTCTGTCAAGAAGGAGAATTTCCGGATGGTCACGCTACAGTTGATACTTCCCTTCTTAGGGAAAGACAATTGGATGTGGTCGATAGATCTCCAGGATGCATACTACCACATGAAAATGACCAGACCATCCAGTGTTCTTCTGTGCTTCCTGCTGGGAGCCAATCACTACCAGTTTCGAGCCCTGCCCATTGGACTCACTACAGCCCCCAGAGTGTTCACCAAATGTATGGCAGTGGTCATGGCTCACCTGAGGTTTGGGATTCCAGGTGTTTCCGTACTTAGATGATTGGCTCCTCACCGCAACCACCAGACATCAGCTTATACAAGCAAGGGACACCACACTTACACTTTGCAATCAACTGGAGATTACCATAAACTCAGAAAAATCTGCCTCGTCTCCATCGCAACATATCGTTTTTATTGGAGCAGAGTTGGACACCAACACCACTTTAAAACTTCCATCAGAAAGGATATCATTACTTCGTCAGCAAATTGTGAATGTCATATCCAGAGACAAGATGCCAGCCTCAGAAGTGCTAAAGTTGGTGGGGACGATGGCAGCTGCAATAATAGCGATTCCATTGGGTCGTATGCACATGGGGATTCTACAATGGCTTCTGTTCAGGCAGTAGTCTTATCAAGAGCTCCCAATGTCACATCTGATTATTGTAGCAAACACATACAAAAAGAATTTTTGGTGGTGGTTGACCTCTCTCCAAGTAACAATAGGGTTGTCCTGTTATCCTACCCTCACCATCGGCCACTGTGACCACGGATGTTTCCCTGATTGGGTGAGGCATTTACAGGGAAGAACAGCCCAAGGCACATGGACCGAACAAGAGACGCATCTGCATATCTGTGTCCTGGAGATGAGAGCGGTACTCTTGGCATTGCAGTGCTTTCACGACTGTCTTCCTCTGTGGACAGTTGCGATTCAGAAGGACAACATGTCGGTGGTCTGGTACTTGAACAAACAAGGAGGAGCCAGGTCCTATGCCCTTTGCCAAGAGGTCCTAAGAGTATGGCAGTGGGCTACATCCACCCAGCGCTTTCTGATAGCAGTGCACATCCCAGGGAAATCCAACGTGATTGCAGACGAAACTGAGCAGGGCAATTTTGTTGCCTCACGAGTGGTCCCTCAAAAAAGAAATAATGGAAAGTGTGTTCCACAAATGGGGCCAGCCTTGCTGCAATCTCTTGCATCTGACATGAACAAAACACAGAAGCTCCTTTGCCCTGATTCCCCCTCCGGGAAATTTCCCAAGGGACGCGCTTATACACGATTGGCCTCCGGGTCTCCTTTATGCATTCCCATCAATTCCCCTGATACCCAAAGTATTACAGAAAGCCAAAGCCCTGGGAAGGGTCATCATTCTAATAGCCCCTCATTGGCCTCGTCAGATTTGGTTCTCCTTCCTTCGACCTCATTTGTTGGAAGAGCCTTGGATTCTGGACCCAATTCCAGACCCTTCTGATGCACTCATCTGAGACTCTTCATCCCTCCTTCAGTCCGTAAAATTGAAAGCTTGGTTGCTTCCAATTCCCAACATAACCAGGTTCCATAACCTCTCAAACAAAACACAGCATATCTTAATATCTTCTCATAAATCTACTAGGAAGTTGTACCTCAGCAAATGGAAGAGATTTTCCATATGGGCTTCTCAGAATAACATTGACCCCTACCAAGCCTCTCTTTCCTCTATATTAGAATTTTTGACTGCGCTCTTCAACAAAGGAGCGACGGCAGCTACAATTTGCATGCAGCTTGCTGCCATCCCTAATTTTCATCTTGGTACTGAAGGCTTTAACATAATGTCACACAAGCTATCCAAAGCCTTTCTCAGAGACTTTCCATCATAGTCCACCAGTTAATTCCCCTTATACCCCCTGGAACCTAAATTTTATGCTCACGCATTATTCTCCCACCGTTTGAGCCAGCTTCTTCATGCGATTTGAAATTTCTGTCTTGGAAGACTATCTTTTTAGTAGCCATCACGTCTTGAAGAGTCTCAGAACTACAAGCCTTGACCATAAAACCTCCATATTTGGTTTTCCATGCTGAGAGTGTTTCATTGCATACAAATCCTTCATTCTTACCTAAAGATTGTAATGAAGCTAACCTTAACCAAACTAAAGGAAGGAAACCTCCATAAAAAACTTCTCCTAAGCCAACTTCATGCTACTCAAGTCAGAAGTGACAAACTTCATGACACCCATGCAGATGGGAACTGAAAGTTTGGCTGCTGAATCCTACACTAAGGCACTGTACGAGCTCATCCACTAATGCATGAATCGTTCCATCCCCAATAGAACCAAGATGCTCTCCTCCAAAAAAAGGAAGCCAATCTGGTGGTCCCTTGCCATAAACAAACTTTACAACAAAAGGAACAAACTGTTGCAGAAAAGAGGAAAAGCCCAGGATGTAAAAAAACTCCCTTGCCAGCCTCAGTAAGAAGCTGAGATCCCTCATAAAATCCTCCAAAGCTAGTTACGAAAATAAAATTGCCAAAGATTCCAAAGACAACCACAAGGCATTCTATAGCTATGTCAAGAATCTAAATGACAATGCTCAGATCTGCTCTGAGCTACAACAGAATGGCATTAAATATACTGATCGCTAGGACATTGCCAATATCCTAGCAGATCGATTCAGTGCAAACTTCACCCCCTAAAGGGCCCATCTCAGTACCGAAAGATTGCCAAATTCCCATAATAACGGCCACACAGGTAAAAAAACACACACTCCAAAGCTAAGAATATATATAACTTCCATGGGACCAGATGACATCCCAGGCTGTGTACTACATGAACTGCAAAATGAACTGGCACCTCACCTAAGTGTCATGTTTAGTCATAGCCTCACCTCAGACTTTCTGCCCACTGAGTGACGCACATCTACATTTATCCCACTCCACAAGGGTGATCCACCTTGGATCCTGGGAGCTACCGCCCAATCAGTCTGACGAGCCTGATCTGCAAGGCCATGGAACATGTTATCATGGAACTTGTAAACAAAGACATTGGCAACCTTCAAACACTGGACCCCATGCAGTTTGGGTTCATGAAGGGATGATCTTGTCTCCTGAACCTGATTAACTTCTTCAAATCAGTCTCCAGAGCTGTGGACAAGGGTAAGGTGGTCCATACAGCCTAGCTGGACCTCGCCAAGGCTTTCAACGCAATCCCTCACTCTGGAATCCTAGATCGACTTACTAAGCTGGGCATTAATCCCTACGTCACTCGATGGGTTGCCAACTGGCTTACTGACAGAACCCACACTAAAAGTAGCTGACTCCAAATCCAGCTTCAGACAAGTGGAGTACCTCAGGGTTAAGTCCTGGGACCGCTCTTGTTTGGCATCCACGTCTCTGAAGTACAGACCAGCACTAAGGGACTCTGGCTAACGAAGTTTGCAGATGACTGCAAACTGGGAGCCATTATTGAATCCCCAAATGATGTGGATATTCTATAAAAGGGCCTTACAGAAACAGATGCTTGGTGCCAGAGCCATGGGCTCAAGCTCAATGCTTTTGGGAAAAAAAACATGTACCTGTGAATTACCGCGTAGGTGGCAGTACACTAAACACCGAAAGTGTGATAAGAGACTTAGGGACACAGGTGTACAGTGGTCTCACCTTCGGATAACCACATCGCCACAACAGTCAAGAAATCCTTTTATGTGGCACACCTCATCACTAAGGGCTTTTCATCCAGAAAAAAGGTCATTGTCCCACTGTACTCATCCCTCATTAGACCCATTATAGAATACAATGCCTCGTTTGGTTTGTACCTCTCAAGACATCTGCGACAACTGGAAAGGCTGCAGGAATACCTCGCTAAAAGAATCACAGGCTTAAGCAGGTGCCCTATGCTGACCATCTAAAAAAAACTCCACCTCTACTCTGTGGCATATCGTCTACTCAGAGGTGATCTCTGCTTAACATACAAGGCCATGTCAAACCCAGAGCTGTTGGACATGCTACACTTAAAAAAAATCCCAATCCCTCAGAGAGAGACGCTCCAGGGATCTAAACCTAATCACAATGAACAAAACATGCTGGAGGGATAGGTTCCTGACCTAGAGACTCCCCAGGCTCTGGAATAGACTTGCCCATACATGTCAGAGTGCCTTTTTCGCCCTCTTCAAAATGAACTTTGATGATTGGATGGGAGATGGGAAATTCACCCCGGGGATCACGTCAGTCACCCTGCTAGACAGGGGTCCAGGAAAGTAAATACTGTGGGAAGAAATAGCCAGGGAATTGTTCTGGCTAGGCTTGTATAGGCCCTAGGGCCGATAGCCTAGTACCAGCCTATGAACTTATAAACTTGATGTTCACAGACAACTTAGATTTTACCTAGATAGAACCAAAGAATTCAGAAGATCTGAACAACTTTTTGTTTCCTTTTCATATTCTAGAAAAGGTTGGTCTGTGGCAAAAGCAACTCTATCAAAATGGTTATCTGATTGCATCACTTTCACTTACTCAGCTGCCAGTTTACCTCTACAACTCAAAATTAAGGCTCATTCAACCAGAGCTGTGTCCACATCATCTGCATTTTCAGCTAGGCTACCAATAGACAATATTTGTGCAGCAGCCACTTGGTCAAAGTCTCATACCTTCAGCACTCAATACAAAGTCGATAGGGCCTCCAGGGACAGGGCCTCCTTTGGTTCTACTGTCCTGAGAAATATACTCCTGTGAGCCAAGATGGTGCTTGGGGCGCTACCTATCTGTAAGAATGAATGGCGAGATAGAACAACTTCACATAAAGAAGTTATGTACTTACCATAACGTTCCATGTGAGTTGTTCATCTCACCTTCATTCTTTCTTGCCCCCTCCTACCCCCTCCAGGTTCTTTCAAGGACCGAGATTCATGTTTTATCATGCTTGCTTTGTCTTTTCTATGGTTTTTACCTTAAAAAGTGACAGAATGGCATATGGTATTATTAGACACAGCAAACAAGATCTGAGGTAACTCAAGGTTCATCATGGGATACAGACTTGGCTTCGAGCTGTCTGAAGACCTTGAGCTATGTAGTTGGCCGACTCAGAGCCGAGGATCGGCTCCGAACCCATCTGTAAGAATGAAGGCGAAATGACCAACTCACATGGAACGTTATGCTGAGTACATAACATCTTTTTCTTTTGGGTATAGTTTGAAAGGAAAGCTTTTGCAGGGTAAACCAAAAGGTCATTCTGCTAGAACTATGGGTACTTCTACAGCATATGTGATGTCCATTTCAGTATGCTTCATGAGTGGGTCTTTGGATCCAAGACAGCCATTTCTCAGACATACGATCCGAGCCTCAAACTCCTTCCTCTTCTACAATGCCTCACTCCCCAATAAACCCCCCAAACTCGTTTGCCCCCATTTGGTCCAGATGGGAATGTGAGCCTCTCCAGTGTTTGTAATATCTTACTTGTTTTCTTAGCGTTTTCTCAGTTTATTTGTATGTTAGTCTTCCTTTCTTCTATACCTTCCCTCCTACTATGCAATCTTAGTGGTTGCTGACATTAGGTCCTTTCTGCCCTTTTTTGTACTTTAGCTTTCCCTTTTTCCTTTTCTTTTTCTTCTAAAACCAAAAAAAAAATCTTTCCCCATTATTCTTTAGTTGAGTGTAGTTGTTAGTGGTAGCATGTGACTGGTTTGTTCTTTGTGTGTGTGCGCGTATATGTGTGTGTGCCTTTTCTGAGTGCCTGACAATTATTTCAGACAAGTATGAGAAACCTGCTAGGTTTAAGAGGTGTGCCTCTTGTGGGCATTAGATTCCCAATCTGATGTCCACAAGAGGTGTGTTTACTGCTTGGGCCCAGGGCACTTGGATGTGCCTTGTGATATTTGCTCAGCTTTCAATTCCCTGGCCCGGGCCAATAGAAGGAACAAGCTCACCTTGAGAGGGCCTCTTCCCTTCTCAGGAGTCCAGACGCCCACGTAGAAGAAGCCAGAACCCCCCCCCCCTGCTGCTTCCCTGAAGATGTCTGCTTCTACCACTAAAAAGAGGAGAAAACTTTAAAATCCATCTTTGGATCCCTCAGCACTGTGCTTCTGTCTGGATCCAACAGGCCCCTCAGATCCGAGGGAGTCTGAGCTGACTCATCCTCCCACCCTGCTGGATCCAATGGCCTCGGGTCCGAGAAACCACAGGTCATTAGGATCCATAGTTCATTTTATCTGGAGTGGACTCTGAAGCACTCCCTCTCGGAGTCTTACTCCATGCTGAACTAAGTCGCTCTCACCAGCTCAAACCGCCTGGCAAAGTGCTTCACTGGTGCGATCTACATATTCCTCTTTTTCCTCTAGGTCCTCTCAGCTTTTGCATTTGGAGGTGGATCAGATGATGAGGTTTTTTTTCTCAAAGCCCAGATCCAGCTGGAGATTTTGCCTTCTCCGACCCATGCTGGATCCGTGAGAGCACCAACCCCCTTTGGTTTTAGAGTCACCGGGCCTAGTGATTTCGAGAGGATCAGTGTCAGATCATGGGATTTTCCTTTCCCCTGCTCCGACAGAGTCTCAAACCAGCTTGTCTCTGATTTTGTCAGAGCAGAGCGGGTCCTGGATCTGAAAGGTCGACGCCAAGTCCTCAGAGTAGGTGTTGGCTGTGACTTTGCCCTTCTCGGAGCAGTCCCTTCCTCTGGGGGCCTCGGCCTTTGGTAGCTCAGGCCCAGTGCCTTCTGACTATGTTTGATCCAGGGTGGCCTTGCCTCTTTCTCCCTTGGGGACTGTGACTTCCGGGGTGGGGGGGACAGGCTCCTCCGGCATCCTCGACATTCCAGGTGTCGGAGAGGGCTTTCTCGACTCCTTGAGAGATGGTCTCTCCAACAGGCACCTCCCAGTCCTCCACGGGTCGAAGCTTTTCTCTTTTCTCTCAAATCCTTTGTCAGCCTCTCCCAGACAGCCTCCAGCCAAGCCCTCAGGTTTCCCTGTTTTCCGAGTCCTCCACTGAGTACCCCCCCCCCCCAGGAGGAGGTCTGCTGGAAGCACCGGTGCAAGATGAAGCACATTGACTCCCCTCCAGAGTCTTTAACAGAAGACACCATCTTTGACAAAGGGGAAGCGTCCCCCTGATCTCCACCCGACGATATCCCCTCCTTTGGAGATATCTTAGAAAGCCTAAACAAAAGAGTGGTGGATGGTCTTCCTAGCCTCCTTCCTTAGAGGAGTCCGTGTTCCTGGAGGCATTCAGGATGGGACCATCTACCTCCTGGGTGACCCCACCAGCGGACGAACCTATTGACCTCATTGCCCGCTGGGCTTGAAAAGAGCATGACACCATTGAACCAATTCCAAAGCACAGAGATAAGTACTTTAGTCCCTTCCCAAGGAGCGTCCTCCTGCAGCAAAGGTGTCCTGTTTGATGCCATTGTAGTGCTGGCAGCTACCAAGAAAGAGCTCGCCAAACAAAGCTCTGGTGTCTGACCCAGCTCTGTTAGAAATACTACATCTAAAGAAATCCCAACCCCTCCACACCATGTGCTCCAGAGACCTCAATATCATTACCACAATCAACAGAACCTGCTGGAGGGATAGGTTCATAACCCAGAGACTGCCAATGCTATGGAATAGACTTCCCATACATGTCAAACAGAGCACCTCACTGGACCTCTTCAAGAGAGATCTTGATGAGTGGATGGGAAATATAAAATTCACCCGGGGGATCACTCCAGTGGCTCTACTAAACAGAGGCACTGGGATCTAAGGTCGGATGGCACAATGCCAATGTAATCCTGTGGGCTAGACTTGTAAAAGCTCCAGGGCCATTAGCCTAGTGCACACCTATGAACTCCCCAAACAGATTCTCAGGCCTTGGACAGACATGGAAGTGAGTGTATACCTCAGCCACCTTTTTGCTGAGGACATTAAATTATCTGTCACATTTCACTCACCTCCAGAGAGACTTGGTGAAGGAACTTTCTACATCTCTGAGGCAGTCGCTGTTAGAGGAAACCATTAAAAAGATCTCCCCCCAGCTGAATACCATGGCTTCTCTTGCTGACTGTTCAATGAGGCTGATCTCCCACACGGTGGAGGGAACCTCTCGAGTGGCTGGGTTCAGCCCTAGTCCTTAAGCGACATCCTGGCTGAGATTGTGGTTAATTCATTAATACCCCCTTTGATGGCTCCTCCTTGTTCGGACTATCTGTTAAGGTGACTGTGCCCCACAGCGAACAGGAGGGCCAGACTCTGTCTGCCATGGGAATTAAATTTTCTCCCCAACTGACCTTTTCCAAGAACCAATGGAGTGGGAAGGAGATGTGGTTCTGCAAATCTCAAGGAGCCTTCCCTGATTCACAAGGAAGAATTCTCTTCCAGGGGCCGAGGGAGACAATTTATTGGTAGATGCTGTCCCAGGGACAGCCTTTCTCACTACCAAATCTAGACAAAAAAGCAATGTCTTCTCATCTGGCTACCGTTTCTCTCAGACTGACAGATTATTTCAGGCCTAGAAGCCAGGCCTTTCCTAGAAAAATCTGCTTCTAGCCACCATCTTGCTCCTGCTCCACCACCCCTAGCACAAATGCTTAAAATGGCGGAGGATCTCATCTCCCTTATCCGGGGATACAGGCTACAACATCTAAAAGGAAAAAGACACCCTTCTCCAGAAATTATGACTGAACAGGATTCTGAGGAATCTGACTATTCGGATTTTGAAGAGGAACAGCAACCTCTGACTGCTTGAGGATTCAGATGCAGAAGAATCCATCCCTTCTGGCTCCCCTCAGAGGACCTTTCCTTTGGGGAAACCCTTCACACTCTCAGGGAAGATTTCCAATGGGAATCTCAGGACTTCCCAGAGTCTAAGAAAAGACTTAGTTTCTGGACCTGCCCCAGCACAGACCCTTGGCCATCCACCCTAATTTAGAAATGGTGGATGATGTTTTCCATGAATCCAGCCTAGCCCTGATGCCCTTCCACCTGCTCCCAGTAAACCTGACTGGTATTAGAGTACCTGATTCTCACAAATACCTGTACAGAAATCCTGCTGCAGACCCTAGAGGTCATTACACATGGACCTAAAGGAGCTAAGACTAGTTCTGCCAAGAATCCTATTCCTTCTGACAAGGATTCCAAAGCTCTGGACAGATGGGGTAAAAAAGTATACACCTCTGCAACCTACGCTATCAGAGCACTCATCTGTCAGTTCCATATGTTAAAATATCAACAACGTACTTTGGAACTATTAAAACAAAAGATTTCTACCTTTGCTGATTGTGCCACTTCAAAAGAGTTAGCAGATTTGCTGCACTCTGCTTGTCAAGTGGCCGAACACTCATTACACTGTGGATATGACGCCCTAGAAGCCTCTAGCAGGGAGCAGTGTCAGGATCTGTCATTAGGAGACATGCATGGCTGAAGGAACAACCTCTCCTTTATCATGTCAGGTCTAAACTTATTGATGCACCCCCTGGATACGGCCCGCTTGTTTGAAGTAAAAGCAGAAGAGGTGCTTAAAAAGATGGAAGACAAAGCAAAATCCTTGCAAACAGTAAAAGATTTCTTTCAGGTTCAACCTCCCAAGTTCAGCAGGAACTTTCCATCTAAGCACTGGTCCTTCCCTGCACCTAGCAGACAGGGCCAAGGTAAGTCCTGCAGGGGCAGACCATCCAGGCCCCTATCCCAGGGCCAGCAGAGAAGCAAACAGTGGACCTCTTCCGCCCCCAAAGGCAGGGAGTTCTAAGCCATCCATCTGTGGCAAAAACTCACAATGGCTCCCCCTCCCCCCGCCCTCCCTTCGGTCGCCAAAAGCTAGGAGGAAGGCTCTCCCTCTTCAAAGAAAATTGGTTTTCTGTAACAAAGGACCAATGGGTCTTAAAGATCATTTTTCAGGGATACAAATTCTCCTTCAGCGAACTCCCAATTCCAGGAGGGTACCCAGACTTAACCCCAAATCAGTGGGCAGAGGTACTGAAACAGGTCCAAACTCTCATATCCCAAGGGGGCAGTAGAACCTGTCCCCTCAGACAAACATGCTAAGGCTTTTATTCCAGACTATTCCTTGTTCCCAGAAAAGAAGGCACTTGGCGCCTCATGCTGGATCTATCCATTTTGAACACCTCCTTGATGGTCCCCAGATTAAAAAATGCTAACTTTGCAGCAGCTGCTGCCTATGTTGACAAAAAATGTTTGGCTAGTGACCCTAAACCTAAAAGATGCCTACCTCCACATCCCTGTAAGGGAATCCTGCAGGAAATTCCTGTGCTTCAGAGCAGAATCACAACACTTTCAGCTTATCTGCTGCACCCAGAGTATTCACCAAATATTTAGCCCTGGCCATAGCATTTTGCAGATAGAGAAATATACAGATTTACCCTTTCCAGGACAACTGCCTCATTCAGGCAGAGTGCAAAGAAAAGCTGCTCCAGGACCTTCTCTTTGTCAAATCCCTCCTAACTTTCCTAGGGTTCACCATCAACGAGAAGAAATCAAAGCAAACTCCCACCAGGGAAGATCATTTTCTTGCGAGCTCTGCTAGACACAGCATCCCAAATGGCCTTCCTATCCCCAGAAAACAGAGCTTCCTGCCTCTCTATTTTACCCAGCTGGCTTCCAGAAGTGACCTCACTGCAAGGAAATTCCTGCAAGCCCTGGAGTACATGGCATCTTGCATCCTCCTAATCCCTCTGGCCAGGCTTCATATGAAACTTCAGTGGTATCTAAAGAACCTTTGGTGTCAGCACTCTGTCTCTAGAGACCTGTCTCCCTCTGATCCCATGTATAAGGGCCAAGTTTCTCTGGTGGGCAGAGGCCTGTGCCAAGAACAAGGATCTTCCCTTCATCCTCTGCCCTATCTGCCAGACCATCACCACCAACACCTCAGACATTGCTTGGGGCGCTCACCTAGCAGGCAGGTGCACCCAAGGTCTTTGGGATGCCCAGCACCCTCCCTTACACATCAATCAGAAAGAAATGACAGTACAAAAAGCTCTGACAGCATTCAAACCCCATCTCAGGCCAGGGGTTCTCCTTATAAAAACACAGCACCACAGTACCCTCTGTGCAGGCTAGCCATGAACCTGTGGCTGACAGCCACCTCCAGTTGGCCAGTACCTGCCAGGGGTCAACAACACCCTGGTAGACCACCTAAGCAGAAACTTACTGGACCCCAATGAATGCAGCTCCACAGGGAAATCTTTCTGCAAATCACTCAGGAGTGGGGGATTCCGTTAGCGAATATCTTTGCTTCCCACCTCAACCACCAGCTGCAAAAGTTCTGTGCCAGGGAGCATCATCCCCTAGTGTGGAAAGTGGATGTCTTGACCTTCCCCTGGAACTCACTCTTTGTGTATGTGTTCCCTCCTTTGCCCCTTATTCCCAAGGTACTGATCAGAATAAGGGAGGAGAGACCAAGGGCCATCCTCATTGTTCCAGATTGCGTCAGACAGCATTGGTACCCCTTACTGTGCAGCCTGATTTTGCAGCCCCACAGCAGCTTCCCCTAATCTCAGACCTCTTGACCCAGTTGTGGGGGGGGATACTGCACCCAGACTTGCAGACTCTCTTTTTCAGCATGGCTTATTCTTTAAAAGCTAACGAGGAGTCCCTGTTAAGCAAGCAGGGTCCTAGACATTAACACAGAGGTCAGAAGGCCCAGCACCAGAAAATATTACGCAGGGAAATGGAAAAGATTCTGCTCCTGGAGTCAGTCCCTCACATTCTTCTATCCCTCTTATCTTGCCAGAGCCGCCAGTACCTCACATATTTCCATCCCTCGTATCTTGCCAGGGGGGCCAGTTCCTCACATCCTTCCATCCCTCTTATCTTGAGTTACCGAACCGAGTTGCTCAAAAGTGGCCTCTCCTTCTCTTCTATTAAAATCCATGCGTCAACCATTTCAGCCCATTATGATTCAGACCTAACACTCTTCTCTCATCCTTTGATTAAACAATTCCTGAAAGGGTCTTCCAATGTCAGACCTCCCAGAAGGCCTCCCACGCCAGCCTGGGACCTGAATTATGTTTTAGAAAAACTAACCTTACCTCCTTTAGAACCTGCTGCTTCAACAGAATTGAAATACCTCTCCTGGAAGGCTACCTTCCTACTAGTGATCACCTCAGCCAGAAGGGTTTCAGAACTTCGAACACTCATGGCTGTTGTGCCCTTCATTTTCCATGCAGACAGGGTCTCCCTGAGGACTAACTGCTCCTTTATGCCCAAGGTGGTATCTGATGTGACCCTAAACCAGGCCATACAACCACCCACCTTCTTTCCCAACCCTCTAAACAGGGGGGAAAGAGTTCTGCACTTGCTAGATATGCACAGACAACTCATATTATCTGGACCATACTAAACCCCTCAGAAAAACAGACCAGCTGCTTGTCAGCTTTGCCCCAGGGGCAGAGGGGAAGCCCATTTCCAAGCAAACAATTTCCAAATGGATATCACACTGTATCCATTTCTGCTACAAACTACATGGGAACCCCCCCCCCCCACAAGTCTGTTCCTACCCATTCCACTAGGGCAGCCTCCACTTCCACAGGACATTTTGGAAGCTGCCACCTGGACCTCTGTCCATACCTTTAGAAAGCAGTACTACCTACCTCTTTTTTTCTAAGTCTAGGGCAGGGTTTGCCCCTGCAGTTCTGCAGGGCTTGTTGACCCATGCCTAGGACTCTAAACTATCCTTCCACCCCCTCCTCAGCTTTGAGAATCCTCCCACAGGTGATGACTGCAACAGTGAAACACGAAATAACATACTACAGTTGTGTACACTTACCATAAATGTAGATGTTAGAGTGTATTCACTGTTGCAGTCCTGGTTTCTGTCCCTCCATCCCCCTTGTATCCTCTTTCCCTAGGGTGACATAAGTTTCCCACGGTGGCCTTTTAGCCACCAGTAGCACTTTACCTTATTTCCTTGTGCTTCTGACGAGTTAGAGCAAGAAAAACTGATGTAATGACATCGGCTGTCTTGCTTTATAGGACTGACGACCTGACGTCAGACTACAGGCGACTGCAGCCGACGCAAAAAAACATTGACTCTGGTATTGGGCCAGCCAAGGGCTACCACAGCAGGGATAAACCCACAGGTCTTGACTGCAACAGTGAATACACTCGAACATCTACATTTATGGTAAGTGTACACAACTGTACTTTTCCCTCTCCCCCAACAGGGGAGTTTCCCTGAGGTGCCACCCAAAGGGAGAATGCCCTTGAAGTGCAAAAAACTTGTATGCAAAAGAGTCATCCAGCGGGTCCCAACCGAGCAACGAGGATGCAGAACTTGTGTTTTTTTTTGGTGCCATAGAAGATGGGAGACTTTCGGCTCATACCGGATCTCAGCAGTTTAAATTTGTTTGTCAAGAAGACAAAGTTCTGCATGGTTGCGGTGCAGTGCATTCTACCACTAAATCATAAGGATGACTGGATGTGCTCATTGGATTTCCAGGATGCATATTATTATATCAAAATAGACAGGTGTTGCAGGAGATTTCTATGCTGCTGGCTGAGGCTGATCATTGCCAATTCAAAGCACTGCCCTTTGGTCTCACCATAGCCCCCCCCCCCCCCCGAGTGGTTACCAAATGCATGGCAGTAATCACAATGCACCTCTGTCTGCAAGGTTTCCAGGTGTTTCCCTACCTGGATGATTGGCTCCTGATAGCATCCACAAGGCATCAACTGTTCAGGGCGATCCTGGTGATGTTGCACCTGTTTCTTCACCTGGAAATTATGGTCACGATGGCCAAATCCAGTTGGCCCCAGGTCAAGAAATAGAATTCATTGGGACCCAGTTGAACATTACACAAGTTGCAACTGTTCCCTCAGAGTGGATATTCTCTACCAGACAGCAAGTACAATGCCTACTAGACATTCCGTCTCCTCCAGCTCTCTCGATTCTCAGTCTTGGGATCCATGTCGGTCACCATCCTTCAGGTGCCTGTAGCCAGGTTCTTCATGAGAGATGTTCTTCGTGTTTCACTGTGCTTAGGTCCTGCGTTGGTTGCTGTCCCTTCTTCCATGATGTCAGGCCGTCAGGAGTATAAAACATGCAGCCGATGCCATTACATCAGTCTTTCTTGCCTGAAGCAGAAGCAGTTCACAAGTGCCAGTCGGCCGACTCCTGAAATTTTAATTTTCCAGAACCGAAGCCTTCAACTAAAGCTAAGTACCCCGTTGGGGAAACTTTTTCTTGCTCCTTACAGATGTCCGTAAAAGTTAATAATTGCATTAGTTGTGGAAAGCAAATACCTCATAAAGATTTTAATTCGTACTGTATTCCTTGCTTAGGCCCTGACCACTAGGCACCTTGCTGTCGGTTTTGTGCTTTATTTAATCAGCGCACTATCGGTCCTTGGTATATTTTCGCCTCTAAATATTTTCGGTTCTCGGTTTAATTATCCAGAAATTTCATCTGTTAGCCATCTTACTACCGGGATTCCGAAAAAAATGCAAAGATAAAGATAGAGACAGGCCGCCAAGGTCCAAAACTGCCGACGACGCTTCTCCTAAGACAGTCGGCAGTTCATCGGTACTCAGTAAGGTGCTTTCGCACCCCCCGATACCCGCTACTTCTGATTCGCAGGCCTCTACCGAGATCCATTCGGAGTCCAGTATGCCATGAGATGCTTCAACTATGGAACCCGTGGATGTCTCTACCTTGGATGGGTCCAGAGCCGCTGTGCAGGCACCGGCTTCTGAGGGTGTATTCAGGCCTACAGACTTGCATATTAAACCGACGCCGCCTCCTTTACTTAGGCCTAAATCTCGATCCATGCCTAAAAAAACGATGCCCAGGCCACATGCTCAGGCCTCTATGCCTAAAAAATAAATGATAAGAATGGCTGAAGATCTAATAACTGTAATCAGGGGTAGCCAACCCTCTCCCCCATCTAAGAGGCCTAGGACTGTAGTTGGTTATGAATTTTCTGAGGATTCTGTTTTTTCTGATTCTTCTGATCTGGATTTGCCCAAATCTACTTGTGAAGATTCTGATGCAGAGGACTCCATTCCCCCTGCTTCCCCTCCTGAGGATTTTTCTTTTGGGGAAACCTTGCACACTCTAAGGGAGCATTTCCACTGGGAAAGCCAGGATTTTTCTAATTCAAAAAGAGGCTTAGGGATTTCCTTCTCCTACCTCAGCATGGGCCTTTAGCTATTCCTTGTGTACTAGACATTGTTGATGATGCTTTTTCGGAATCTAGTTTGGCCCCTGATTCCCTGCCTCCTGCTCCCAAAATGACAGATACTACAGGGTCCCAGACTCCCACAAGTTCTTTTTTAAAAGTCCTATTGCAGATCCAGAGACTATTTCACAGGGGCCCAAGGGCATTAAGGCTTCTACTGCTAAAAATCCTACCCCTTCTGATAAAGACTGCAGGGCGCTGGATAGATAGGGTAAGAAGGTTTACACTTCTGCAACTTAGGCCATTAGGGCTTTAAACTGCCAGTTTCATATGTTAAAGTATCAGCAACATGTAATTGGACTGCTTAAACAGAAAATTATGTTGATTCCTGACTTTGTGGAAAATAAAGAATTACAGGATTTAATGCATTCTGCTGAACAAGTTGGAAAACATACTTCGCAATGTGGTTTTGATTCATTAGAGGCCGCTTGCAGGGCTGCTGTTACTGGTTCTGTGCTCAGAAGGCATGCTTGGCTTAAGGAGCAATCTTTGCCTGATCATGTTAAAGCTAAATTGTTGGATGCTCCTTTAAATCAGGACCGCCTGTTTGGCAACAAGGCTGAGGAAGTTCTTAAAAAGATGGAAGATAAAGCTAAATCTATGCAAACTGTTAAAGATTTTTTACAAGTTCAGCCTCTTAGATTTAGTAGGCACTGGCCCTCTAAGAATTGGTCCTTTCCAGCCCCTTCCAGGTCTTCTCAAGCCAAACCCAAACACAGCAAAAACCCCAGGTTTTCATTCCCAGGGGACACACAGAACTAAGCAGTGGTGGGCCTCAACTTCCAAATCTGGGAATAATAAGACCCCCCCCCCCCCCATGGTAAACTGTCTCAGTGACTTCCTTTTAAAATTTCCAAGCACTTATCAACTGACTGCCCCTTTGGGGGGAAGATGGCTCTTCATGCAAAGGATTGGGAACTCATTACCCAGGACAAGTGGGTTTTAAATAGTGTCCCAGGGATACAGATTCCACTTCCACACGTTGCCAACACCAAGCGGGTGGCCGGACCTACCCCCAAGTCAGTGAGCAGAGGCCCGAAAACAAGTACTTTCTCTCTTAAGCATGGGGGCTATTCAACTGGTACCAGAAGAGGAAAAGGGACACGGTTTCTACTCAAGATGTTTCCTGGTACTCAGAAAAGACAATTCATGGCATCCTGTCCTGGACCTGTCTACTCTAAACACCTTTTTGGAGATTCCAAAATTCAAGATGTTGACTCTTCAATTACTTCCTATGCTAGCAAAGATGCCTGGTTGGCAACACTAGATTTAAAAGAAGCATACCTGCACATCTCAATCAGGGAATCGTGCAGAAAATACCGACGCTTCAAAGCAGGCTACATGCACTATCAGTTCTCTGCACTGCCCTTTGGCTTATCTACTGTGTCCAGGGTATTCACAAAGTGCCTAGCTCCAGTTATTGCATTTTGCAGGCAAAGAAATATTCAGATATACCCATACCTGGATGATTGTCTAATTCAGGCAGAAAGCCAGGACATACTTTTGAATCATCTGGCCTTTGTACAAAGGGTTCTAACTTGTCTGGGGTACACCATAAACGAAAAGAAATCAACCTGGTACCCTGTCAACAAATTATATTCCTGGGAGCAAGCTTGAATACAACTTCCCAGATGGCGTACCTCACGCCAGAGAAACAAATTCATTTGACAACCTACTTCAATCAAGTGACCACAAAAACCCTACAATCTGCAAGAAAAGTACTGCAAGCCTTGGGGTTCATGGTCTCCTGCACAGTGGTATCCAAAAAGCCTATGATGTCAACATTCTCAAGACCTAGAAACAATGATTCCTATCATACCTTGCCTATGCCTAAAGTTTCTTTGGTGGGCAGAGGCCTGCCACCAAAACAAGGGACTACCTTTCACACCACCTCCTGCCGCCAAAACCCTAACAACAGATGCATCAGACTATGCATGGGGGGCTCATCTGGCAGGTAAGTGCCTTCAGGGCAAATAGAACCCAAGTCAAATGCACCTGCATATCAGTCAAAAAGAAATGTTAGCTGTACAGAATGCTCTGACAGCCTTCAAGGACCACATTCTTCCAGGACAACTAATGGTAAAGACAGACAACACTACTGTTATGTTGTACATATACAAGCAGGGGGGTACATATTCTTACCCCCTCTGCAGACTAGCCATGACATTGTGGAGCACAACCTTGAGCTACCAAGGGCACGTACAAGCTCACTTCCTGCCAAGAAAATTAAATATACTGGCAGACGGACTAAGCAGAAACCTCATGGAACCACACGAGTGGAAACTGGAACCAAGGATTTTCAACATGTTGACAAGCAAATGGGAGAGCCCAGATGTAGACTTGTTTGCCTCTCCCCAGAACTACCAATTGGACAAATTGTGCACGAGGACTCCCCACAAACAAGCCTGGAAAGTGGATGCTCTGTCCTTCAGCTGGAAAAACCTATCAGTCTATGCCTTCCCCTGCTCTCCAAAGTATTACTAAAAATCAAACAGTACAAACCAAGGATGATTTTGATTGCTCCAGACTGGCTGCGCCAACACTGGTACCCCTTCCTGCACAGTGTGTCATGATTATCTCCATGGCACATGCCTCAGACTCCTTCCCTGCTGTCTCAGCAGGAGAACCAGATTCTGCACCCTCAGCTTCTAACACTGAACCTTGCAGCCTGGCTAATTATTTAATTTCTCCTTTACCATCCCTCAGCAAACCTGTGATGGATATCATTTTAGAGGCAAGGAGGCCCAGTACTAGAAAATCTTATGCTGAAAAATGGAAAAGATTCTGTGCCTGGAACCAGTCTCAAGGGATGAGCACAGCAGCACCCAATTTACCTCCGATTTTACAATACTTAACTGAGATGTTTCACAAGGGCCTGTCTTTTTCCTCCATTAAAATCCATGCCTCAGCCATTTCAGCTCATTATAATACAGAACCTCCCCTCTTCTCTCATTCACTGCTCAAGCAGTTCCTCAGAGGGGCCAAAAATTTGAGACCACACAGGTGAGCTCCAACCCCAGCCTGGGACTTTAACTTTGTCTTAGAGAAACTCACTCTACCTCCTTTCGAGACAGCTGCTACTGCAGACTTAAAATTTCTTTCTTGGAAAATAGCTTTCCTTTTAGCAATCACTTCAGCTAGAAGGGTATCGGAATTGCAGGCCCTTATGGCAGTGGAGCCTTTTATCATCTTTCATGCTGACAGGGTGTCCCTCAGAACCAATCCATCTTTCATGCCCAAGGTGGTATCCAGTGTGGCTCTTAATCAGTCCATTCATTTGCCAACCTTCTTTCCCACTCCACAGAATAAAGGGGAACGGATACTGCATTCCTTAGATGTGCACAGACAAGTTAGATTCTACTTGGACATGACTAAACCTCAAAGGAAATCTGAACAACTGCTGGTGGCATTTGCTGCAGGGGCAGAGGGGAAGGCTATTTCAAAGCAAACCTTTTCTAAATGGATAAGCCATTGCATTCATTTCTACTATAAGCACCATGGAAAAACTATCCCCTAGGGGATCAGACCTCATTCCACCAGGGCTGCATCTACCTCTACAGCCTTTCTCAGAGGCCTCCCTACCAGGGACATCCTAGAAGCTGCTACCTGGAGTTCTGTACATACTTTCACCAAGCATTAGCATTTGCCAATTTTCTCTAAATCCAGAGCTGGCTTTGCCACTGCAGTTTTCCAGGGCCTTATAGCTCGCCCTAATTCCTCCTCCCAACCATAGTTTTGGGAATCTACCCAAATGTAATGACTGCAACAGTGAAACACGAAGAACATAGTACACTTGTGTACATTTATCATAAAATGTAGATGTTTGAGTGTATTCACTGTTGCAGTCCTGGTTACCCTCCTTCCAACCCCTTAACCCTCTTTTGGCTATACCTCTACTTTCCTTTACTATGCTTAAAAGCCTTTTTGGTGTATTTTCATTTTTATTGGAGATATATCTTTGTACTTTTTATATTTAATTGCTTCCCATTAGGGGGGCACCTGACATCTGGGGCAAGAAAAACTGATGTAATGTCATTGGCTGCATGTTGTATACCCCTGACAACCTGACGTCATGGAAGAAGGGACAGCAACCGATGCAGGACCCAAGACTTTAATCAGGCCGACTGAGGGTTACCTGCAAGGCAGATCACCCAAATGTAATGACTGCAACAGTGATTACACTTGAACATCTACATTTATTGTAAGTGTACACAACTGTACTTTCTTCAGTGGACCCTGGTTGTTCAGTGGTTCATCCGGTGTCACCCGTTATCAACCTTGATCTTACTAATGCCAGTTTGCAGATGTCACCTGCTTTGGTGGATGCTCACAGACTGTCTTCATTTAGGCAGGCCCTTTGACCCACCCCTTCAGGGAGAATGACCACGGATGCCTCCCTATTGGGGTGGAGTAGCATTTTCAGGAGTGAGTGGTCCAAGGCACATGGTCCCTCAAAGAGAATAAATTGCAGATAAACGTTCTGGAGATGAGAGCGGTCCTCCTCGCGTTGCAAGCTTTTCAGGACTGCCTCCCTCTAGGGACAATTGCAGTCTTGACAGACAATGCATCAGTGGTGTGGTACATCAACAAGCAGGGGGAACCAGATCTTACCCACTCTGCAGAGATGCCATGAGAGTTTGGGAATGGGCAATTGCTTCTAACCACTTTCTTATTGCAACACACATCCCGAGGGAATCCAACGTCCTGGCAGATAAATTAAGCAGGTCAATCCCAAGTCCTCATAAGTGGTCCCTTAACCAGTCAGTAGAGAACGAGATTTTTAGACGGTGGGGCCAGCCTTGCTGTGATTTTTTTGCCTCCCCTCTAAACAACAAATACAGCACGTACTTCGCTCTGATCTCCCCAAATAGGGAGTCACCTAGGGACGCTCTGGTCCCCCAAAGTCCTACAGAAAGCCAGCAGGTTGACGAACAATCTTATCCTCATTGCCTCCATTGGCCACATCAGGTATGGTTCACTTTTCTGCAGTCTCACAGCAAATATTCTCCATGGATATTGGATCCCAGACAAGATCTCATTTCACATCTGACAGAACATCATATTCCCAACCACCGGTCCCTAAAACTAACCACTTGGTAATTTTGGTAAAGTCCAGGCTCCCCTCTCCTGATATTATTCTCAAAAACATCCACCAAGAAGGTATATTGTAGCAAATGGAAAAAGTTTCCCATTTGGGCATCACAGAGGAATAAGATCCCTTTTTCTGCCTCAGTCTCAGATATCCTCATGTTTTTGAACTCTCTTTTTCACAAGGGAGCAAGTTTCTCCATGATGAAAGTACAACTTGTGGTCATCACTAGCTTTCATGTGGGGAAGGGAGTTGCTTCTTCCTCTACCGTTTCTTCTTCCAAACTTTGTGAGGCTTTCTTAAAAGGAGTTTTTCACCTAAGACCTTCGATCAAGGATACTTCTCCAGTTTTACAGGGTCCCACCCAAAAACCATTTGAACCTGCTACTTCTTGTGAGCTGAAGTACTTGTCTTGCAAGACTGCCTTCCTTGTGGCCATCATGTCAGCCAAGAGAATTTCAGAATTGCAGGCTCTGTCTTCTAAACGTCCATACATAACCTTCTTCAAGGATAGAGTTTCTCTCTGAACAAATCCTTCCTTCATTCCAAAGGTTGCTTCAGAGGTCAACGTGAATCAGACCATTAATTTGCCCATATTTTTCCCTAATTATTCTAACAAGGGTGAATATATCTTACATTGTTTGGGCATTTATAGACAGATGTTCATCGTGTTTCACTGTTGCAGTCATTACTCTTGGGTTATCCTGCTGGCAGGCTGCCCTCAGTCGGCCAGAATTCCAAAGTCTAGGTTCGGCGTCGGTTGCTGTCGCCTCTTCCCTGACGTCAGTGCTCCAGGGGTATAAAAGATGCAGCCGATGCCATTTTCTTCAGTCTTTCTTGCCATGCGGTGCCCGAAGCAAAAGCAGTTCACAAGTGCCGGTCGGCCGACTCCTGAGATTTTCAAATCCGAATTTCAGAACCGAAGTCTTCATTAAAGCTAAGTACCCTGTTGGGGAAACTTTTTTCATGCTCCAGACTGATGTCAGAAAAAAGTTAACAATTGTATTTCTTGTGGGAAGCAAATACCTCATAAGGATTTTCACTCTTACTGTATTCCTTGCCTAGGCCCTGATCACAGCGTTGCTAGCTGTCGGTTTTGTGCTAGATTTAACCAGTGCACTATTAAGCGTCGGTTCAATTTTGCATTTCATTACTTTGGCTGAAGATTTAATTATATAATGCCGTCGGATCAGCCGACAACCAGAGTTTACAAAAAACGCAAGGACAAGGAAAAGGATAGGCATCCGAGGTCCAAAACCGACGACGAGGCCTCTGCTAGGCCAGTCACCGGTTTGCCAATTCTCAGTGAGGTGCTTTCAGAGCCCCTGACGCCCGCTACCTCAGAGCCACAGGCCACTTCTGACTCCCACGTGGAGCTGACTGGGCCTCTGGACACTCGAGGTATTGGACACTCGGAAATCATTCCCTCAGATGGGTCCGGATCCGCTGAGTAGGCGTCTGCTTTTGAGGGTGTCTTCAGACCTACACAACTATATATTAAGCCATCTTCAGCTTCAAAGACTAAAGCAGCTCTAAAGGCAAAGAAACAAGTACAGCATTCTCCTACTCAGACTTCCATGCCTAAAAAACAGATGCTCAAAATGGCCGAAGACCTAATTACTTTGATCAGGGGCTCCCATCCCCCTCCTGATAAGAGGCCTAAGCAAGAGACAGAGTATGACTCTTCTGATCAAGTTTCTATTTCCTCTGATTCCTCTTCTGAACAGTATTATTCCATGCTTCCCTATGGGGATTCTGATGCTGAAGAATCCATTCCTTCAGCCTCTCCTCCTGAGGATTATTCTTTTGGGGAAACCCTGCATACCATGAGGGAGCATTTCCACTGGGAGAGCCAAGATTATTCTGAACCTAAGAAAAGGCTCAGGGACTTAATGCTACTTCCTCAGCACAGACCCCTTGCTATTCCACCTGTTCTAGACATTGTAGATGATGTATTTTCAGAGTCTGGCCTGTCCCCTGACTCTTTACCCCCTGCACCTGCTAAGCCCGACAGTTACTACAGGTTCCCAGATTCTCATAAATTCCTATATAAAAACCCCGCTGCTGACCCAGAAACTATATCTCAGTGGGTCCCAAAGGGGT
Organism: Protopterus annectens; assembly: GCF_019279795.1. Lineage (NCBI taxonomy): Eukaryota > Metazoa > Chordata > Ceratodontiformes > Protopteridae > Protopterus > Protopterus annectens. Next base: position 1,246,224,889 of record NC_056743.1, read on the forward strand.
TAAAGCTTCCATTGCAAAAAACCCTGTCCCCTCTGATAGGGATTCCAGGGCTCTAGACAGATGGGGGAAAAAGGTTTACACTTTTGCTACCTTGGCTGTAAGGGCTTTAAATTGTCAGATGTTCTTCATTCCACATTGCTGCAGTCCTAACTATTGGGTAGTCCGCTGTCCCAGTCGGCCCGAATACCAAAGTATATGGCTGACGTCGGTCAAGGCGCATTAGACTGACGTCAGTACGTCAGGGTACTAATGCGCATGACCGACGTCATATCCTCAGTCTTTTTTGCCGCATGGTCCGATGCAGAAGCAGTTTTGCGAGTGCAGGTTGGCGTTCTGAAAGTTTCTGAAGTCAGAGTTTCAGACCGAATCAAAGTTGGCTAAGTACCCCGTTGGGGAATATTTTGGTTTTTTCTTGCCTCAGTATTTAACCGGATGTCAGAAAAAGTGAATAACTGTATTTCTTGTGGGAAACAGATACCTCATAGGGATTACCATACTTTGTGTATACCTTGTTTAGGGCCTGAGCACGACGTTGTTGGATGCCGCTCTTGTGCTAGATTTAACAAACGCACTATTAAGAGAAGGTTAGACTGTGCCAGGTTAGTTTTTGGGAAGCGTTGTAATTATAAAATGCCGTCGGATGCTCCGACGCCGCCGCCAAAAAGCGCAAGGACAAAGCAGCAAAGCCTAGAGTGGAAGAACCGACAGTCCCGGACGCCGGTTCTTTAGAAGGCTCAGTGGAGCCGGAGGTTCTGCCAGGAGTTTCTTTGGAGTCTCAGGGAGAGACTTTACTGTTACAGGATATGTCCTCTCAGGAAGTAGGCCAGGCTGAAGGGGCTTCTCAGGTGGCTGTTCTTCCCTCTCTTCCTAAGGTGGTTAGAGGCTCCCCTTCTGTTTCCAAGGCTTCTTTGAGAGGCAGGCCAAGTTTAACTTCAGTGGGGGTTTCTCCTAGTGCTTCAGGGTCTTTGCCTAAGAAACATATGCTTAAAATGGCAGAGGATTTGATTACTATGATTAGTGGTTCTATGCCCCCTCCTGATAAGAGGCCTAGGGTGGAACCTGAGTTTGAGAGTTTTGAGCAGTGTTCGAGGCTTCTGAGTCTTCGGCTGAAGACTTGCAGGAGTATCCTCCTTATTCTGATTCTGATGTGGATGATTCTACTCCTTCAGCTTCTCCTCCTGAGGATTTTTCATTTTCAGAGACTCTGCATTCCATGAGGGAGCATTTTAAATGGGAAGGTCAAGATTTCTCTGATTCCAGGAAAAGGCTTAGGGAATTCTTGTTTTTACCCCAGCATAGGCCTTTAGCTATACCTCCTGTTCTGAATGTGGTGGAAGATGTTTTTGCAGAGGCTTCCCTGAATCCTGATTCTTTGCCTCCTGCCCCAGTTAAACCGGATAGGTACTATAGGGTGCCTGAAGCTCATAAGTATCTTTTTAAGAGTCCTAGGGCAGACCCGGAAACTGTATCTCAGGGGCCTAAAGGTGTGAAGGCTTCTGTTGTTAAAAATCCTGTTCCTCCTGTTAAAGAGGCAAGGGCTTTGGATAGATGGGGAAAGAAAGTGTATACTTCTTCCACTTTAGCCATGAGGTCGTTGAATTGTCAGTTTCACATGTTAAAATATCAGAATTATCTCCTTTCACAATTGAAGTCTAAGGTGGATGCTCTGGCAGAAGGTATTGAGTGTAAAGAGTTGCAGGACTTAGTTCATGTGTCTGAACAGGTGGGTAAGCATTCCTTGCAGTGTGGTTTTGATGCTGTGCAGGCCTCCTCGAGGGTGGCTGCCACTGGTTCTGTTCTTCGTAGGCACGCCTGGTTGAGGGATCAGAATTTAGCTGAGCATGTTAAGACAAGGATTTTGGATGCTCCTTTACAGTCTGATGTGTTGTTTGGTTCGCCTGTGGAAGCAGTTTTAAAGAAAATGGAGGACAAGGCTAAGTCTATGCAAACTGTTAAGGATTTTTTGCAGGTGCAGCCTCCGAAGTTTAGTAGAAATTGGCCTACTAAGGGATGGACATATCCTGCTTATGATTCCCAGTCTAGGGGTAGGTCTAGACGTGGTAGGGGCAGAGCTCACGGTTCTTTAGGCCTAGAACAGGGAGTTCACCGGCTCAGACTTCTGGTGAGGGCAGGGGTCAGTCCTTTCGTAAACAGACCCAATGACCTACATTTTCAGCTGCCAGTACATTCTCGCCTGGCAGCACCTTTGGGAGGAAGGCTGGCTCTTTTCAAAGAAAATTGGGATTTAATTACCCAAGACAGATGGGTTTTGGATATCATTCACCACGGTTACAGGTTTTATTTCCATACCTTGCCTCCTTTCAAAGGCATGCCAGACATTCCTCCTCTACAAAGAAAAGAGGCTCACAAGCAAATTTCTCTGTTGCTCCAAATAGGGGCCATTCAGCCAGTTCCTGTGCCAGAAAGGGGCCTAGGATTTTATTCTCGCCTGTTCCTAGTACCGAAGAAGGGGAACACGTGGAGACCAATTTTGGATTTATCTATCCTCAACACTTATCTGGACATTCCCAAGTTCAAAATGTTGACGTTGCAACAGCTTTTACCTCTGCTGGGCAAAGATCACTGGATGGTAACTTTAGATCTCAAGGAAGCTTACCTTCATGTGCCTATCAGACTAAGTTGCAGGAAGTATCTGCGTTTTCGAGCTGGAAATTCTCATTATCAGTTCTCTGCATTGCCCTTTGGCTTATCTACTGCGCCCAGAGTATTCACAAAGGTTCTGGCTCCAGTGATAGCTTACTTCAGGCTAAAAGGAATTCAAATCTATCCCTACTTGGACGACTGCCTGATTCTGGCTCAAGAAAAGGAAGACCTTTTACAACATTTGGAATATGTGATAGCAGTGCTAAGATGCCTAGGGTATTCTGTGAACGAAATAAAGTCCAGTCTAGTACCCTCTCAAGACATGTGCTTTCTGGGTGTGAGACTGAATACAGCAGCCCAGATGGCCTTTTTAACCCCGGACAAACAAAAGAATCTTTCCAGTTACTTCCATCAACTATCTCTTCAGTCCGGGCTGACTGCAAGGACAGTCCTTCAAGCCTTAGGGTTCATGGCATCTTGTATTCTGGTGCTTCCCAATGCCAAACTGCATATGAGGAAGCTGCAATGGTATCTCAAAAATGTATGGACACAGCACTGCCAGGATTTGGACACTGTCATTCAAATAATACCTTGCATTCAAAAGGAATTTTTGTGGTGGGCTCAGGAATGTCACCTAAACAAGGGACTCTCTGTGACCCGGCCAGAGGCGAGTCAGATTCTAACGACAGATGCCTCAGACATTGCTTGGGGAGCTCATCTAAATGGAAAGTGGATACAAGACAAGTGGCCTGCCAGACTACAGCATCTACATATCAACATGAAAGAGATGTTAGCAGTCCAGTTTGCATTAATGGCTTTCAAGGAGTTACTTCTTCCAGGGCAGGTGTTGATTCTAACAGACAACACAACTGTCATGTGGTACATCAACAAACAAGGGGAACACATTCTTACCCGTTGTGCAGGCAAGCAATGATTTTATGGGAGACTGCGCTCAGCTTGCAACTAACTCTTCAGGCAAGGTTTCTGCCGAGCACAGAACTCCTTAGCAGATGTGTTAAGCAGACAAATCATGGATCCCCACGAGTGGAAACTGGATCTTCATGTATTTCAAATTGACAGTGTCATGGGGAACTCCAGACATAGATCTGTTCGCTTCTCCACTAAACCACCAGCTGCCAAAGTTTTGCACAAAGAGGTTTCATCACACAGCTTGGAAAGTGGATGCTCTTTCTTTCAGTTGGAAAAATCTTCATGTGTATGCCTTTCCACCACTGCCTCTTCTCCCAAAGGTGCTCCTAAAGGTCAGACAAGACAAGCCAAGGATGATTTTAATAGCTCCAGATTGGCCTCGCAACACTGGTACCCATTACTGAGGAGTCTGGTAAGGAAGCCTCCATGGCCTTTACCTTTGATTCCACACCTGTTGTCTCAGAGGGACGGTCACCTGCTCAATGTCAAGCTTCACTCTCTTCATCTAACAGCCTGGCATATTCTGTTTTGAAACACAGCAGGTCTCAACTTCCTCAACAAGTTTTAAATGTGATTATGGAAGCCAGAAGACCTAGTACAAGGAAAATGTACGCAGAAAAATGGAAGAGATTTTTATTTTGGAGTGCAGCAAACAATTTGGAGATTTCTGAGCCTAATTTGAGTGTGGCTCTTCAATATCTTACTGAGTTATTGGACAAAGGTTTGTCTTTCTCTTCCATTAAGATTCATGCTGCAGCAATTTCAGCTCACTATGATTGTGACCCACCATTGTTTTCGCATCCTTTGTTCAAGCAATTTCTTAGAGGGCAAAGAATATAAGACCCCCACGTAGAGCTCCTACTCCTGCTTGGGATCTCAATTTTGTGTTGGAGAAACTTACTCTACAACCTTTTGAGCCTGCAGCTACTGCTGAATTGAAATACTTGTCATGGAAGACTGCTTTTTGTTGGCCATTACTTCTGCAAGAAGGGTTTCTGAATTGCAGGCCCTTATGGCGGTAGAGCCTTTTTGATTTTCATAAGGATAGGGTATCATTACGTACTAATCCTTCCTTTATGCCTAAGGTGGTTTCTAGTGTGGCTTTAAACCAAACTATTCATTTGCCTACTTTTTATGCAGATCCCCAAAATAAAGGGGAAAAGATTTTGCACACTTTAGATGTACACAGGCAATTGCGTTATTATTTAAGCAGGACTAAGGATTTTAGGCAGTCTCAGCAGTTGTTTGTTTCTTTTGCTTTGAGTTCTCAGGGCAAGCCTGTGTCAAAACAAACTATTTCTAAGTGGATTGGGTTTTGCATTGCATTTTGTTATTCCCATCATGGCAAGGAGATTCCAGCTGGGATTAGGCCTCATTCCACTAGGGCTACTGCCACTTCAACAGCATTTCTAAGGGGGGTGGCAACTAAGGATATTTTGGAGGCAGCTACTTGGAGTTCAGTGCATACTTTCTCTAAGCATTATCACCTTCCTCTCTACTCTAAATCTAGGGCTGGTTTTGCCACAGCTATTTTGCAAGGTATGTTGTCAGCTCCTGCTTCCTTATGATTTGCCAGCCTCCCTTACCTCTGCTTTGGGATTCTACCCAATAGTTAGGACTGCAGCAATGTGGAATGAAGAACATAGTACAGTTTTGTACCTACCATAAATGTAGATGTTCGAGGATCCACATTGCTGCAGTCCAATTTACCCTCCCTCCTTCCCCTCTGTGTTTAGGGGTGGTTGTGTAGGTGAGGTTATACTCTGGTAATTTTGTATATATTGTACATATTTTTGGTGCAGGAATGTTTGGAGTTTTTGGTTTTGGCCTTGTCTTTTTAGGGTCTTCTGACATCTGGGGCAAGAAAAGACTGAGGATATGACGTCGGTCATGCGCATTAGTACCCTGACGTACTGACGTCAGTCTAATGCGCCTTGACCGACGTCAGCCATATACTTTGGTATTCGGGCCGACTGGGACAGCGGACCACCCAATAGTTAGGACTGCAGCAATGTGGATCCTCGAACATCTACATTTATGGTAGGTACAAAACTGTACTTTTCATATGCTTAAATATCAGCAATATTTAATGTCACTGCTTAGACAGAAATTGTTGACAAATACTGAATGTTCAGGGAACAAGGAATTGCAGGATTTATTGCATGCAGCTGAACAAGTGAGAAAGCATACTTTGCAATGTGGTTATGATTCACTGGAGGCCTCTTATAGGGCCGCTGTTACAGGTTCTGTTATTAGAAGGCATGCTTGGTTAAAGGAACAGAATCTGCTTGATCATGTTAAAGCAAAATTGTTAGATGCACCATTACAGCATGATACTTTGTTTGGTACTTAAAGCAGAAGAGGTGTTGAAAAAAATGGAAGATAAAGCAAAATCCATGCAGACATTCAAGGATTTCTTACAGGTACAGCCACCCAGGTTTAGCAGGAACTGGCCTTCTAAAAATTGGTCCTTTCCAGTATCAGACAGACCACAAAGAGGCAGATACAGGCGTCCCAGATGCAGATCTCAGCCCCAAGGCTCCTACCTCCAAAAGCGGAGAAGACAAATCACAACATTACAGGAAACAGTCCCAATGACTTGCCTCTGCCAAATCCAAGCACTTTTCTTTTGGCAGCCCCCTTAGGGGGAACACTAGCACTTTTTTCATCAAATTGGCAAATGGTTACCCAAGACAAATGGGTCCTGAACATAGTGTCCCAAGGCTACAGGTTCCATTTTCACACTCTACCAAGATCAAAAGGTATGCCAGACCTGCCACACAATCAATGGGCAGAGGCACAAAAACAAATTACAGCCCTCATGGACATGAGGGCCATTCAGCAAGTACCACAACAAGACCAGGGGCAAGGATTTTATTCCAGACTTTTCCTAGTACCCAGAAAGGACAAAACCTGGAGACCAGTACTGGACCTGTCTATACTAAATACGTTTCTGGAAGTTCCAAAATTCAAGATGTTGACTCTACAGCAGCTACTGCCCATGCTGGGCAAGAAGGCTTGACTCGTAACATTGGACCTAAAAGAGGCATACCTGCATGTCCCAATCAAACAGTCTTGCAGAAGATACCTCAGATTCATAGCTGGCTCAATGCATTACCAATTCTCTGCACTGCCCTTTGGCTTATCTACTGCGCCCAGGGTCTTCAACAAATGCCTGGCACCAGTAATTGCATTTTGCAGACAGAGGAATACAAATATATCCTTACTTGGACGACTGCCTTATTCAAGCAGAGAACAAGGACATCCTACTACAGCATCTGGCATTTGTAAAAAGATTACTAACAGGTCTAGGGTACACAGTAAACGAAAAGAAATCAAAACTCGTACCCTCTCAAGAGATAATATTCCTGGGTGCAAGCTTAAATACAACTGCCCAGATGGCTTATCTCATGCCAGACAAACGAAAGCAACTGACTACCTACTTCAAGAAATTGGCAACAAAAACCCACATATCTGCAAGGAAAATCCTGCAGGCCTTGGGTTTCATGGCATCCTGCATTCTACTAATTCCATATGCCAGACTGCATATGAGGACTCAGCATTGCCACAGCCTGGAAACAGTAATTGCACTCATCCCCTGCCTGCAACAGGAGTTTCGATGGTGGGCAGAAGCTTGTCACCACAACAAGGGTCTGCCATTCAGTTTACCCACAGCCAGACAGACACTGACAACGGATGCATCAGATTATGCCTGGGGGGCCCATATGGAGGAAAATGTATTCAGGGCACATGGCCTGCAAACCAGATGCATCTTCACATCAATCAAAAAGAGATGCTAGCTGTTCAAAATGCCCTGACAGCTTTCAAGGACCTGCTTCATCCAGAACAGCTACTAATAAAGACAGACAATACTACGGTCATGTGGTACATAAACAAGCAGGGAGGTACACATTCCTATCCCCTCTACAGACAAGCAATGGCCTTATGGGACACAGCATTGGCTTTTCAAGTTCACCTGCAAGCACAATTCCTGTCAGGAAAAACAAAAACTCTGGCAGACAAACTAAGCAGAAACCTCATGGATCCCCACGAATGGAAACTGGATCCACAAGTCTTCAGCATGATAATAAGGAAATGGGGATGCCCAGACATAGATCTATTTGCCTCCCCTCACAACTGCCAATTGCAAAGATTTTGCACAAGGATTTATCACAAGCAAGCATGGAAAGGGGACGCCCTATCCTTCAGCTGGAAAAATCTAACAGTATATGCCTTTCCTCCACTGCCTCTCCTCCCCAGGCTACTCCTAAAGGTCAGACAAGAGAAGCCAAAAATGATACTGATTGCACCAGACTGGCCACGCCAGCACTAGTACCCAATCCTAAAGAGCTTGTCTCAGGGTCCAGCATGGATATTGCCTCAAACTTCTCACTTGCTGACACAACAACACAATCAGATCCTGCACAGCCTTGAATCTGGCAGCATAGCAGATAATGTAGGTATTCAGAACACTCCTCTTTCAAAAGCCGTTATGAGTGTTATCTTGGAGGCCCAGTACCAGAAAATCTTATGCAGAAAAATGGAAGAGATTCTGTGCTTGGAACCAGGAACAAGGCATTGACACGTGCGTACCAACTATCCCTCAGATTTTACAATACCTAACTTAGATGCTGAACAAAGGCCTTTCTTTCTCATCAATTAAGATTCATACCTCTGCCATTTCAGCCCATTACAATACGGAACCACCTATCTTTTCTCATCCTTTAATAAGGCAGTACCTCAGAGGGGCCAAAAACATTAGGCCTCCAAGGAGAGCACCAGTTCCAGCCTGGGACCTCAATTTTGTTTTGGAAAAACTCACACTGCCTCCTTTCGAGCCAGCATCAACAGCAGATATAAAATTCTTATCCTGGATAACGGCTCTGCTCCTAGCAATAACCTCTGCAAGGCAAGTCTTGGAGTTACAAGCGCTCCTGGCTGTGGAACTTTTTATCATTTTTCATCCAGACAGGGTTTCTCTGAGGACAAACCCTACATTTATGCCTAAGGTGGTGTCCAGTGTGGCCCAACCAAACCATTCACTTGCCTACCTTTTATCCAAATCCACAGAACAAGGGTGAGAAAAATCTGCATTCTTTGGACATACACAGGCAGTTACGCTTCTACTTGGACAGAACTAAAGCTTTCAGAAAGACTGAGCAACTTTTAGTGTCATATGCTGCGGGATCACAGGGAAAGGCTATCTCAAAACAGACTATTTCTAAATGGATAAGCCATTGCATCTGTTTCTGCTATTTTCAGCATGGCAAATCAGTGCCTAAGGGCATGAGGCCTCATTCCACCAGAGCAGCAGCCACTTCAGCAGCCTTTCTCAGAGGAGTACCAACCAAAGATATCTTAGAGGCTGCAACTTGGAGTTCAGTGCACACGTTCACAAAGCATTACCACTTACCTCTTTACTCTAAGTCCAGAGCAGGCTTTGCCACTGCAGTTCTGCAGGGCCTCATAGCCTCTCCTAATCCTATTTAACCCAGCCACCCATCCTCAGCTTTGGGATTCAACCCAAGGGTAATGACTGCAACAGTGAAACACGATGAACATAATACAGTTGTGTACCTACCATAAATGTAGATGTTCGAGTGTATTCACTGTTGCAGTCCAGGTTACTCACCCATCATCCCCCTTTTCTTTGCTGGGACTTATCTGCACTTCTGTATCCTATACAACCTTTTTGGTGTATCTGCTTGTAGATGTAGGAAATGTTATTTTTGTGCATGCATTTTTATTGGCATATTTTTCAGCCTACCAATTTGTGGGCACCTGACATCTGGGGCAAGAAAAACTGAAGAAATTGGCGTCTGCTGCATCTTTTATACCCCTGGCGCACTGACGTCAGGGAAGAGGCGACAGCAACCGATGCCGGACCTAGACTTTGGAATTCTGGCTGACTGAGGGTAGCCTGCCAGCAGGATAACCCAAGAGTAATGGCTGCAACAGTGAATACACTCGAACTTCTACATTTATGGTAGGTACACAACTGTACTTTACGCTTCTACCTACATAGTACTAGGCCTCATAGAAAGTTGTCAGATCAACTGTTCATTGCCTTTTCATCTAACAGATTGGGAAAAGTGGTCTCTAAGGTTACCTTGGCCAGGTGGATAGGTGGATTACAGAATGTATCTCTGCGGTTTGTTCCCAACTAGGCAAACTACTTCCCCATCCAGTTAGAGCCCACTCAACTAGATCTGTCAGCTTCTTCAGCCTTCTCTGCTAAAACTCCAGTAGATGAGATCTGTCTTGCAGCTACTTGGTCCACAGCTCATACTTGTATATCTCATTACAAGTTAGGCTGTATTTCCAGGAACAGTGCATCCTTTGGTTATGCAGTGCTCAGGCATATCCTTCCTTGAGGTCCTCCCAGGGTTTGTGTAGCTTGGTACTCTGACCCATTCATGATGCGTAATGAAATGGACAACATCAGATCAGAAGTTATGTACCTACCATAACTTGGAACTTGGTGTCTGTGTTTTCCAATTTCATTATGCATCACTCCCCGCCCTCCTTCCCCCCTTCATTGTGCAGATGAGAGTAACCTAGAGAACTAAGGAACCCACTGGCTCCTAGTCTGCACTCCAGTAGAACCTTTGTTTGTTTGTTGTTTATCTTGGTAATAGTCACCTTATTGTTAGGGCAGCAAAGTCGATCTGAGGGTTTGTTGATGAGTGAGGCATTATAGGAGAGGGCGTAGTTTGAAGTTCGGATCGTATGTCTGAGAAATGGCTGGCTTGGATCTTTGGATGGATCCGAAGACCCATTCATGATGCATAATGAAACTGGACAACACAGATTCCAAGTTATGGTAAGTGCATAACTTCTGTTTTTTCCAGAGCTGTGTTGGATGAGATTTGTGCAGCTGCTGCCTGGGTGGGTCATCACACATTTGCATCCCACTGCAAACCGAATGTTCATTCTAGGTCCAGGCCTTCCTTTGGCTCCTCCGTACTATACAGTATCTTTCCGTGAGACCTCCCTGGGGATTTATGTGGCTGGGGACTCGCACAGGTTGAATCCAGATGGAAAAGACAATATCTGATACGTCAGCTATGTACGTACCATAATAGTAGGTCTGTGTTGTCTGTCTTAACCTTCCCTTCCTCCAACCCCCATCATTTTGGTTAGCCTCTTGACTGTAGGATGACCAAGTCAGGGAGATATTCCCTTTTTTCCTTCTGTTTTGGGGTCCTTCATATCTTTTTCCAATGGAGTTTGAGCATGTCAGTTTGAAGTAGTATGGGACAAATTTGGATCCGATGTTGCCAACCTTCTTTCCATTCATCACTGATGGGTTCGGTTCTGAGCCCTAGGAACTGAGTCGGCCTAATACCAAGCTCATGCCAGCCAAAAACTCTCAAGCTAAGCTTCTACCCACAGTGCCCTTCTCCCTGTTGCCTCAGATCTTGTTTGCCGTGTAGCCGTATGGCCGCGTTTCAGCCGAGCTCTCAGCTAAGTGGAAACTTTTTGATATCTTGTGGAAAAAATTATCTAATTTCTTGTCGTTTGCGATTTTATATTCATTACTCTTTATAGTTAGTTAGATTTAGACCTTTTTCACTTCTACCCGTTTGGTAATCTTTTTAAGTACCATTGGTGGTACGGCCTTCTTGTGGTATTCCTTGAATACCATCCCTGGTATTTCTTCTCTTCTTCCCTTTTTCTGTCTAGTTGTATGTTTTTCACTGTCTTGATAGGTACTGTGTGTATTTAGATAGGTTTAGACATAGAGAAAGTAGAATTTACATTTTCCTGAAGACTGATTGTTGTGTTTAGCTTTTCATGATGTCTAATAAGAAGGGTACATCGGGTTCGTGTAATGTTAAACTTCCGAAGAGTGACTCTCACAATGATTGTGTTTATTCCTTAGTGGTCTCCCATCTTTCGGTGCAACCTCCCTGTGTGATTTGTCAAAGTTTCAGCCAACGTACTCTGAATGAGCACAAGAATAATTTAATACTGAAGGGCCTACTTAAGTTGCCCTTTTCAGAGGCCCTTTCTGCAATGGAGGTCTCAACCCCTCCTCTGAAGGAGGATAACAAAAGGCCCCATTCGGATCCCTCTTCACCCTCTGTTGACCAGGGTACGTCTGAAGCCTAAAGTGCAAAAACTATCTTCGTAGCACAAGTCTGCCTCGTCAGCACCTACCTCGTCTGCTCCAGGTACTACGACTTTTACTATATCGGCGACAGCTTCGGCTCAAATACGGTCTCCGGCACCGACTATAGACCTCGCCTCGCCAAATATAACTTCGGCACTGGGTGCCGCTTCAGCACAGTGCATTCCTTCTATGCCTGTCTCTGCAGTGATGATTGAACCTCCCATATTGGCTCAGAGTGCCCCTTCGGCATTGAGCTCTTTTATGGCCCCAACAAGAATGGATTTGACCCCACTGCTTCCTGTCCCCAAACTTGAGACATTGGTGCCAGTAGATTCCACACCACAGACCCGATACTCTCCGTCCATAGACCCGTTTTTAGGCCTAGTGTATAGCCCATTCATAGATTGACCTGACTCTCCGTCAGGAGTATCCACTAGATCCACCAGGAGCCTTTCAGAACTTAATGTGGTGCATCTTGTGGATCAGCTGTTGGCAGCCAGTGGGATATCCATGCCTTCCAGGACCCATCCTCCTGCAGGACTTGGGTTGACTTCTCCACGGACTCAATCCTATTCTCCTCCTTTAACTACTCCGGTTTCAAAGCCTCCTGCTCTGACATCCGTTTTGGAACCCTCCATCTCGGGACCTGTAGTGGACCTCACTGAGGCTCCGGGACTGTCCCTTTGGTCCTTGGTTCCTGCTGAACCAGTCCTTCCACAACCTCGTGATTGGGGCTGCAGGCTCTTCGGTTCATGGCATAGTTCAGAGTGTTTCTTCAGGTCCATCCTCGGTGCCAAGACCTTTGTCTGCACCGATCCTGCATGAGGCTACATCCTCTGGAGCGGGGTTCGGCAGAGCAGGGTGTGACCCCGGTTCCAAGGTTGTCATTCTCTTTTCCGGGCTCCCATCCCTCTTCGGGCAGACCTGCTTTCTGTGCGATGGAGAGGGCACTTGCTTCTGGAAGCATTCCTCCGACGTCGGAACCCTAGATTTCTCCCCCTGAGCTACAGCTGCCACAGGCCACCTCCCCGGGACACCGGGCATTTAAGCGCAGGAACCCAGGAACCCTCCCCCTCCTGTACAGGGTATCCATTCCTCAGAAGCCCCCACTGAGGAGCCCCCACGGAAGAGATCTTGCAAGAGGAAGCGTGTAGACTCACCTGAGGAGTTTCTAACGGAGGACACAGATTTCAGCGATGGTGAAGGGTCCCCACAGTCATCCCCTGATGATGTCTCCTTCGGAGACATCCTTGAAATGCTGAAACAGAGTGGTGACTGGAAGCCCCACTAATCCTTCTTCTGAGGAGTCCCTGTTCCTACAGACTTTCTGTGCCCGGCCATCTACCTCTTGGGTGACCCCACCTGCAGATGAGCTAGTTCAGCTCGTGGTGCAGCTCGCCTGGAAGAACCTTGATTTTGTTGAGGCAATCCCTCAGAGACCCAACAAGATACTTTCTCCACCCGAGGAAAATCCACATTGGTCCAGAGGTTTACCAGTTGATGCTATGGTGGTGGCAGCGGCCATGAAAAAGGATCTAGCTGAAGAGAGTCCTACTGTCCACCTGCCCAACAGAGAGTCCCCGGGCCGTGGACAGATTGGGGAAGTGAGTCTTTGCATCAGCGACCTTTGCCAAGACTGTCCGTGAACTACTTGGCACATTTTACGAGGCTCCAAAGAGACTTGATCTCCGAACTCTCTGGAACACTCACAGGATAGGTGTCTGATGAGGTAAGGGACAAAGTTCCCTCGCAGCTCGCAACCCTAGAATCGATCTCCAACTCGTCCATGAAGTTGCTTTCACACGCAATCTAAGGGACAGGTAGAGCTTCAGGTTCAGGCATAGTTATGAGATGTCATGGCTGGATGCACATTTGTGACCTCGTGGATCCCTTCAAGTCTTCCTTTCTGAATGCTCCCATTGAAGCATCTTCCCTGTTTGGCTCCAAGGTAAAGGACACACTGGCCCAGGTGTGAGGAAGATGGTAGGACCTTGTCTGCTGTAGGTATATGTTTTTCCAACCCTCAATGTTCTTTTTCCAGGAACCAGAGGAGTGTTCACAAAGTGCATGGCAGTGGTTACAGCTCACTTGAGACTGCAAGAATTCCAGGTGTTTCCATATTTGGACAGTTGGATCCTTACCACCCCTACCAAGCATCTTCTGGTAACTGCTCTGCAATATACTCTTTCTCTGGCAGAAACGTTGGGGATAACTGCGCACTGGGAGAAATCCAGCCTTACTCCGGCCCAGCAGATAGAATTCATTGGAGCAGTTTTTGACACCCGATCCTGTCTGGTGTCACTCCCAGCTCACAGACTCCAGAGATTGAGGCTTCAGCTCTGGGTGATACTCTGTCAAAACAAAGTCTCAGCGAGAGAGGTTCTTCAAGTCCTAGGATCCATGGCAGCTTCCATACCTATAGTGCCTCTTACAAGACTGCACATGCGAATTCTCCAATGGTTTCTTCTCTCTCAGTGATTCCCAAACCATCACCCTCTATGTTTTCAGATTCAGATAACCAACTCTTGCAATCATGACCTCCTTTGGTGGATGAGGCCAGACACAGAAGTTTGGATCCGTCCATTCCAGTCCCCTCAACCCAAGGCCATTGTGACCACAGATGCTTCCCTGATAGGGTTGAGGGGCTATTTCCAGGGGAAAGACCGTCCAAGGCGCATGGTCCACGTTGGAGGCCAACCTGCATATCAGCGTTCTAGAACTAGGAGTGGTGCTGTTAGCATTGGAAGCATTCCAACCGGTTCTTCCTTCTGGATCGATTGCAATTCAGTCAGATAATACGTCAGTAGTCTGGTGTATCAACAAACAAGGAAGAACAAAGTCCTACCCCCTGTGTCGAGAGGCCATGAGAATTTGGCAGTGGGCAGTAGCTTCCAACTGCTTTCTGATAGCAACCCATATCCTGTGGAGCTCCAACATGATTGCAGACAAGTCAAGCTGATGTATTCTCTTGCCCTACAAGTGGTCTCTCAGTCCCGAAGTAGCGGCAGAAATTTTTAGCCGTTGGGGCCAGCCTTGCTGAGACCCTTTTGCCTCCCCATCAAACAGCAAATGCAGCAGCTATTTTGTCCTATTCCCCCCAAAGGGGGAGTCCCCGAGGGATGATCTGATTCATGATTGGCCCACGGGACTTCTTTATGCTTATCCCCCCATTCCTCTGTTTACACAATTCATAAAGAAAACTATTCTGTTGAAATGCAAAGTGATCCTCATAGCCTCCTTTTGGCCTCGACAAGTTTGGTTCCCCTTTCTTCGGTCTCATCTGTTACATCCACCATGTATTCTGGACCCTCTTCCAGACCTGATTTCTCACCCGCAAGGGTTGAGTCACCCGAATCTGTCCATTCTCAAGCTGACAGCTTGGTGTCTCCACTGCTGTTAGTTGCCAGGCAGGGTGATATCACCTCACCTGTTTGTGACATTGTTCTGGCTTCTCATAAACTATCCACCAGAAGGCTATATCGGGACAAATGGAAAAGGTTATCTATTTGGTCTAAGGAAAAGATGCTAGATCCGTATTCGGCTCCAGTCACAACGGTCTTACAATATGTGGTGGTGATTAGGGCAGAGAAGGCTTAGCTTGACAGGCTGAAGTCTATGAAATGTGGCCAGACTTTGATCTGATTCGGATTTGATAACCCACAGATTGAACCAAGTGGAAAGGGACAACACAGTCTGTCATGGTAAGTAACGTGGCTTTTGTTTTACGCTTCTGGCAATCATCCTTTATCCATTAGACTAAAGGCAGATTCCATGAGGTCAGCGGCCACTTCAACTGCCTTTTTCAAGAACTCCTTAGTGGATGAGATGTGTGCATTTGCTGTATGGGCTTCTTTGCATAACTTTGCTAAGCGTTAAAAGTTGGACATTATTTCCAGAGCTAGACCTTGCTTTGGTGTAGCAGTCTCCTGTCATGAAACAATCCAAGTGCTAAGCTTCTAGGTATTCTGACTCAGACATCAGATTGAATGGACAATGCCAGTAGGATGCCGTAGTTATTTACTTATAAAGCTGGATCCTTTAATCCTCATCTGTCTGATACTTCCCTTCCTCCACCCCCCCCCCACCACCCTGTATTTCTGAAGAACCTGGTGGAGTTATTTCTTGGGAATCTTGTAGGGCTTTCTAAATCCTTGATCAGCAAACTTACTCTGAGGGAGCTTCACATCCTGGTGTGTTATGAGAAGGGGAAAATTAGAGGAGCTCAAGGCTGGAGGCACTAATTTCACCATCTTGGATCTGACAAGTGCTTAGACCCACAAGTCTCTTCAGATGGACAAGGGTGAAAGGATCCAGAGTTGTGGTAAGTGAATAAGTACTGTTTTCCTCAAAAACCTCGCCTTTCCTGTCATAAGCTTTACAATTTTTTCCAGGTTCATCTGACCATTGTTAAGGTTACTTCTCAGCTAAATCCTTGGAGCAGTTACCTGTCTCCTTGGGTCTTCCTTTCCATTTATGCAAGAAAAAGAAAGACAGTAGGGAGTATGAGTATCAGGCTGGCATATTTTCTGCCTCAGCCACCAGTGGATGACCCTGCTGTGGTTGGACTTGGTTCCTTGTACCGCTCATCATTTTCTCCCAGTCTCTCATGTGTAACGCCTATGGTCACTACATGGCCTTTCTGGCTTTAGGGATGCCCTGTGTACATGGCCTTTCTGGCTTTAGGGATGCCCTGTGTGGGCAATTTGTCTGTCCTGGGGAAGGAGCAGGTGAAGATCTGCAGCGTAACTGAAAAAAAGGATGCATGGTTCACTGAATAGTGTGCCTGCCTTAGGTCAGTCTTTGTCCATGGAAATTCCCCAGGAAAAAAAGAAAAACTGACTTATGAGCCAATTCCTATGGACAGGGAAGACTACTTAGGATTTACTAAAGAATTAATTTCTGCTTTTAATTTGACAAACTCTTGGCTGAAAAAGAGAGAGATCCCTCTCTTTCCGACACTGATTTCTGTCAGAAGGGCAGAGATTGGAGGGAGAATCATGTGCTTCATGGAATTCTTCTCTCCATAAGGCCTATCTTTTTCTGATAATTCAGCTAAAATGAGAGGCAGTTCAATGGGAACCAAATGAAAGTCATAATTCCCAGCAAAAGTAGTATGATTTTACAGTTGGATATTACACAGTGTGCAACTGCCCCTCCAGTTTTATATGCTGTAGAAGATGTTTCCTGGCGGCTTGCAGTTTGCCTGACTCCTTTTGCCCCTAGCAAGTCTCATATGTTATACAAGGTACCTCAGACTTACAAGTCTTTTTTCTAACCCTAAAGCCGACCCTACAGTGATTTCTTTATAAAAAACTGCCTCTGTTAAATAGATTGTCAGTGCTAATCCTACTCCCTCTGGCAAGCATGGTAAAGTTTTTAATGAATTTTGAAAGTTTATTCTTATGCCAATTTAACATTCAGAACCTTAAACTGGCAGGCTCACATGCTGAAGTCTTTGCTTTTGTCTTTGGAGAACATGAACTTTAACCGTTAAACTTCCTTCTTTTGATGTGAAGAATTCCTTGAATGCCTCTCATCAGCATCTCATGTAATCACTCTTTAGTGTTCTTATGATGTTGCTTACACCGTCTCCATTGTCGCTGCATTTGAGTCAGTCATGAGAAGTTTTGATTGTTTATATTCTCAAAAATCTATTCGATTTCAAGACGGATATTAAATTCTCACCTGGCCACAGAAACTCTCTCTGGCGCTTATGCAGCTGAGGTTCTTAAGAGATGTGATGTAATGAGAAAGCTGATTCAAGGGGTGACCCAAATCTTTAAACCTTCCTTTTTTTTGAGAATAAACTTTTTCTTTCACCCCAATTTCCTTTTTTCAAAAAGTAATTTCTGCAGCAAGGTACAGCAAACAGTATTAAAAAAAAAACCAATGACTAGGAGGCTTCAAAAGGCAAAATCTTCTCAACTCAACTGAACCTCGGGGTGTTATTGCTCAGTACTAGGAGCCTAAATAGAAAAAATACACTTCCTCCAAGCCCTGCTTACACTTGAATATAGACATCTGTGCAGCGGCATGGTTTAAAGCAGCAGACAGTATCCCAGCAGTGCAAGGTTTCAGTGCCTTCCACACACTTAAACCAGTAGCTGTACAGTCGAGGGCTAAAGGAGGGGATGTCTCATTATACATAATAACAAGCATACCTGTGAGGTGGTCAAGCAGGATGAAGTGTTTGAATTTCTCCATGTGCAGATCACAGAAGACAAAATCCTGTACCATCTGTTTGTTAGCTATAGGTCACCCTCCATGCCTCGAAGCTCACATTGCATACTTGGACCTACTGGAGACGCTTACCATCCAACCTAACACCCTACTCATGGGAGAATTTAATTACCCCTCTATAGACCGGGAATCCCACTTGGCCTCAAATCTACAGGCAAAGAGATCCCTGGACTTTGTGAATACAAACACCCTTGACCCAAATAGTGAATAAAGCCCACTGTAGGCTCCAACATAGTTGAACTCATGCTTACAAATATGGAATAACGGTGCATCTCCACCCCCCCACCCATGTCTCATCCTCCTTGATATGGTCCAACCATAAAGCTGTTTCCTTCTAAATCAACTCCATAATCCCATTAAAACCAGTAGCAGTTAGGAATTATTCCAAAGCAAATTACCTTTTATTAAATTATGGTTTGTCAAAATTCACTGACCCCCCCAAACCTAGAGAACACAGCAGCTTATGCTGAATTATTCTCAGAAACTCTGTAGAACCATGTCAATGGCTGCATAGAGGCTCCTGTACCTACCAGAAGTAATCCAGGACTAGCCCCAGAAACAAACCATCTTGGTAGATCATTAAGGTCATCTGAAGTCTTTATGGGAGAGACGCTGGGCTTATAATTGTGTTAATGTGTTTATGTAGTGTGTACAGTTCGTGGATTGTTTAATAAACCTGCTTTTTAAATCACCTCGTGGTTTTCCGTTTTCTGAGGTACCTTTTCTGTGGATAATGAAAGTCTTAATACTGAAGTCAAAATCCTGGAATATCAAAATTAGAAACGTTACAACGTTGAACTCAGAATACCTACTGATAGCATATGTGTACTACATATGTACATTTGCAACATTGCACTGCCAGCCTACAAACTGTAACACTCACCTGTTATTGAAACTCAGAAACGAGCACCAACATGAGTCCGTGGAGGAAACAAGTCCAGTCCTGTACACATGTAGGGAAGTATGTATTTTAATTTCACCATTTTAACATTTTGACATCTCAGCATTGTAATCCTGTATTATGACTTGAAGTATATTTATTTTTCAGTAAGTTGGCAAGTACATGGCTCTGCAAATAATGCAATGCCTTTTTTAACTGGTTGTTTTTACTGTGACTTGAGTTATGGCTGAAAAAGACTGTTGTAACTAAGCCCACTCACATACTTAAAATAAAAATGTCTTTCCTATTCGGGTATTTTTTTTCTAGGCTTCTATCATAAAATAACTGTAAGACAGCATGCTGTCCTATTTTTTTATATATATTTTTTGATATGTGCCATGCTTTCTTTTGAAACTTTCTCTTTGACTGCCCTGTGGCAGGTAAATGCTTGAAATTGTAAGAACCTGAGCAACTCTCTGAGATAATTCTTAATTGTTAAGTATTGTTATTTTTTTTAATTAGTCCTGTTTGTTTTAACTGAAACTGTATCCTTCATTGAAGATGATAAAACTATGACAGAAGGACATTATCATGAAACTGTCATATGCATAAAGCACTTCTTGATGTCCTTCCATTTCACTGTTGCAGTATGCATTATAGTAGGGATCACTTGCCAAGGGTGATCCAACATCTGGCCAGTATACCAAAGCCTTTAGGTTGCTTTTAGATACTCTATTCATCACATATATGCTCCTTGTGTAGCATAGGGCATGATGTCCGGACATATCCTCAGAAGTTCTTTGCCGCCAGTCCAAACACCATCTTTTGATCTTCAGTCTGAATGCCTGTTCCATTGCTGGTTCACCAAGCCATTTCAGATAAGTGCCACATTGTTTTTTATTTTTTTTTTTTCTTGTACTTATCCAAGAAGGGTAAATCCCCATATGGGAGACAGATAACCCATAAAGGCTGTCTTGAACAGTGTCTGTTTTGCCTTGATGTCTTGCACAACCATAAGTCCTGTTCCATCTGTTAGGTCTTTGTACCTAAAACCCTTGGTAGTAGACTGTATTCTTTGGTGCTTTGACTTGAAAACCAGTCTTAAGCTTTTGTCCTAGAAAAATTGACTCTACCTCCCTTCGAGCCAGCAGCTTCTGTGGATTTACAATTTCTTTCCTGGAAGACAGCTTTCCTGCTGGCCATAACCTCAGCAAGAAGGGTTTCGGAACTACAGGCCTTAATGGCAATACCACCGTTCATAACTTTTCACAGAGACAGGGTCTCCTTACGAACCAACCCTACCTTTCTGCCAAAAGTGGTATCTAGGGTTTATTTAAATCAAGCAATTCATCTGCCTACTTTCTTTCCCAATCCTGAGAACAAAGGGGAAAGACTGTTACATACCTTGGACATACACAGACAACTTCGCTACTACCTAGACAGAACCAAGACCAGTAGGAAGTCTGATCAGTTTTTTGTAGCTTACGCTCCTGGAGTACAAGGAAAAGCAATTTCCAAACAGACAATTTCAAAATGGATTGGACATTGCATCAGATTCTGTTATTCCTTCCATGGAAAGAGTGTGCCAGCCAATGTCAGACCACACTCCACCAGAGCTACAGCCACCTCTACAGCATTTTTAAGAGGGGTGCCTACAAAAGACATTCTAGAAGCTGCTACATGGAGCTCCATGCATACATTTTCCAAACACTACAATCTCCCTTTATATTCCAGATCCAGAGCAGGCTTTGCTTCGGCAGTCCTGCAGGGATTGATAGCTACACCATCCTTTTCTTAGAGCATACCACCTCCCCCAGCTAAGCTATGGTATTCAACCCATATGTTATGACTGCAGTTGCATTCTTGAAGGACATAGTACAGTTTTGTACCTACCATAAATGTAGATGTCCGATAGATATGCAACTGCAGTCGGGTTTTCCCTCCCTCCTTCCCCTCTATGCCTTGGGTCCACTCCTCTCCCTGTTATCCTTAGCTGGGGATATCTGTTATGGTGTATCTGTTTATTGCTTATTTATTGTCTGGAAACCTATTTTTGTCTTCCAATTTGATTACAGGCTTCCTTGGAGGGCACCTGGCATCTGGGGCAAGAAACATTGAAGAAGATGGCGTCGGCTGATGCTTATGTACTCCAGCCGCTCTGACGTCGGAGAGAAATGCGACATCAGCCGACGTCGGGCCCAGACTTTGGAATCCAGCCGACCGAGGGCTGCCTGAGGCAGGACAACCCATATGTTATGACTGCAGTTGCATATCTATCGGACATCTACATTTATGGTAGGTACAAAACTGTACTTTCCTTCCCTGCACCTAGCAGACAGGGCCAAAGTAAGCCCCGCAGGGACAAGACCATCCAGGCCCCTATCTCAGGGCCAGCAGAGAAGTAAACAGTGGATCAATTCTGCCCCAAAGACAGGGAGTTCTAAACCACCCTTCTATGGCAAAAATTCACAATGACTCCCCCCTCCCCCCTCTGCCCTCCCTTCACTCACCAAAAACTAGGAGGAAGGCTCTCCCTCTTCAAAGAAAATTGGTTTTCTGTAACAAAGGACCAATGGGTCTTAAAGATCATTTGTGAGGAATACAAATTCTCTTTCAGCGAGCTCCCAATTCCAAGAGTTTACCCAGACTTACCGCCAAATCAGTGGGCAGAGCCATTGAAACAGGTCCAAACTCATATCCCAGGGGGCAGTAGAACCTTTTCCTCCAGATCAAGCAGGCAAAGGGTTTTATTCTAGAGTATTCCTTGTTCCCAGAAAAGAGGGCACTTGGTGCCCCATCCTGGATCTATGCATTCTGAACACCTCCATGGTGGTCCCCAGATTCAAAATGCTTACTTTGCAGCAGCTGCTGCTTATGCAAACAAAAAATGCCTGGCTAGTGACCCTAGACTTGAAAGATACCCACCTCCACATCCCCATAAGGGAATCCTGCAGGAAGTTCCTGTGCTTCAGAGCAGGATCACAACACTTTCAGTTCTCTATGCTGCCCTTTGGCTTATCTACTGCACCAAGAGTATTCACCAAATGCTTAGCCCCGGCCATAGCATTTTGCAGACAAATAAATATACAGATTTACCCTTACCTGGGCAACTGCCTCATTCAGGCAGAGTTCAAAGAAAAGCTGCTCCAGGACCTTCTCTTTGTCAAATCCCTCCTAACTTCCCTAGGGTTCACCATCAATGAGAAGAAATCAAAGAGTAAACCCCCACCAGGAAGATCATTTTCTTGGGAGCTCTGCTAAACACAGCATCCCAAATGTCCTTCCTATTCCCAGAAAAGCTGAGCTTCCTGCCTCTCTACTTTACCCATCTGGCTTCCAGAAGTCATCTCACTGCAAGGAAGTTCCTGCAAGCCCTGGGATACATGGCATCTTGCATCCTTCTAATTCCTCTGGCCAGGCTTCACATAAGAAAACTTCATTGGTACCTAAAGAACCTTTGGTGCTAGAACTCTGTCTCTGGAGACCTCTCTCCCTTTGATCCCATATATAAGGGCCAAGTTTCTCAGCAGGGCAGAAGCCTGTGCCAAGAACAAGGGCCTTCCCTTCATCCTCCGCCCTACCAGCCAAGCCAGTACCTCCTACACCTCAGACATTGCTTGGGCCACTCATCTAGAAGGCAGGTGCACCCAAGGTCTTTGGGATGCCCAGCACCTTCACTTACACATCAGTCAGATAGAAATGATGGCAGTACAAAAGGCTCTGACCTATTTCAAATACCATCTCAGGTCAGGGGTGGTCCTTATAAAAAACAAACACCACCACAGTGATGTGGTATATCAACAAACGGGGGGGGGGGGCCCAATCTTACCCTCAGTGCAGACTAGCCATGAACCTCTGGCTGACAGCCGCCTCCTTGGGTCTACACCTAATTGCCGAATACCTACCAGGGGGCAAAAGCACCCTGGAAGACCACCTAAGCAGAAACTTTCTGGACCCCCATGAATGTCATTTCCATAGGGAAATCTTTCTGCAAATCACTCGGGAGTGGGGGACTCCAGAGGTGGATCTCTCTGCTTCGCACCTCAACCACCACCAGCAAAAGTTCCGTACCAGGGAGTATCACCTTCTAGCGTGGAAGGTGGATGCCTTGACCTTCCCCTGGAACTACCTCTTTGTGTACGCTTACCCTCCTTTGCCTCTAATTCCCAAGGTACTGATCAAAATAAGAGAAGAGAGACAAAAGGCCATCCTAATTACTCCAGATTGGCCCAGACAGCACTGGTACCCCTTACTGCGCAGCCTGACCTTAAAGCCTTCCAAGCAGCTTCCCCTGATCTCAGACCTCTTGACCCAGGTGAGGGGGAAGATACTTCACCCAGACTTACAGACTCTCAATCTTTCAGCATAGCTTATACCTTAAAAGCTAACAGTGTCCCTGTTAAGCAAACAGGTACTAGTCATCACAGAGGCCAGAAGGCCCAGGACCAGAAAATCTTATGCAGGGAAATGGAAATTATTCTGCTTTTGGAGCCAGTTCAGAGAGGCCAATACCTCACAAACTTCCATTCCTCTTATCTTGGACTACCTAGCAGGGTTGCTCAAAAGTGGCCTCCCCTTCTCTTCTATTAAAATCCATGCCTCAGACATTTCAGCTTACCCATCTTCTCATCCTTTGATTAAGCAATTCTTCAGAGGGGCTTCTAATATCAGACCTCACAGAAGGCCTCCCGCGCCACCCTGGGGCCTGAATTATGTTTTAGAAAAACTAACCTTACCTCCTTTCGAACCTTCTGCTTCAGCAGAATTAAAATATCTCTCCTTGAAGACTGCCTTCCAACTAGCTATCACCTCAGTCAGAAGGTTTTCAGAACTTCAGGCACTCATGGGTGTTGAACCCTTCATCATTTTCCATGCAGACAGGGTCTCCCTGAGGACTAACCCCCTCCTTTATGCCCATGGTGGTATCTGATGTGATCCTAAACCACGCCATACACCTACCCACCTTCTTTCCCAACCCTCAAAACTAGGGGGAAAGAGTTCTGCACTTGCTAGATCTGCACAGATAACTCGTACTATCTGGACCATACTAAACCGTTCAGAAAAACAGACCATCTACTTGTCAGCTTTGCCCCAGGTACAGAAGGGAAGCCCATTCTGAAGCAAACCATTTCCAAATGGATATCGCACTGTATCCATTTCTGTTGCATACTACTTGGGAAACCCCCTAAGTCTGCAGCACACAAAATTCCAGGGATCATATACAATAGAATCGCAGTTAAATAAATTTAAGTAGAAAAGCAGATAAATGGGTATACTTCACACAAATCTTTATTTGGTATGCGCGTTCATGGGAATGCCTCCCACTTCTTCAGACCATTCAGTAAAAAACATTACTTCACTAGCCTTATATATGCAATGACCCACTTAATACTAATTGGATTCGTAACACTTCAACTTAGATTGTAAAGTGGCAGGCATTCACAAGCATGTATGCCAGACTGCATTCAGCAAAAATCATACCAACATATTATAAAATATGCTATAAAAACATTATAAATCTATGAAAATAAATAAATGTATATCAAGTACATTTATAACCTCAAATTATGTAAGGTCATGTCTATATAAATCTAAACTTTAATAAAAATCTATATAAAACTATCATACATAAACACATAAAGCACATAAACCACAGGCATATTCATCACTTGATAATATGAATACTTAATCTTTCATATGTAACGCATAAACCACAGATATATACATCACACAAAAATCATTTAAAAAATCATTAAAACACAAATAGAACAGATAGACCTTTCTGTAACATAAGTACAGATATGTTCTATCTGAACCCCCCCCCCATTTTTATATATGCAAAGTTAAAATTCCATATTTAAAAATCGGGGCATATACCTGTGTAGCTCTATACCTGTCTACATACAGCCATGTGCACCCTAATGGACACATTCTAATAACCCTACATTAACCTAAAGTCATTCACAGCTTAAGATAAAGAAACTGTGTACTTGTTATCTTTACCCCTACTTCACCTATAGGACTCCTATTTTTCGAAGTAAACTTTTAGTAGGCTCATATCATTAGACTCGGAGTCAGAATCATGTCCAAAATTCTATGTATATGTCTATGTAAGCCTATATGTGTTCCGTGTATATCTTGTACTTTCTATAATATTTGCACTAAAAATCATAATGAACTCTACCTATATATAGGGTGTCAATTAAATTATATCACCTATATAATATATTCAGTGAATACTCAAGAAATAATAAAATAAGATTAAGCGCTATATAATCAATCTGCTTAAGATATCAGTGTACATATAGTCCCATTTGTCTTTACCCTTACATTACTTGTGAAGACCCCCCCAAGTCTGTTCATACCCATTCCACTAGGGCAGCTCCACTTCCACAGCCTTCCTCAGAGGAGTCCCCACCAGGGACATCTTAGAAGCTGCCACCTGGACCTCTGGCCATACCTTTACAAAGCATTACCACTCTTTTTTTTCTGGGGCAGGGTTTGCCTCTGCAGGGCTTGCTGACCCATGCCTAGGGCTCTAACCTATCCTTCCACCCCTCTCCACAGCTTTGGGAATCCGCCCACAGGTGATGACTACAACAGTGAAGTGCGAAGAGCGCATAGTACAGTTGTGTACACTTACCATAAATGTAGATGTTTGAGCAAATTCAGTCCTGGTTTCCCTCCCTCCATCCCCCTTATATCCTCTTCCTCTAGGGGGATGTAAGCTTTCCATGGTGGCTTTTAGCCACCAGGACCACTTTTCCTTATTTCCTTGTGCTTCTGATGGGTTAGGGCAAGAAAAATGGGACCTGACGATATCCCTGGTTGTGTTCTACATGAACTACAGAGTAAACTGGCACCTCACCTGTGTGCCCTGTTCAATCACAGCCTCACCTCAGATTTTGTCCCTACCGAATGGCACACTGCTACAGTAATTCCTTTCCACAAAGGAGGAGCAAATACAGACCCTGGGAACTATCGCCCCGTTAGCCTGATGAGTCCGATATGCAAAGCTATAAAACGCATCATCATGGACCTAATAAACAAGGATATAGAGGCTCTCCAAACTCTGGATCCCACACAATTTTGTTTTGTGAAGGGTAGATCATGCCTGCTCAACTTGGGTGATTTCTTTGAGTCAGTCACCAGAGCTGTGGATGAAGGCAAGGTTGTTCATACAGCCTACCTTGCCAAGGCTTTTGATACCATTCCCCACTCAGAATCATAGAAAAACTCACTAAGTATGGCATCGACCCCTATATCACTAGGTGGGTTGCATATTGGCTCACAGATAGCCCACAGTGTGAAAGTAGCTGACTCCAAGTTAGACTGCTGACTAGTCAAAAGTGGAGTCCCACAGGGTTCAGTCCTGGGTCCTCTTCTGTTTGGTATCTACTTCTGTGAAGCCCAGGCTAACACGAAGGAACTCTGGCTGACCATGTTCGCTGATGATTACAAGTTTGGAGCTATTAACTCCCCAAGTGATGTTGACATTCTACAGAATGGCCTTACTGAAACCAACGACTGGTGTCAGAATCATGGCCTTAAGCTCAATGCCAAAAAATGTGTCGTCATCCCTTTTGGGAAAAAACAGTTCCCATGAACTTATCACATTGATGGTACTCCACTGAACACAGAAGACGTTAAGAGATCTGGGAACACAGGTTGACAGCAACCTGTCTCTTGATCACCACATTGCCACTGTGGTCAGAAAGTCCTTCTATATGGCACATCTCATTACTAAGGGTTTTGCACCCAGGAAGAAAGAGGTCATTGTCTCCCTCTACTCTTCTCTCATTAGGCCAATCATCGAGTACAATGCCCCATTTGGCATGCACCTCACTAGACACCTGCAACAACTGGAGAGGTCACAAAAGTACCTCACAAAGAGGATCCTAGGCCTTAAACACTTGCCCTATATGGACAGACTCAAAAAACTCCAACTATTCTGTGTATCATATTGCCTACTTAGAGGTGATCTCTGCTTGACTTACAAAGCCATGTCTGATCCAGCTCTGTTAGAAATGCTACATCTAAAGAAATCCCAATCCCTTCGCACCACACGCTCCAGAGACCTTGACCTCATTACCACAATTAACAGAACATGCTGGAGGGACAGGTTCATAACCCAGAGACTGCCCATGCTTTGGAACAGACTTCCCATACATGTGAAGCAGAGCACCTCGCTGACACAGTCTTGATGAGTGGTTGGGAAACAGAAAATTCATCCCGGGGATAACTCTAGTGACTATACTCGACAGAGGCACTGGGAACTAAGGTTGGGTGGCACTATGCCAGGGTAATCCTATGGCTAGGCTTGTAAAGGCCCCAGGGCCATTAGCCTAGTACACACCTACGAACCTGTGAACCTATAATGACATTGGCTGCCTTGCTTTATAGCACTGATGCCCTGACGTCAGACTACAGGCGACTGCAGCCAACACAGAAAAACATTGACTCTGGTATTCGGGCCGGCCGAGGGCTATCACAGCAGGGATAAACCCACAGGTGATGACTGCAATAGTGAATACACTCAAACATCTGCATTTATGGTAAGTGTACACAACTGTACTTTCCTCTTGTACCTTGTCTTAAGGAGCTTCAGTGGTGGATTCAACAGTTGTCAAAAAAATCCAGGACTTCCCTTTTCCATCCCCCTCTTCCCTCTCAGGAGCTTTTCACAGATACTTCAAACGTGGGATGGGGAGCAGCTTTTGGCTCCCTAAAGGTGTGGTGGGGGGGTGTACGGTCACCTCATCAACAGAGCACATCAGTGTCAGGGATGAGAGCTGCTCTGCTGGCTCTTCAAGTTTTTCATCCTCTCTCCTCTGCAGGACCTCTCAAGGTGTTTATAGACAAATACCACAGTAATGTGGTATGTAAACAAATGGGGGGGGGGTCTTACCTTTGCTGTTTGGCACTCCTGGTCTAGGAACTTGCTATTCAGTATCAAGTGAATCATTAGACAGTTTACATTCCCTCAGGTCAAAATGTTGTGTCAGACACTCTGAGCAGGTCTTTACCTCATTCCCATGTATGAATGCTTAGTGGGGTACTCCTCAAGTAGATATTTTTGCCTCCCCTCTGAACAGACAACTTCGTCTAATTGTGCTAGAGTCACAGGTTCTCTGGTTTGGAAAGTGGGCACCCTATCATTTTCATGGAAGGGCTGCTTCTTTATGCTTCCCCTTCCCCTCATTCCAAAATCCCTGTTCAAAATGCAACAGGATGCTCCCAAAGATCTTGTTGGTGACTCCCTTTTGGTCAAGTCAGCATTATTTTCCACTTCTGCATTTAGCCAAGGGCAATCATCACAAGTTACCTCACAGGGTGGCTCTACTCACATAGGACAAGGGATCTCTCATCCATCCCCACCTATCCATTCTTCAACTGACACTGTGGGTGATAGGATTTTGATTCCACATAGACCCCTTTTTTGAGGATGTGCTTAGGGTCCTGCAGGAGGCCAGGAAGCCCAATACCAGGAAATCCTACTTATCCAAATGAGAGGTTTTCTGTTGTCTTCCTTGTAACCTGGGTCCACTTTTGGTGGATGTTCCTTTGGTTCTCTTGTTTTCTTTGTGAATTGCTCAATGCTTGGTTGTCTTATTCTTCTGTTAAGGACCACTTATCAGCTATCTCTGCTTGTCTGCCTTTATCTCCTTTAGTTTGTAGATTTGAAGCTAAACAGTTCCTTAAAAGTAGCCTTCACCATTATGCCTCACAGGAAGCTTGTTCTTCCTGTCTGGGATCTTAATTTTGTTTCTGAAAAAAATGACTCCAGCTCCTTTTGAGTCTTCAGCTTCAGCTTTCTTGCAGCTTTGCTCTTGTAAATCCTTACTTCTGCCAGACGAGTGTCTGAGCTGCAAGCCCTTATGGTTTGTCCGCCTTTCTCAGTTTCATAAAGACAGGGTGTCCCTGCTTATTAATCCTCGTTTTATTCCCAAGTTGGTGTATGAGTTGTCCCTTAATCAGTCCATTGATTTGCCCACTTTTTTTTCCTTTCTCTGCAATCTGCCAGTGAGAAGTTGCTGCACACGTTGGATGTGCATAGGCAACTCAGATTTTATTTGGATAAGACTATTACAAAATCTGATCAGCTCATTGTTTCCTTTCATTCTAGGTCCTTAGGATTAGCTGTAGCCAAGCAAACTATTTCTTCTTGGATTTCAACAGCTGTTAAATTATATTATTCCTTTCATGTTAAGAGCCTTCCTTGTTCTTTTAAGGGTCATTCTGCTAGAGCTGTGGCTTCTTCTGGTGCTTTTTTCCAAGGGTTTGGATACTAACTCTATTCTTGAGACAGCTACCTGAATTTCTGTACATACATTTACCAAGCACTCCAAGTTGGCCGGAATCTCCAGAGCTAGAGCTGGTTTTGCTAGGGGCATCCTTAATGGCTTCCTAGAGTACTCTGCTAGTCCTCCTTCCTCCCAAGCTTCTTCCTGAGCTTTGGCACTCTCACTATTGTAATGAGTACCACAACAGTGAAATGGAAGGACATAGTACAGTTGTGTAAAATCTTACCATAACTATAGATTTCCTTCTCTTCACTGTTGCAGTATTCACTCCCTCCCTCCACCCCTCTGGTCCATTTCTTTTCTGGATGTAGTGATTACCTCTCTATACCTTGAACTGGCATTCCTACTGGGGCGCATGGTACATCCGGACGTCACCTTTATGCCCTATGCTACACAACAAGCATAAGTGTGATGTACAGCATACCTTAAAGCAACCTAAAGGTTTTGGTATACTGGCCAGACGTCTGGTCACCCTTGGCAGGCGATCCCTATTGTAATGAATACTGCAACAGTGAAGAGAAGGTACTTTTCTCCCTTTGTCTCAGATTTTCTTTGACTTGGCTTATGAAAACATTATGCTTCTGTGCTTTAGTGGGTATGAAGAACATCATGCTTTATTGCTGTGTTATGTCAGAGTGGGTAGTACTGAATAGCTGTACTGTTGGAGAAAAATGTGTTAACCTCACAGTGGATTAATTTTGTGTGTTAAATTGCTGCAAGAACCCGTTCCTTCTTGGCTGTACCAGTTTCACTATTATATGCCCACTGCTGACATTAATTTCTTTTCCAAATTGCTTTTTTTTTTGTTGTGCTTCCAGTCACGTATGGTGAATCGTCCAAAGTCCAAGACTTCTTCATTGCCCATCACAAAACCTCACACAATGAGGCCACCTCCCCGTTCACCAGCAAAACATGCATTGAAGTCATCTCGACCCCCAGGTGCAGTGTCCTCAGCAGTGAGGCGGCGAAGAGTGCGTTGCAGGAAATGTGAAGCATGCTTACGAGATGAATGTGGAGTATGCCACTACTGTAAAGACATGAAGAAGTTTGGTGGGCCAGGTCGCATGAAGCAGTCATGTGTGCTGCGCCAATGTATGGCAGTAAGTATCTCCAGAAGACCAGGTTTAAGAAAGTTTATTTACTGTAGTTGGCATGGAAGTTGAAAATGCTGTGAGTTAACTTTTCCTTTACAAAAAAAAAAAAAAAAAAAAAAGCAAATATGCTTTTCTATGCAGTTGTAGGACTCTCTCTGAGTATACAGGTTGGTTTGTCAAGGAATGGATGAGTTTTGTATTTCGGGTGTGATTATCTTGCTTCTCTAGAGCTTTTGACACTAGAAGAGTCATGAGAGAATGATAAACTTATTTCCATTGTACCATAGGTTTTGCTTTCACTTTTGGTTTACAGCTGTGTTAACTAGTTTGTGTTAACCTGCCATGGTGGAATTTTGTCTATTTTAAATGTTCTTTTCAGGTTTAGCAAGAAATTTCCCCCTTGTAGTTAAGAAAATCTGAAAGCTTTTTTGAAGTACTTGTCTTGCTTCTATAATCTCTTTTAAGATGTTGCAGGAGGTGCTTGGGTGTTTTTCATTACCTGTAGACTGTTTTGGCAAAACAGACTACGCTTTAGGCTGTTATCAGCAAGGAGTATTGAAAGTGGTCTGCAAGTGGTCAGGTGCATTTTTTTTCTTTCTTTCCAGGCACACTGTTTAGTTGTGCATGTTGAGCCTTAAGCCATTCCCCTTCACTGCCTCAAGCAGACTCATCATTTTGCCTTGATTGAGGTCAGCAAGTTAGTTCTGCTAGCTGCATACAGAACCTAAATGGACAGCCACCCTGTCTAGAGGCAAACATTTCCTCTTGTTTTTATATGCAGTGAGGATTGCAGATGTGCAGTGCAGTTGTGGCATATTTCCATGGATGCAGCAAGTCTGTCCACTAATATTCCATCTATTTATGTAGATTAGATCTTTTCTTTTGGTTGCCAGTAGTTGCATTTTTGCTGTGTTTTCCTCCAGTACTGATTTCATAGCATAAAAATGAAAAGCACTGTTTCTGTGTTATAACAGTGACATTTTTTTTTAACACTGACATGCCGTTACAGAAAAAACAGGAAGGTGTCACTGGGAATTGATTTAACACTCAGAAATTCAGTTTGTAGCTGTGCTGTTTCCTTTACATCTAAAACCATAACATTTCTAGTAATACCGTGTGGCAGATCAAATTGTGCTCTGCTTCTGCAAGTCCCATCCCCAACTCTAAAGCTCCGCCTATGCTATGTACTGTTCTTTTTAACTAAACTGTGGTGAAAACTAGTCCTGCACAGAAACTTACTTTTTAGCATAAAAACACTTACAGGCTTGAAATGCATTACTTCTCTCCATTTTTTTCTCAAGATGAAGAAGATGAAATACATTCATTCTGGTAAGTGTAGCATCTTCCTAAAGTAAGGGAAGTCCATGCCTGTGATTTAATTCCCCATTTTTTTTTTGTTTGTTTTGTTTAGGGAGGGAGGTTGTCATAAAAAGAGTTTCCTTTTGCTTGTGTTCCATTTTCTTGTAAGCAATGGGAAGGGGTTTACAGTTGACATTGTAGGGACTGGACCACAGAAGCACCATCCCCAGAGGAGTTGGTGTTTCTGGAGGACATTGGCAAAAGCCCATCCACATCCTGGTTGGTTCCCCTACCAGACAGTCTTGTAGACTTAGTGCCTTCAGCTTGGAGAGAGCCCAATATGATGGAACCAGTCTCCAAAAAAACAGGCAAGATTTTGTTCCCTTCTAAGGACAGACCCCACTGGAGTATTGTGGTTGCAGTGACCACTAAAAAGATGATCTCCAAGGAGAGTTCCTTGGTCCATCTTTCCAACAGGGAGTCTCGGGCCTGAACCATTTGGAAAGGTGCATATAGAGTTCAGTAACCTTGACTTGGGGCTTCAGTGAGACCTTCTAGCTGAAGAATCAAAAGTTGTCATGACTCAGCAGCCTGTGGAGGCTCCATTGTCTACTATGCAGTCCATATCTAAAGTTTCCATGAGGATACTATCCTTTGCTTCAGGCACCAGGATTGCTATGTGCTTGGATATGCTTGTGCAATTTTATGAACTGTTTGAAAGTGTAATTTGGTAATTCACCTTTAGATTTTTTTTTCCCCCTTTTTGGCTTAAAGGGCAGGAGCACACTCACTAGAAACGAACAGGACAGAAAGATGTGGTCTGTCATTGGAATTTGTTACTCACCCACTCAATGGTCCTTCTCCAGGAGGCAGAAAGTCAGGTAGAGTCTCTCTTTTTCACAAAGCTCTGTTACCTTTCTAGGACGTTTCAAGTAAAGGTTAACCCCCCTGTTCATGTGGCAGGGGTAACCATAATGAGTGCGCTTATGGGGCCGTCTGCAGAACCAGGGCTTTCTCCAGTTTGTTCTTTCTAGTGCTCTTGAAGGATTGTCCAACTACCACTCTGGAGGCAGTCGGCAGTCACTTGGCTCTCCACCCAAAAACTTGGGAGGCCATCTTCTGAGATGCATAGGTGTTGAGTCCTATCCAGAGGTTAAACCATTCCCTTTTTGTTCTCCCAAAAGATTTTCAAAAATCCCTTCCAGATGTCCCATCCCACAGATAAGGGATGTAGCAGTGGAAATTCAAAAGCTGCTGGCCAACAGACTCATCCAAGATTTCACACCAGACCTTGGGAGAATCTGGAGTCTATTCTAAATTTTCCTTGGTTCCAAAGAAAAATAAAGACCTCAGACCCATTCTGGATTTCAGCAAATTGAACCATTTGGTCAAATAGACTAAGTTCCTCATGGTCATCGTTCAGTCTATTCTACCTCTTGTGAAGAAGAATGAAGGGATATGCTCAGTGGATCTCAAGGATGCCTATGCTCGCATTAAGATAGAGAAGCACTCCAGAAGATTGTCATGCTTTCAGTTGGGGGCAGTCATTATCACTTTCGGGCTTTGTCCTTTCGTGTCATCATAGCTCCCCAGAGGTTCACCAAATGCATGGCAGTAGGGACAGCATGGTTCAGGCTGCAAGTGTTCTGAGTCTTCCTTTACCTGGTCAGTTGGCACCTGACTGCTTCCAGAGTGGCATCTCTCATCAGAGTCCAAGAGTCCATACTTCAGCTGTCTGTCCTTGGGAATAACAGTGAATCACAAAAAGTCCAGCCTGGTACCAGTTCAAGTGTTAGAATCTATCATCTGCCATTTTGATCTGGTCACTCAAACAGCCAAGTTGCCATTTTCGAGGCTAAAGTCACTTCGTATACAGGCTTCTCACATTCTGCAGGTTCCTAGGCCCTACCGCATCAGTACTGAGTCTTCTGGGCACATGACAATTTCTGTTTGACTCTTAAATCTTGTAAGACTCCATACTGGACCATGGACTCTTGACTCTTGAAGTTCATTGTGTGGTCCTATCTGATTCACCCCATGGACTTTCCAGTGTTTCCTGGCAGGCTTTTGTTTCCACCATGTTCAGTGGCAGTTGGAGTCCCCACTGGTCACTGCGGGTTGTCTCTTTGTTCTTCCTCATCCCCAGGTCACAGTAACTGCAGATGCTTCTGTTTGGGGGAGGAGGGGTCATTTTGCATGGAAAGACTTCCAAGGTACCTGGTTGAGGAATGAGATCAGTCTTCAGATCCATGTTTTAGAAATGAGGCTGGTCATCATAGCATTGCAGGCATTTCAGGACCTCATCTCATAGGGTGTGATTGCCATACAGATTTGACAATATGCCAGTAGTGTGATATCTGAACAAGCAAGGAGGAGCTCATCCTAGCCTGTGTTGAGGTCATGAGAGTTTGGAAGTGGGTTATGTCCTCTCAACAGTTTCTGATCATAGTGCATATCCAGGGGAGATCCAGCACCCTAGCAGATAGCTTGAGCAGGAATCTTGTTCCACCTCACTAGTGGTCTCTGAATCCCAAGGTAGTACAGCAGATTTTCAGCCACTGTGGCACCATCTGCTGCAGTATTTTTGCAACCCCCTCCAGCACAAACTGCAAAAGTGTTTATGCCCTGATCCCTCCGAAGGGACAGTCATGCAGAGACTCTCTTCTTGCTTGACCTCCAGGTGTCCTCTGCACCTGTCCCCCAATGCCCTGTTTGGTTCCCCTTTATTTTGGCCCCATCTTCTTCACCTGCTGTGGGTGCTGGAATCTAGTTCAAGATCTGATTTCTCAGCATGCAGCATTGCTGTCCTCAAACCTTTGCTTCCTCAAGTTGACTGCATGGTTTCTCCAATTCCAATGATGGCCAGAAATCTCAAAATCACTGAGAGCTATTCACATACTTTAATTGCCCCAAAAACCCTCCAAGAAGGATTATGATACTAAATTGAAGAGATTTGCTATTCAGGCTTCTGTCATGGGCTTGGATCCCTTTTGTGTCATTTTAGATGCCTTTCTGAACTTGTTGGCTGTTTTTTATTCTGGTCTTAGTTATTCAGCTGTTAAGGTACAACTGGCTGCCTTATGTAACTTTCATTGTCAGCAAGGATCCATACCCCTGTGGCAGCTCTCAAGCTTTCTAAGGCCTTCTTGAAGAGCACCTTTTTGTTAACATCCACCTGTCAGGGACCCGATGCCTGCTTGGGACATTCCTGTACTGCTGCAGTTCCTTTCTAAACCTAAAATTTTTGTAATGGAAAATTCTCTTTTTGATGGTAATTACATCATCCAGAAGAGTCTTGGAACTTCAGGTATTATCTTATGTACCTCCCTGCATAGTTTTTCATAAAGATAGTTACCTTAAGGACTAAACCTATGCTTTCTGCCCAAGATTACTTCTGAATCAATTTTAAACCAGCCCACTCATTTGCAGATTTTCTTTACAGATTTCAGTAACTAGGGTGAATGTTTTCATCATTGTTTGGATGTTCATAGAGAGCTTAGATTTTATCTGAACAGAACCAAATGTTTCATAGAATCTGACCAAACATGTTTGTTTTTCTAACACAAGACTTGACAAGTCTGCTTACAAACTGACTCTATCAAAATGGCTTTCTGATGGTATTTCCTTTGCTTCCTCCTTGAAAGGAATTCCTGTATTAGCAAAACCTAAAAGTCATTCCACAAGGCCATTTGCTACCTCGACTGCCATTTTGTTGTAGGCTTCTTTTGCTGATGTTTGAGCTGCAGTTGGCTGGTCTAATACTCGTACTTGTGTGTCCCATTACAAACTGGATTTACAGTCTAGGTCTGCAGCCTTTTTTGTTTCACTGTTGTCCTAAAGCCTCCCTGTAGTTTTTACTAGCTGGGGAGACTGTCCTACAAGTTGAGACTGGACAGATAAGACAACACCGGATACATGTTGTCTGTATCTGTCCATCTCAGCCATCCCTACCTTCATGCCCACTCCAGATTTTTTTTTTTTGTGTGTGTGTACCCCTGGTTAGCATAGGTGGTCTGGCCTTGAAGCCTGCACAGGAGGGATCTATTTCTGCAGTCTTCTTTCCCTTGTCTCCTTTATCTCCATCCTAATTATGTTTCAGGGTTTTCTCTAGAGGGCAATTTCAGTCAGTGGAGAGGGTGCAACAGTAGGGGCCTATTGGTAGAGGAGATGGAGCTCTGAGTCTGATTATGAATATGGCCATTTTTGGATCCGATAACCCACAGGTTGAGATGGAGACAACATGGATCTGTCATTATGGGAAGTACATAACATTTCATTTTTCTACAGAAAGGAATCAAATGCAAGGCATGTTATCATCCTCATTGCCCCCTTCTGGCCCAAGCAAATCTGGTCCCCCCTTCTCAGGCCTCATCTCAGGGAACACCCTGGATATGGGATCCAACTCAGGGTCTTCTTTCCACCCAAACAGGAACCTCACCTGGACCTTCTCATCTTAAAGCCCACTACTTGATTTTTCTGATTCCAGTGGTGGGCAGTAACCCAGCCTTTTTCTTCTGACGTAGTTAGGATTTTGTCCACTTCCAGAAAGAATCCACCCGTTGCATTGTAGGAGCTGAAAATGCTTAATTTTTTGGGCATCCTCCCAAAACATTAACCCCATTTCAACTTCTGCCTCAGATGTTTCCTTGCATATGTGTTTGATACAGGATTCAGCTTCTCCCCCATGAAAGTCCAACTAGCTGCTATTTATAATTTTCACATAAGTCGAGGAATACTTTTTCGTTTAATACAAAATTTGTAAAGCCTTCCTCAAAGGAGTTTTCCTTTACCAGTGTCCAGTTAAAGAGCCAGTTTCTCCTTGCAACCTTGCTTTTTTTCCCTAAAGGCTTTAACAAAACCTCATTTGAACCAGCATCTACAACTCACTTTAAATTTCACTTGTGGAAAATCTTATTTCATAGGTTTATAGGTGTGTACTAGGCTAATGGCCCTGGGGCCTTTACAAGCCTTAGCCGTAGGATTACCCTGGCATAGTGCCACTCGACCTTAGTTCCCAGTGCCTCTGTCGAGTAGAGCCACTGGAGTTATCCTAGGGGTGAATTTTCTGTTTCCCACCCACTCAAGATTTCTCTTGAAGAGGGTCAGTGAGGTGCTCTGCTTGACATGTATGGGAAAGTCTGTTCCATAGCATGGGCAGTCTCTTGGTTATGAAACTCTCTCTCCAGCATGTTCTGCTAATTGTGGTAATGAGGTTGAGGTCTCTGGAGTATGTGATGTGGAGGGATTTGGATTTCTTTAGATATAGCATTTCTAACAGAGCTGGGTCAGACATGGCTTTTTAAGTCCTCTAAGCAGGCAATATGAAACAGAGAATAGTTGGAGTTTTTTGAGTCTGTCCATATAGGACAAGTGTTTAAGGCCTAGGATCCTCTTTGTGAGGTACTTTTGTGGTCTCTCCAGTTGTTGCAGGTGTCTAGTGAGGTACATGTCAAATGGGGCATTGTGCTTGATGATTGGCCTAATGCGGGTAGAGTAGAGGGAGACAATGACCTCTTTCTTCCTGGATGCAAAACCTTTAGTAATGAAATGTGGCAGATAGAAGGACTTTCTGACCACAGTGGCAATGTGGTGATCAAAAGACAGGTTGCTGTCAACCTGTGTTCCCAGATCTCTTATAACACTGTCTGTGTTCAGTGGACTACCCTCAATGTGGTAATTCATGGGAACCGGGTTTTTCACAAAGGGGATGACGACACATTTTTTGGTATTGAGTTTAAGGCCATGGTTCTGACACCAGTCTTTGGTTTCAATGAGGCCATTCTGCAAGATGTCAACATCAGTTGGGGAGTTAATAGCTCCCAACTTCCAGTCGTCTGTGTTCAGTGGACTACCATCAATGTGGTAATTCATGGGAACCGGGTTTTTCCCAAAGGGGATGACAACACATTTTTTGGTATTGAGTTTAAGGCCATGGTTCTGACACCAGTCTTTGGTTTCAATGAGGCCATTCTGCAAGATGTCAACATCAGTTGGGGAGTTAATAGCTCCCAACTTCCAGTCGTCTGTGAACTTTGTCAGCCAGAGTCCCTTCATGTTGGCCTGGACTTCAGAGAATTGGATACCAAATAGGAGAGCACCCGGGACTGAACCCTGTGGGGACTGCACTTGTGACTAGTCAGCAGTCTGACTTGGAGTCAGCTACTTTCACACTGTGGGTTCTATGTGTGAGCCAGTTTGCAACCCACCTAGTGATATAGGGGTTGATGCCAAGCTTAGTGAGTTTGTCTATGATTCCTGAGTGGAGAGTAGTATCAGAAGCCTTGGCCAGATCAAGGTAGGCTGTATGAACCACCTTTCCTTCATCCACAGCTCTGGTGACTGACTTAAATAAGTCTACCAAGTTGAGTAGGCATGATCTACCCTTCACAAAAGCAAACTGTGTGGGATCCAGATTTTGGAGATTCCCTATATCCTTGTTTATTAGGTCCATGATTATGCTTTCCATAGCTTTGCATATCAGACTCATCAGGCTAATGGGGCGATAGTTCCCAGGGTCTGTAGTCGCTCCTCCTTTGTGGAGATGGATGACTGTAGCAGTGCGCCATTCGGTAGGGGCAAAGCTTGAGGTGAGGGCGACAGTTTACTCAGTAGTTCATGTAGAACACAGACAGGGATATTGTCAGGTCCCATAGAAGCTGTATTTTGGCCTTGGACAGTGCTGTTTTAACCTGTGCAGCACTAATACTGGGTGCCTGGCAATCTACTGGTATTGTGATTGGTCCCTTGGGCGGGGGTAAAGTTGGCACTAAATCTGTCTGCCAGTATACTGGCAGTATCTGTTGGCTTAGTATAGGAGGTACCATTGTGCAGTAGCTCAGAGCAAATCTGGGTATTGACATGGAGATTCTTTACATAACAATAGAAGGCCTTGTGGTTGTGTTTACTATCTGCTGCAATTCAGTTTGCTAGCTTTAGAGGATGTTATGAGGGATCTCAACTTTTTGTTGAGGCTGATAAGGGAGTTTTTCCAGTCTTGGGACTTCGCCTTATTCCGCATCAGTTTCCTCCTCCAGTTGTACAGTTTGTTTATGGCAGGGGCCACCAGAGTGGCTTCCTTTTTTTGGAGGAGAGCA
This sequence comes from Protopterus annectens, assembly GCF_019279795.1. Classification (NCBI taxonomy): domain Eukaryota; kingdom Metazoa; phylum Chordata; order Ceratodontiformes; family Protopteridae; genus Protopterus; species Protopterus annectens. Next base: position 1,246,263,450 of record NC_056743.1, read on the forward strand.
TCTTGGTTCTATTGGGCATGGCGAGATCCATGCATTTGTGTACATTTTTGTACAGTGCATTGGTGTATGATTCTGCGGTCACGCAACTATTCTCTGTTTGCATGGGTGCCGTGAAGTTAGCCACCTCTGTTTTTAGGAGCCCAAAGTTAGCTTTAGAAAAGTTTTTTATGGTGGTTACCTTTGCGCGGGGGGGATTTCCAAGGTGATTAGTTTGTGGTCGGATCTAACCAGGGAGGAGCTGACTATTGGTGTAGAGCAATGGTCGCCCACATTAGTAATGACCAGGTCAAGGATGTTGCTACCTCTAGTGCAGTAAGAACGAGCTCGTTCAGGGCACTGGAATTAATGAACTCCAGGAAACGGGCAAGTGTATTGGTACATGAGAAGTTTAATTTTAATGGAGGGATAGTTGAAGTTGCCTAGTAAAAGAGTGTTAGGTTGGACCTTAATATTCTCCAGGGTGCTTAGGAACGTGGAGTGCAAGTCTTGGGACATGGCTAGGGACCTACAGCAGGCTACAACCTGAATCGCTGTTTTTACCCAATGTTTGCTGCACCTGAAGCATCTCTAATGCATTATGTAGGGCTACCAGTCTGGAGGTGTGTGCATCCTTTATGGATATGGAAACAACACTGCCTTTGGAGCTTCGGTCCAAGTTCTGGGGCCAAAAGATGTGGAATGAGTTGTAGCCTGGTAGTGCAGGGGTGCTTTCTGCTGCCTTGAACCAGGTCTCTGTTACAGCACAAATATCGATGTTCTCCATTTTAAGGAGTGCTTCGAATGAGTGCATTTTGAGATTTAGACTTCTAGCATTGAGCAGCATGACCCTCAGATTGCATTTGTTTGTAGCTGTTAGTGGTGGTAATTTGGTCTTTGGAACACTGCCTAAAAAAGGCAATATAGGGGTGGCAAGAGCCTTGGCCAGTATCCAGAAGCTCGGGGCTGACAGATGCAGACCATCTCTGGCAGAGCATCGAGGTCTGTCAGTCATGTCATTCCAGGCAGATACTGAATCCCCTTAAAAATGACGCCAGAAACTTAGCCAGTTGTTGAAATCAAGCATTTTATGCTTGTACTGTGGTATCATTCTGGGTGATGGTAGGATGCTGCTCAGGGCTAGGGTCATACCCACCTGGGCTACATAATCCAAGAGTTCTTCCATGTCTCTCTCCATGTAGTCCAGGGAGGTACGTCTCGGGTCATTCACACCCACATGCACAATGACAGAGTCATATCTGTACCTGTTGTTGAGGGACCTGAGTGGTGCGTTATGTGGCGGATCCTGGCACCTGACAGGCAGCTGACTGTTACTTTCTCCTTATTTACTCTGGTGAGTGGGACATCAGTGTGCCTCACTATCGAGTCACCTATGACTAGTGTTGTTTTGCCTTAGGAGCTTTGGTTGAGTGGCACACTGTTTAGGAGAGTTGTGTCTCGTGATTAGTGCTGTGTTGTGGTGGTCTAGTGCATTTCTGCCTTGGAGGTCTCTGCTGCTTGGTTAGATTTTTGAGAGCCTCTGCGAAGGTGGGTGTGTGGCTTGTGTTTTTATGTGAAGGCAGTGCTGGTGTGTGTTCTGGAGGGGCTGTGTGTTCCATGTGGTGTGGTGCAAGTGTTGACCTTCTCCTCTTGACCAGCTATTCTGGTCTTGGTTGGAGAGTGCATGGCTTCCATTTTGAATATATAAGTGCATCTCTCGCAAGTCTGAGTGTTGGAAGGTTAAGAGGAGAGGGTTGTCTGTGTCCATGAAGCAGTTGCTACATTGCCTCAGGATGCCCAAGTTCACCAGGTTAATAGGAGAAAGCTCAGGGAACTGACCTTTAGACATGCCTGGAAGGGGTGGGCTTTGATAAATACTGGATCTGTTTCCTTGTAGAACATTTAGTGCTGGTAGCACTTTTGTGTGCTACAATAATTGCTACAAGAAGGTCTGGTTGAAGTGCTAGACTAATAAGGTAGTATGTGCAGGAGATGAGACAATTAATGGATATAAGGGAAAAATTGAAGAGCAGACTCTGGCTTGTCAGAAGCTTACAAACAGCCCTGGATACACCAGGTCTGTATCTGGACTAGACTAGTTACGGGAAAGGTGGGAAATGAGCGTAAACGCGGGCTGTAAATCAGAAAGTTGAGAGAGATGGAAAAACTGTCTAATCGGCCAATAAACTACAATTCATGGGCCAGGAACCACTCCTCTTGTGGTAGATAGGCTACCTAGTGCTTACCACTCCCACTGATAAGCTAGAAGGCTTCCCTCCAACACAGAAAGGCTGGGGGGGGGGCTCAGAAGCTTATAAACAGTCTTGGACACAGCAAATCATTATCTGGACTAGACTAGTTACAGGAAAGGGGGAAATGAGTGCAAACGCAGGCTTTTAAGCCAGAAAGTTGAAAGAGATGGAAGAAACTGCCTGAAAGACCAATAAACCACAATGACTGGGACAGAAACCACTCTCCTTGTGGTACATAAGCTACCAAGTGCGTACCACTCCCACTGATAAGCTAGAAGGCTTCCCTCCAATGCAGAAAGGCTTGGGGGGCTCAGGAGCTTACAAACAGTCCTGGATACAGCAAATCTGTATCTGAACTAGACTAGTCACCAGAAAGGGAAACTAGTGCAAATATGGGCTTTTAAATCAGAAAGTTGAGAGAGATGGAAAAACTGCCCAAACGGCCAATAACTACAATTTCTGGGCCAGAAGCCACTCCTTATGTGGTAGATAGGTTACCTAGTACTTGCCACTCCCACTGATAAGCTAGAAGGCTTCCCTCCAACACAGAAAGGCTTGGGGGCTCAAGAGCTTGCATACAGTCCTGGATACAGCAGATCTGTATCTGGACTAGACTAGTTACAGTAAGGGGAGAAACCATTGCAAGTACAGACTTTTAAATCAGGAAGTTGAGAGAGATGGAAAACCTGCCCAAATGGCCAATAACAATTTCTGGGACAAAAACCACTCCTTATGTAATGGATAGGTTACCTAGTGCTTACCACTCCCACTGATAGGCTACCAGGCTTTCCTCCAACACAGAAAGCCTTGGGGGGGGGGGGCTCAGGAGGTTACAAACAGTCCTTGATACAGCAAATCTGTATCTGGACTACACTAGTTACAGGAATGGGGGGAAACAAGCTTAGAATTTGTTTTAAAGTAATGTAGAAAAGGAGAAAGCTAGAACAGAAGATATTTCAAGGTTAAGAATCTGAGGGGGTTGGCCTTCCCAAATGTTCTCTCTCTCTCTCTCTCTCTCTGTCTTAGGTAGAATGAACTAATGACACTAGACTGGGAGGAGTGTCCCAGATCAAATATACCGTATGAGCGTGGGCAACTGCAAAGCCACCAAGTATAAGAACAAGACAACAATAGGAAAGAGGTGGTGGGAAACTATTACAGCTACTAGCTGTAGCCACTAAATGAAAGTTTTAAACAGATATAGGAGCAAGAAGACTAGAGAATGCTTTTAACTGCAAACAAATCAGTTTTACGATACCTGATTAGAACACAAACCTCAAAAAATAATCCACAGAAAAGCACAGATAGAGCACTCACAAACAGAAAATGCAACTCTCAGTATGATAAAGCAGTTTACAGTTAAGTAATTCAGTAAATATGCAATTAGAGTAATGGAAGTGTGTAGCAGTTAAAAAATGTTTAAAACAGTATAAAACAGTACATATGCAGTGAAACAGTAAAAAAGCTTTATAACAGTGCAAAATGTAGTAGATTAACTGTATAGCACAATTATAAGCATTACAGAAGTGCAATTCAGTGTAATAAGTTTAAGAAATAACTTATTCTGCTCTTGGAATCTTAAGGAATTACTGCTTAGTCCCAGTAATGAATCACCATCCACAGCCTGGTTTCTTTTTCTCTTATTCTTTGCAGTCTTATACTAACAATCTGATTTTTAACAATCCAACTAGCAGAGATGGTCTAGAACAACAGTAATCAATAAGAAAAACTGCAAGGTTACACTCACCAACACTCCTGTGCTTCCAAATAGTTAAAGAGAAAATGTATGAAATGCAGGCGTGGTGGCACAGTATGCGTAGAGCGTATCAATCAACAGCAGTCTGTATAACACACAAATACACTAATACGCTAGCTGCGTACAGATAGAGTTACCAGTTAGTCAGTATCACCATAAAAAGCAAAAGTATACCAAGTACTTTGTATCAGGCTTCCGTGGAACAATGGTTTGAAAACTCTTCAGCACCTCAAGCGTTCAACGGGACATATCCAAAGTCGTATAACAAAGAAAGCAGGTAAATGCAATGCAGGCTTGTTATTCAACACCAGTATGCGAATCAGTGCATACAAAAATAAGCTATCTGCTTGTAGATAGAGTCAACAGTTAATTCAAATAAAGTACCTGATTCAAGAGCAAAACTTCAGAGGAACAATAGCTTGGAAACCTTCAATGACAAACCAAGCGTTCAACAGAGTATATCCAAGGTAGTTTATTCATATAAAAATCGGCAAGCGCTTTCAACTAGGTCTTCATCAGGCCGTTAAACAATTTAGACTGACAAAGCACTCATATTTATAACAAAACATCACAGTAGCAACGATGTCATTTCCTGTTAAAATTTTAAACTGACAGAGCATCACAGTAATGGAAATGTCATTTCCTGTTACTACTAATTCAAAGTCTAAAAAACATTTTAAATAGAAAATATATATAAAAAAGGTATATATAAAAAGATATGTAGTGATAGTTGCACGCAAAAGCTGACTGTATGTAGTTCCAAGACAAAACACTATCATTGTACAAAAAACATATAATTGCATACACAATAAAATAAAATTACTGCTAAGAAATGTATCTAATTTATTAAAATTATTGTTAGTGAAAGCACTTATGCATTAGAAATCCATTCAAGATGCCACAATAAATAAAAAACTACTAATATTTGTATCATGGTGTAAACTCTCATGAAGTCAGAAATTTACCATCAAACATTATCACTAAAATATATATATGAAAAGCATATATATATATTAATTTATACATCTAGTAGGAAATATCTAATATGTTAAAAATATTATTATTAAGAACAATTCAACCCACCACAGTAGATGGAAGCGAACTAACATTGATGTCATGATGTAAAAGTCTCAAGAAGTCAGAAATTTACCACCAAAAAGTGTCACTGAATTAAATATAAAAAATGTGTAAAATGATCCACATATCTATGAGGTCATTGCCTACACTAAGTACATATATATAAAGATATATATATATATCTATATATATATAAATATATATGTAAAAGGCCTCATAAACACTGACACTATATACACTAATGATACATCCACACAATGTGCAATAATATAGGTTAAAAATACCATAAATTGTTGTGACATGACATTATATAGTGTATATAGTGTCAGTGTTTATGAGGCCTTTTACATATATATTTTTATATATATATCTTTATATATATGTACTTAGTGTAGGCAGTGATTTTTTTGTTTTCATTCTGAACTTTGTTTTCATTTTCAGTCTGGTTTTCTGTGCATGTCCCAGCTTTGACTGTAGGGGTAGGGGAGGGGTGCTTACAGGAAGTCTCAGTGGTTTTAGTAAAATTCCATCTCAAATTGCAGTTGTATTCGCAAGTCTTACTTGAGTCATTCATTAGTTTTGGCTGTGCTTAATATCCTCCGTGAAAAAGTAGACTTTCAAAAATTGTGTAACCCAACTTCCAACTAAATTGCAGGAAATCATATGAGTAATGCAAACCTAAAACATTAGTAAGCAGAGTTCATTTCATTTTTTATTTTGTGCTGATTTCTAAAAGCTAACTAAATGTAAACTCTTTATAACGTGACTGCCACAGGCTCTGCAGGAAGCATACGAATGATGGAAGTTTTAAAGAGAAGTAGACATGGCCTTTTTTTTTCTTCTTGCGTTACTGTTTTTTTAATCTCTGAATTCTAGCAAACTATAATGGCTTTTAGACCCAGTGATACAAAGTTTAAACATTAGTAGATAAACTCATGTATTCCTTTAATTTCATAATTTTTGTGCTGACTTCTATCTAGTGCATTTCCTGTTATACATGCTGCATCTTAGTGATTTACTGTGTTGAACATGTCCTTCAGCATTTTTCTCTCTCTACCTTGCAACTGTATACATTTGTGTCTGGTCCCACAGTGGTTATCTGTAAACAAGTAAATGAAATGATACTGTGTATCCTTTTTGCCATCATTTTAACAGTTTGTAATGTCTGATGAGTGGCGGATTCCCAGTCTGACAACTGTTAGACCTACATGATACCATTTAAACTGTGGTTGCCATTCCACGTTTCTCACATGATAGCAGTGTCAGGGCTGTAAGTAAACTAGTCTCCTACCCTGTTTACTATCTCATACTCTAATGTTTTGTCCCCCATGGCAAATCAACAAAAGATAAGTGTATAATTTTCTTGTATGTGTGCTGTTGCCATACTGCTCTTGCACAATTATATACTATAGGGTTGCCACTTCTCCCAAGTGTCCAGAGTGGGACTTTTTTTTATACAAATCTGAGATTTTGCAGGACAACCCACACCTACAGCTAGTTCAACTGACTGTGTTACAGTTTATTGTCTAAATAAAAGTTAATTTTTGTAGAATTTATTGATTATTTTTTTATTTCCATTTGTTTACTGGGAAAGTGTGACTAGGTCATAAATAACCCCTTTTCTGCAGAAGCCCCAGGAGAAAAGCCCCATCATCCATACATACATTAAGTAACTAGTTAGATTTATTTACCTATACAGTCTTTATTGAGAACAGGATTAAGTGTTTTCATCAGAATATAACTCTGGATTTCTTCAGAATCCATTGTACCTCCCACAAAAACACTTGTTTAAATAATTAAACCAATAAAAATCACATGACCAAATCCCACTAAGTTAAACGGTCAACTTTTTTTTAATTAATGAGTTAAAAAGTGAATAAGCACAATAAAACATTACAATTGTGATGTAATCTCTTGTTAAAATACTCTATTTTATATATTTTAAGACTTTAAATGCAAGTTACTAGTAATAGATACATGCTCATTTAAGCCTGGGGGAACATTTGCATTCAACTTAATTTGCCACATCATTTCCTTATACTCCGTCAAATCTTCCAGTGGTCCACCCCTGGTGTCCTGAAAAACAATATGTAAACAAAAAAAAACAAAGGAATATTCAGGATGAAGTTGAATGTGCTTGTATAATGAAGTCTTTCCATTTTTATTGTTTGTCTAATCTATGTTCATAGATGTGTTCTTTAAATTTTCGCTTAGTTTTTCCTATGTAGAAACCGGTACATTGTAAACATTTTGCCAAATATACAATTCCTTGTGAATAAAAAAGCAAAGTTGTGAACTAGTCTCCCAGACACACTCCAACAGTATTCACAGAATGATCAAAGGAAGCAGTGGAACGATAAAATCCTTTTATTAAGCAATAAAAACACTGATAAATAACTGGTCAACACTTTTGTTTAATAAAGTATTAAACTTCATCAGACACCATATTCTTTACATCACTTCCTTATATACTCAAATAGTTCAAATTCATTGGATGAAAAAAATGCAAATCAATCAATAAACCCACCACCATAGCCTCCCTAAAAGGTACCACATACACAGTAAAACCCAAAGATTTATGTGTGTATGTTTCTAATAGAAAAAGTTTAATAAAATAAAATACTAAATAAACATCGCTAAAAATTGTGTATAAAATATAATGACTATAAAGTGCTAAAGTTTTTTTCTCTCCAATGCTGTTAACCTTACCACTGGGTTGCTAGAGCTGCAATCATTTATCCCCAGCCAACTGTAGCCTGTAAACAGATTTGCCATTGTAAGTTCCTTAAATTCTAAAAGTAGTCCCCGTGGTTTTTTGTCATTAATTTCAACCTGATCAATGTCTAAAAAACTATACTGATGCTCTAAATTGTCAAACATGTTTAGCAGCATAGTCATGTTCATAAATCTGTTGACTATATTTCCTCTCCGTTTTACCTATGTAAAAAGCTGGGCATGAGTCACACGATACTAAGTAAATCACTGCTTTTGAATTGCAGTAATATTTTCCCTTTATGTGGTATGTAAAATTTCGTACCGTAAAATTGTTTACTTGTATTTTATGGCACCATGCACATGCCCCGCACTTAAAATATACCATGCGTACAATGACTATTCATAAACTGTTTCTCCTTAAATATGTCTTTAAAATTCATTCCCTTTCTATAGGTAATAAAGGGTCTTTCACCTATTTATTTTCTAATGTTAGAGTCATCTGTTATTATAGGCCAATTCTTTTCAAATATGGACCTTAACTTTCTAAAGTCTTCACTAAATGTAATAGTTAAAGATCTTGAAAAATCGAAGACTTGTTCAGTACCATACTTTTGCGTGTCCATAGTTACACTAGGCTCTACCATAGAATGAACAACCTCTTCTACTGTTGTGTCTGTAGAGTGACATTCATTTCCCAGAATGGGCTGAAAATGTCCATTCATTCTTTTCCTTGTGACTTCCTGAATCAAGTTATCGATTAATTCTACAGGGTGTGCGCTTTTAAGAAATATCGAATGTAAAGTATTACACACCTGAATAAAATATTCGTGTCTGGTGACCATTCGAGCTGCCCTAACTATAACTGTCCCTTCACTACAGACCTTTTTTGATGCTGGGGATGTGAACTACTGTAGTGAATGAAACAGAATAAGTCTCTTTCCTGTGAATTGTGGTGACGTATCTCCCTTTAACTTCATCCTTAAATAAGTGAACATCCAAATAATTAATAAAATTGAAGTTCACATTCAAAGTGAATTTAAAGAATGAAGTGTTATTTATGTATTCCAGGAATTGCTCGAGTGTAGCCAGTGATCCCTTCCATATAAGGCAAATATCCTGGAATCTACGGTATGTCTTCATGTAAGGCAAATATCCTGGAATATATGGTATGTCTTAATATGGTTATTGAGGAAGACTGAAAAACAAAATGTTTTTCCCAGTATGCCATGACTACATTGACGTATGCCCTGCCACAAGGTGAACCCATGGCAATACCCCTTTTCTGTAAGTAGTTCTTGTTGCTAAATGTTATATAGTTATTACTAAGTACCAGCTCTAATAGCTTCAGTATTAGGGTAATAATATGGGTGGCCCTATGTTCTACAAGTATTTAATGGACCCACTCCAGTCCAATATCCTGCGGTATAACTGTGTAAAGGTCATGGACATCTATGGTCACCAGTTTTTTATTTAAGGAAGCCAAAAAGGTCCATGAATCCTTACAAATCTGAAATTCTTTTTTTAGTATTTTCTTTAATTCAAAATCTAAATATTGTGCACAAGTTGAAGTTATTGAATCCCTCCCATCCACTAAAGGTCTCAGGGGGATGGTGTAAACTTTTATGAATTTTGGGGATTCCAAAAAACACTGGTATTCTTGGGGTCAGAATTTGAGATAGTTGTATAAATGTACATTTTTCCTCCTTTAAAGGAAAATGTCACTTGAGTATAGATCTTCCTATATGCTCCATTTAATTTATTAAGTGTAGTCTCCTCATATGTGTCTGTCTCTAGCAGTTCGTTCATTTTGTTATTGTACATGTCCAGACTCATAATGACTACCCCACCCCCTTATCAGGTTTCATAATTCTTATTTTTTTCTTTTTGCAAATTCTTTACAAGTTACCACTCATTTTTGTTAAGATTCATCTTACCATCCAAGAGCCTGCTTTTACATTTATGCATGTTCATTAAATCTAGTTCACATAATTTTTCATACATGACTAGTCTAGGATGGAGGGGTGGGTTAAAAGTCAAACTGATCCCATATGTGTTTTTAGCATGGGATTTTGATACAGTAAGGAGAGGTTAAATTTTCTCAAATACAACTTTGTCTGTCATGATGTCAGTAAACTTAAATGAGTGGGTTGGAACAAATGTCATACCCCTGGATAACAAGGTTGCAACATCAGTATCGACATGCACATGAGAGAAATTTTCAACTTTAAAATCATTTTGCACATTCAAAACAATGGTACAACCACCAAATTTGGCTTTCATGGTCATTTAAAATCACACCATTGTGTCAACAACCTGATGTAAAAAACTATGTCCTCCAGTTTTTGTTCCTTGGTCTGGCTCACTGAAATCCCGCTCCTTGAAACCCCAGTTGTTGCTCTTGTCTGCTATTAGAGTCGTTCTTATTTCTAATTCTGTTTGACCTTCTTAGCCCTGGGTATTCATTGTCATAATATGAGGATACCCCATGTTCTTCTAAGTCAACCACATTCCCTAAATCCTGATTGTTGTCATAATTAGGTACAGGAAAGTTTTTCCTCTTATTATAATGTCTGCGTTTGTTCTGAAAGCTGTGTGGTTTTGTGTATGCTTAGCCATTCGCATACTCATTTAAGTCCCTGTTAATTTTCTTGTTTTTTCCATTTTTTAATTTTTCTATGTATTGCTTTGTGCTGTTATAAATTCTCAGATGTGAAGTACGAGCAAAATTCAGTTTTTGTTTGTTTTCTCTTTTGATAATTCCTTATGAGTTTACATGTACATTGAAAAGGGGTGTAAATTTTATGGGCTCCAATATTGATCATAACCCTCTCTAAAATAAAACTACATTGCCTACAACATCCACATTTAAAGGTACCCCTCTTTTTATTCGACCAATTACCTGTTTCTCCTCCTTCCAGGTATCCTCTAATGAATCTCCCAAGCCTGTATACCATACAAGGTCTTACTCCCAGGGAGTCTACAGTTTTTCCAAAACAGGAAAAAATTCTCCAATTTTTTAAGAGAATACTAAATATTGTAATAGAGTCTACAGTATAAGTTGCAATAAAGGCACAATCAAATTTTTTGTCATTTGTAGCACCAATGTCATTAGACTCATTTTGTACAAAATTCAAGTCACTCCTTAAAAGAGGAATAATGGTACCTTCCCTTCTTAAACTTATTTCACTTTTATTACAGTCCACTAATGTTTCAGGGTACCCCCTAGCATAAAACATTTATGCTAATTTATGTCCTTCCAGTTCAAAATCGTGATCTTCTGAAATCATTTTTGCTAAACGGGCAAATTGTCCTTTTACAACATCCCTTTTAATATGTTGGGGGTGACGACTAGAATAATGCAATAAAGCATTCATATAATGAGGTTTCCGAAAAATATTAGTGACCATCTTTTTGTAAGAATAATCATTGGACACTGTAGGAATAAGTGAACTTTAAAAAGGACGTGATAGAATTAAAGTAACTTATCAGATTTTCTATTTAATTTTTTGTTGTCTCCCGTGCTATAAATATGCCGTCTAAAAACAAGCATGTAATTTCCAGGGCCTTCCAACTGGAAAATTCAGTACAAAATATTTCTCCCATTGTAACATCACTGTATTGGCATATAGGGGGGCACACACCGCCCTCATTGCAATGCCCCTTTTCTGTTGAAAATACTGACCTTCTATGTAAACAAAGTTGTAGTCCAAAACTAGCTCCATTAAAAGAACTAGCACATTGACTTTGTCATTAGTCAATTTTCCTGATTCGTCCAAAAATTCCCTGAACCACTTTAAACCCTGCTCATGGAGGATCACATTGAATAAGTTAACATCAGTCATTACAAAGCACAAGTTGTCAGAATAACTTACTTTTTGCAACTTGTGCAAAAAGTCCCAGGAATCCCTGCATAAATGAAAATAATCAAAAAATGATTACAACTTCAATATATGTATTTAGCCAGAGGATATAATTTTGAAGTGCCAGCATTAAAGGGGCACTGGCTCAGATTTTTTGCTGGAGGAGTTTTACATTTGAGTACTGTGTGAGTCACATGTTCACCCAGGAGCAAGGTTTTTAAAGAGCCTTATTAGCATACTGCAAGTCAGATTACACACACTCAGTGGGGGAAGGAAGTGCTAAGACCATACAGTTGATTGTCCTTTTGTTTTTGCCTTCCCCCACCCAGGGGCATTAGATTTGCTGAATGACTGGATTTTACTCGGCTAGAGATGTTGT